>NW_026571047.1:0-127500 GCF_026225935.1 Boleophthalmus pectinirostris
ACAACCCCTCTCGTGTCACTTGGGCTAGTCTGGAAAGTGATGAGTGCGAAAAAGAAAAACCAAGCAAATTAATGGTCACTCTTGTTCCTAATTATGTGAGCAATGCTGATTTTACATTCATTCATCTTATTCGTTTAACCACATTTATTTCAGGTAAGTATTGTGTTTTTGAGTAGGCTAAGGTGTTACAGAAAATGTTACCTACCTCTGTGACGATGACTTCGGGATCAGTGTCACCCTCCACAGACTGGTCATAAGGACCAGTAGCCCCCTCCTCAGACATGTCTACAGTGACATCTGCATCATCTGCGTCCCACTCCTCCTCAAGCACCTGTGATGGGATTTCAGGGACATGCCATGGCGCAAGCAGGTCCCCTCTGTTGGTCTGGCCCAATAAATAGTCCACCACTATGCGCTCATCTGTAACCAGTATAAACACAAGATGAGAGAAGGACATACATACACACATCCATCTCCATAGCACAGTCTTTGCACCCAAGAAATCCAAAGTCTTACCAGTAGGTTTCCCAGGTGGGGGGAATTCTGCCACTAGATTACAACCACGGACACGCTAGCTTAAGCTGTTGAGGTGGGACATCGGGCGGACATCGAAGCTTCTAAGGGTCGAGGCCCCCTCCACAGCTACTGCCTCCTTGGCCCCGCCCATGTTCCACCTTGATAGCCCCTCCAGCATGTACATTTGCATATGTGTAGCATTGCACCGCCAGCCTAAGAAACAAAATACTTTCAGTCAACACCATTATTGTAAAGTGAATCCATATGAATACATAAGAGTGTTAAGTAATTGTGTTATTTTGAATAATTACAGTACATTCTCTGTCATAAGAGAAAAGAACATTCAAAATAATTATATATATTATATATATATATATATATATATATATATATATATATATATATATATATATATATATAATATATATATATATATATATATATATATACATACAGTATGTCTTGAGGCAAATGTACTTGCAAAGAAAGCGCACTGGTGCCAGTGAAAACTCTCCAGGGAGGAGGACCACCACACTTGAGGATGTCTAGCTCTTTCCCGCCCTTTTGGAATGTCCCCACCTTTCTATACAGTGCAAGACCTGGGGGGTCTTGGAAGCACTCCAGCTGTTTCTGCTGCATCTCCCAGATGTGGCGCATGCTGTCATGGCTCACCAAACACAGCCCTGTGGTGTCTGTGAGGTCCCACACTGATTCCAGCAGCCTTGAAATCATACGGCGCATCTCCTCCACTCCACGGGTCCTCCTCCTGCAGTGTTTCTTTAGTTCTCCTGGGTTGACGGTGGCCATAAGCTGTTCCTCAGTGGGAACATGTCCACTGTGGCTGCACTTCCACTCCTCTCTCTTGGCCTCCTTCAGGCGTTGCACATCCTCCTGATCCCATTCAAAAACGCAGGATGACAGCTTGGTACAAAAGGTGCCATATAGAGGGTGGTGTTCTGTAGTGAGGCCACAGTTGAAGCGCCTCACAAAATGAAAACTGTCTGAGCGCACTGCAGACTTCCATGGGTGGAAGAGCTTGGTCACTGAAGACACTCCTGTGAAAAACAACCATTGTTAATTAGGTAAAAAAAAACACATTGAATACAAATAGTTCTAACAATGTGTCTGTCTGTGCGTGTGTCTGTGTCTGTGTGTGCATGTGTGTTTCTGTGTTTGCGTGTGTGTCTGTGTGAGTGTGCTGGTGTGTGCGAGAGTGTGTTGGTGTGTGCGAGAGTGTGTTTCTGTGTGTGTGTGTTTCTGTCCGTGCGTGTCTGTCTGTGCGTGTGTGTTTCTGTGTTTGCGTGTGCGAGTGTGTGTCGGTGTGCGCGTGTGTGTTTCTGTGTGTGTGTGCCTGTGTCTGTTGTTGCATGTGTGTTTCTGTGTGTGCGTGTGTGTCTGTGTGCACGTGTGTGTTTCTGTGTGTGTATGCGTGTGTCTGTGTGCACGTGTGTGTTTCTGTGTGTGTGTCTGTCTGTGCGTGTGTCTGTGTGTGCATGTGTGTTTCTGTGTTTGCGTGTGTGTCTGTGTGTGCGAGAGTGTGTTGGTGTGTGCGTGTGTGTGTTTCTGTGTGTGTGTGTGCGTGCGTGTGTCTGTGTCTTTCTTTTTCTGTGTGTGTGTGCGTCTGTCTTTCTGGGTGTCTTTCTGTGCGTGCATGTCTGTGTGTGCGCGTGTGTTACTGTGTGTGTGTGTGCGTCTGTGTCTGTCTGTGCGAGTTTCTGTGTGTCTGTGCGTGTCTCTGTGTGTGCGTGTGTGTTTATGTGTGTGTGTGTTTCTGTCTGTGCGTGTCTGTGTCTGTCTGTGCATGTTTTTGTGTGTGCTTGTGTGTTTCTGTGTTTGTGTGTGTCTGTGTGCGTGTGTCTGTCTGTGCGTGTGTGTTTCTGTGTCTGTGTGTCTCTTTGTGTGTGTCGGTGTCTGTCTGTGTATGTGTGTGTCTGTGTCTGTCTGTGTGTGTTTCTGGGTGCGCTTGTGTGTTTCTGTGTGTGTTTGTGTCTGTACGCGTGTGTCTGTGTCTGTTTGTGCGTGTGTGTTTATGTGTTTGTGTCTGTTTCTGTGTGTGCATGTGTCTGTGTCTCTCTGTGTGTGCATGTGTCTTTCTGTGCGTGCGTGTGTCTGTCTGTTTCTGTGCGTTTGTTTTTCTGTGTGTGTGTGCATCTGTGTCTGTCTGTGTGTTTCTGTGTGTGCATGTCTGTCTGTTTGTGTGTGCATGTCTGTCTGTTTGTGTGTGTGTGTCTGTCTGTTTGTGTGTGTGTGTATGTGTCTTTCTGTGCGTTTGTTTTTCTGTGTGTGTGTGTGTGTGTGCGCATGTGTTTCTGAGTGTGCGTCTGTGTCTGTCTGTCTGCGTCTCTGTGTGTGCGTGTTTCTGTGTGTGTGTGTGTGGGGACGCGCGTGTGTGTGTCTGTGTGTGTCTGTGTCTGTTTGTGCGTGTGTGTTTCTGTGTGTGTGTGGGCGTGTGTCTGTTTCTGTGTGTGTTTCTGTGTTTGCATGTGTGTGTCTGTGTGTCGGTGTGTGCGTGTGTGTTTCTGTGTGTGTGTTTCTGTGTGTGTGTTTCTGTGTGTGCGTGTGTCTGTCTGTGCATGTGTGTTTCTGTGTGTGCGGCTGTCTGTGCGTGTGTGTTTCTGTGTGTGTGCGTGTGTGTTTCTGTATGTGTACGTGTGTCTGTCTGTCTGTCTGTGCGTGTGTGTTTCTGTGTGTCTGTGCGTGTGAGTGTGTGTCGGTGTGCGCGTGTGTGTTTCTGTGTGTGTGTGCGTGTGTCTGTTGTTGCATGTGTGTTTCTGTGTGTGTGTGCATGTCTGTGTCTGTCTGTGTCTATCTGTGCGTGTTCTGTGTGTGCGTGTTTCTGAGTGTGTGTGTGTGTCTGTGTGTGTGGCTGTGTATGCATGTGTGTTTCTGTGTGCATTTCTGTGTGTGCGTGTGTGTTTCTGTGTGTGCGTGTCTGTCTGTGCATGTGTGTTTCTGTCTGTGCGTGTCCCCCTGCCTCCCTGCCTCCGTGTCTCCTCTCCTTGTCTCTGTGTCTCCTCTCCTTGTGTCCGTGTTTCCTCTCCCTGCCTCCGTGTTGACTTGGACTCGCCCTGCTTCCGTCTCAACTCCTCCTGCCTCACTGGACCCAGCACCTGATGACAGATCTGCTGGCTGGGGGGAGTACAAAAAGAGGGAAATAAAGCTTTCTTTAATTGTCTCTTTTTGTACTTTACTAATAAGTTAGTAAATAATTTCACCTACCTTGTGGAACCCACAGGTACACTGAAGGCTTCTCCCAAACAGATCCTTAGCATGGCTCTGCAGGGGCAAGCATCAATCCTCTCTAAGGCCTTTTTCCATTTCTTGGCCCCTGGCCGTTTGCCAGCTGAAAAGTGGAATTTGCCCTGGGCATACTTCAAGCAGATGTCCCTCCAGGAACTATTGGGCTTTCCTGTCTTAGTCGTCAGCAAACATTAAATATCAAATGTACATGTGTACATTGCACAATATCACATGTGCTTTGTGGACTTGGAAAAGGCATTTGACCGTGTCCCTCGTGGTGTTCTGTGGGGGTGCTCTGGGAGTATGGGGTCCGGGGCCCTTTGCTAAGGGCTGTCCGGTCCCTGTATGACCGGAGCAGGAGCTGTGTTCGCATTGCTGGCAGTAAGTCAGACCTGTTCCCGGTGCACGTTGGACTCCGCCAGGGTTGCCCTTTGTCACCGGTTTTGTTCATTGTATTTATGGACAGAATTTCTAGGCGCAGTCAGGGGCCGGAGGGGGTGTGGTTTGGGGACCACAGGATCTCATCTCTGTTGTTCGCAGATGATGTTGTCTTGTTGGCTCCATCGAACCAGGACCTGCAATGTGCACTGGGGCGGTTTGCAGCCGAGTGTGAAGCTGCTGGGATGAAGATCAGCTCTTCCAAGTCCGAGGCCATGGTTCTCGACTGGAAAAAGGTGGCTTGCCCTCTCCGGGTGGGTGGGGAGTCTTTGCCTCAAGTGGAGGAGTTCAAGTATCTCGGGGTCTTGTTCACGAGTGAGGGAAGGACGGAACGTGAGATTGACAGGCGGATCGGTGTAGTGTCTGCAGTGATGCGGTCGCTGTATCGGACCGTTGTGGTGAAGAGGGAGCTGAGTCGAAAGGCGAAGCTCTCGATTTACCGGTCAGTCTTTGTTCCTACTCTCACCTATGGTCATGAGCTCTGGGTAGTGACCGAAAGGACGAGATCGCGGATACAAGCACTCGAAATGAGTTTCCTTCGCAGGGTGGCTGGGCGCTCCCTTAGAGATAGGGTGAGGAGCTCAGTCACACGGGAGGAGCTCGGAGTAGAGCCGCTGCTCCTCCACGTCGAGAGGAGCCACCTGAGGTGGCTCGGGCATCTGTTCCGGATGCCTCCTGGGCGCCTCCCTCGGGAGGTGTTCCGGGCATGTCCCACCGGGAGGAGACCTCAGGGAAGACCCAGGACACGCTGGAGGGACTTTGTCTCTCGGCTGGCCTGGGAACGCCTTGGGGTTCCCCCGGAGGAGCTGGAGGACGTGTCTGGGGTGAAGGAAGTCTGGGAGTCCCTGCTTAGACTGCTGCCCCCACGACCCGGTCCCGGAAAAGCGGAAGAAAATGAATGGATGGATGGATGAATGAGGAGTTCAAGATCTTTGGGGATGGAGGGGCTGGTGAAAAAGAATAGGATGTCACTTTCACTTTCAGGCTGATCGAGTGTTTGGTTTTGATTTGGATGAGTTGTATATGGTTCCAAATGTTCTTACTGTATGTACAGTGGTAAAACAGGTGAGTGATTGTTTCTATTTCGGTGCGACAGAAGTCACAGTTGTAATCAATCTTTAATTTGAATCTAACGTTTTTTTGGCTGGGTAAATATTTTGAGAATTGAGAATTTTGAAATTAACTTCTTTAATTATGTTATAAATGCAGAGCCTCTCGCCAACCAGCCAAGCCCTGCTCCAGTCAATCTCCCCGTGCAATGAGTTCCAATATGAAGTGGCTTCAGGTAACAGTTTCACTGTTTAACAGCAGAAATGTAAGAGTTTGACTGAATCTATATTATATTATGTTATGTTATGTTATAATATATTATATTATATTATATTATAATATAATATATCATATTATATTGTATTATAATATAATATATCATATTATATCATATCAGATAATGGCTGTACTGAAATTTGAGGAGCCTTCATTATTGCCAGATCCAAGTCACACAGCACACATTCTACCAGAACAGTGGAAGTTCAAGAACAAAGAATAATCACAACTTTTTTTTGTATAAATGAAGGGAAAAGAACAAGGAGGGAGAAAATGTGAGCTTTCTGTCACTTTTATTGATGTTCACAAACTGTACACATTACATCCTTCTCAAACATCGCTTTACAATGATGTTTAAAAGTCACAGAAGTCACTTTTGTTGGTCAAAATGAGATATTTACACACTGTCTGTGCAGTACACTGTCAAAACAAAACAGGTGGAAGCTCACAGAGGTTAGAAGTTATAGGGACAAATTTGGAGCCCGTTTGGAATTAAGAATAGGAATTGATTTGCGGACCAAATAGCAAAATAAAGCACCAGCACATGCATTAGGTCTTTTTTTAATCTGTTGAGTTGAATTCTTTCAGTTTTAAGAAATTCCTTTAAAAAACAGATGATGCTGTTCTTTGTCACCAGCTGCACGGTTCCAGACAATAGCACACACATTTTTGTTCCACAATTGTAAACCTGGACTATACCTGGTTTAGTACTTTTTCTTAAGAATGGGTAGTCTTTATTTCTTATATATTTGATGTATTCTTAAAACAAAAATATAAAAAATGAAAAGCAATAAGTAGAACTAAAGCAAATTCAACTATGATATCATCCAATTCATTTTCCTTTCCAAAATCATACATTAAACCATCAGTTTGATTTAGTCCACATGTATACAGTATATTTGCCTGTTCTTTTTGAAGAAATAAAGTCATTCTTCCATTTATATAATATTTTTGTTGTGTAAAACATGAATCTCTGTCCATCACAGCGGCTGACACAAGGAGCTCAGGCAGAGTTACTTAGATCCTGGGTCTATTTTCAGAACATGTTAAATGTGAAAATGGAGTCACTGAACTGAAGACAAGAAGAGCACTTCATTCATTAAGAAGTGATTTTCCAAGTCTTTAAACGTGCATTAAAGATACTGCAAGGATTTGTGTGGGCTAAACTAGAATGGGTCTATGCAACTAAACCAGGACTACTCAAGGTCTAAACTAGGATTAAACCAGGTCTAAAACAAGACTTGACAGATTTGCATGGGGAGAAATGTAACCCAAAAATTGTCCTTCTTTCACACCAGGTCGATATGAGACTTGCAATCCGTTGGAGAATTAAAGGTGCACTATGCAACTTTTCTGGTAGATGGTTTGTCAGCTGCTTGTCTCCATAAAGATGTTATTTATAATGTCTCACAGTTACTCATTCAACTTTTCTATCCCCATGAAAACAAGTAGGGGGTGTAACCAGGATACTTTAAACATAGTGGGTGGGCTAAACTAGAACAGGTCTAAACTAGATCTAAACCAGGACTAGAAGGACTAATGAAAGGTGTATTGTCCTGGTTTGGTTCTAGTTTGATGCTGGTTTAGTCCTGGTTTATGAATTTCCAGGTTTAGAGATGGACTAAACCAGGTCTGGACCATAGGCTGTATTAAGAAATGGTCAAAGGGAGTGTGACAAATGAAGCTCAGCTCAGCGAAAGCGCGAAGCGAAAGCACGATGCGAAGCGAAAGCCCGATGCGAAGCGAAAGCACGATGCGTAGCGAAAGCAAAGTTTTCGCGCGTGAGGCTTCGTTTTGGTCAGTGCGCTTGGTGGGCGTTGTTATATGCAAATTTAAGGCACGCCCGCGTCTGAGCTGAACTAGTCCCTGTAGGAATATCATTTGCAAATATTAAATTGATAACTTCCCACATTCAGGTACTAACTGTTTACGATAACATTAGCCGACGATTCATACAAAGAAATCAAAGGTATATCTGTCTGAAAACACGCCGGAAGTTACCGTAAATACTTCCGCGGGAACATGACATGAAATACACACAAGAGACTATGAACACATGAATTAAGCAATGTGGCATACTTGTCTTGTATCAACATGAGCCTTATATAGAACACAGTTAAAAACATTTTTAACTAGTTATCGAGATGCGTTTAATCCAGTCCTTCTCTAGTGTCCAAAAGTGGCAACCACAGTCCATCGCGGTTTTAACCGGTCCAAGCATTGGCGCCTGATGGTCTGGTATGTAGATGATGTGGGTCTGTTTCTTCAAAGCAAAATGAGGAATGTCATTATTTAACAGTCCTTATCACTTTAGCAGAGCCATGTCAATTTCCCATTCTGGTTCATGTCCCACTTGGCGTGGGGAAAGAGAGGTGTGAAAGCACCGAAGATCGGTTCGCTTGGGGTTGTAAATACCAAGAGGCAGTCAGGCAGAACCGACTTCTCTAGGTTCCTGGTTTGTGGATTCTGTCAGAATGGGGGAAGCAGGCCCTGAACAGGCACCTTTCCCTACACTCACAAGGCTAGTGTTTATAGGGGCAAATTTGGAGCCAAGATCCATAACAGAAATATAAAAGTATTAACAGACAAAACTGCAAAGTAAAAACACCTCAGGATTCTGTAGAGCACATTGATATAAACATTTTAAAACTAAAATGCCAAGGCTTACTGCAGCATTTATAGGGAGAGGGGTGACAGATTTAAATGTTAAGTAAATTGGAGCCAAACTTCGTCCTATTTGGAAGGCTGTAGTTAGTGCGTTAGCTATGTCCATTTATTTATACAGTCAACAGTCTAAACCAAAACTAAACCAAGACTAGATGGACTTTTTTGGATGTGGAATAAAAAAGAGAGAGATGATATGAGGCTTACAGTATAGTGAAGAATTAAAGGTGCACTATGTCACTTTTCTGGCAAGCTGCTTGTCTCCATGGCGATGTAATTGCTGTGACCATAGAACATTCCATAACACTACACTGAACTTATCTATCTCCATGGAGATGAGAAAACAAGTCGACTTCCCAATCAGATCAGAGGAGATTGGAACCTGCTCACAGTAGAAATGCATGTTTTTCCAGATATTTTGAGCCATAAAAGTATTTGCCATTTAAACTGATGCAAGAATAATACATGCAATACCATACTGTGGACTATTCCATGCAAAGAACTAACATCTTCATAGAGACAAGCAGGCTGCCACCAGAAAAGTGACAATACTTTTGAATTTGCATTAAGATACACAAGACAACATGCACTTTTGTACATTTTTTATTTCAAATTATTATTCTATGCCATTGCAAAAGCAAAAGGTTTCAAAATCCCACTTGTTTTTTCTAGAATACTTTAAATATATACATTTATACATTTCTGACCGAAGCATCTCCAAAGTAAAGTTCCATTTCTACAGAAGAACAAGAAGAAGGCATCCAGTGGTAGATAAGTTCACAAAGCTAAGGTGCAAAATAAGTTACATATAATGGACTGACAGATGGGGATAAGACATAAACAGTGGGGGAAAAGTAGCAATAGTTTAGCAGAAAGAAAAAACAGGACACTAGTTGAAGCAGCCAGAAGTATGCTATCTCATGCAAAGCTACCAAACATGTACTGGGCAGAGGCTGTTGCAACTGCAGCCTATATACAGAACAGGTTGCCCACGTCGGTTCTCAAAAGGGAAACGTCATTAGGTGGTATGAAAAAAGGCCAGACATTAGTCATATGAGAGTATTTGGCTGTGTCTCTTATGCACATGTCCCAGATGTAGAAAGAAGGAAGCTGGACAAAAAAGCAGTAAAGCTTCGCTTCATAGGCTATGCAAGCAATGCACAGGGTTATCGTTTGTGGGATGAGCAAAAGAGGAGAGTACTACGTAGAAAATGAAGTGACACTAAACACTGATGAAAAGCAAACAAATACTAAGAACACTACAGATAGTGAGCTTGTTAAACAGTCAAGCCGAATCAGAAAGCCTCCAAAGAGATTTGGATACGAGGAGTTTGCTGATGTAGTAACTGTTGAGCATTATGCTAACATGTGTTGTGTTTTAGAGTCAACCACACTGAAAGAAGCCATGGTGAGTCCAAATGCAAAGGAGTGGCAGGAAGCGGCTGATCTGGAATATGAATCGCTGTTGGAAAATGACACATGGGACCTGGTGGAGCTACCAAAGGAACACAAAGCAATAGGATCAAAGTGGGTGTTTAAAGTCAAGCATCACAGTGACGGACGAGTTGAAAGATACAAGTGTAGACTTGTTGCTAAGGGCTACTCACAGGTTTATGGTGCAGACTATGATGAGACTTTTTCACCGGTGGTACGGTTCAGTTCAGTCCGTACATTGTTATCGTTTGCTGTGCAAAACAATCTCCATGTGCACCAAATGGATGTTGTTACAGCATTTCTAAATGGACACTTACAAGAGGAAATCTACATGGAGCAACCAGAAGGTTACACAAAACAAGGACAAGAACGTATGGTATGCAAACTGAAAAAGTCAATCTATAGACTAAAACAGTCACCTCGCTGCTGGAGCAAAGCTTTCACAGAGTTTATGAAGGACACTGGCTTTGCTCAGAGTACCTCAAATCAGTGTGTGTTAGAACAGGTCAGGAACTAGAAATACTGGCTGTGTATGTTGATGATCTGATTTTGATTACAGAGTCAGCTGAGAGTATGGACAAGCTGAAAGAAACTCTGAAGAAAAGATACGAAATGAAGGACATGGGTGAGCTGTCCTACATCTTGGGCATCTCTGTTGTTCAAGACAAAGATAAAGAGTGCATCTTTCTTCATCAGAAAAAATACATTGAGGGTATTTTTAAAAAATATGGAATGGACAGTGCCAAACCAGTGGCAACGCCAGCTGACACAAATGTTAAGCTAAAAAAGAATTATGATGTCAGTAAGCCAGTGAACCAGAGTGCCTATCAGTCCATGGTAGGAAGTTTGCTGTATGCTGCTATGGCCACGCGACCAGACATCGCACAAGCAGTGAGTGCCGTATCAAAGTTCAATGCAAATCCAAATACTGCACATCTCACTGCAGTCAAAAGAATACTGAGATACTTGAAAGGGACGCAAAACCTTGCACTCAAGTATAAGCGAACAGAGACAGGAAACTTAGTTAGAAACTTAGATTCTCAGATGCAGACTGGGCAGGTGATCAGGATGATCGGCGTTCAACTACAGGAAACATCTTTCTACTCGCTGGAGGAGCAGTAAGTTGGCTGAGTAAGAAACAAGCCACAGTAGCACTTTCAACTGCAGAAGCTGAGTATGTCGCACTAAGCCAAGCTGCACAGGAAGGAACGTGGCTGAGACGACTACTAACTGAACTTGGAATGGAGACCATACCGACTGTGATCCTGGAGGATAATCAAGGAGCCATCGCAATAGCAAAGAATCCAGTTGATCATGCAAGAACCAAGCACATAGACATTCGTTACCACTACATTCGTGAATGTGTGCAGAATGGACAAATACAGTTGCAGTATATCTCAACAGATCATATGAGGGCAGATATTCTAACAAAACCCTTGCCTAAGCAAAAGTTTGAGCATCTCAGAGAAGAGATTGGCCTGTGTTCAGTTTATTAAGTGTTTATTATGCCTAGTTGTTAGTCAGGCGTAAATATGTTTTTTCATTTTATTTTCAAAAGGGAAAATCTTATACAAATGGTATTGTAAAATTAAGTGGGACTGTTATAAGGTCAATGTTGTCATGCAGTAATTTTACAATGTTGTTATTATTGTTGTACTGCCCCCTTGTGACGTTGCCAGTTATTGTTAAATAAACCAATGAAAAAGTGAAAACTTCGACAGGTTATTGTCACTATACACTGTAAAGAAGGGTGCATAGTACAAGTAATCACGAAACTTGCTGAGTGTTCTTGATCCATAAGCTACCACACGGATTTTGCCATTTTGCCTTTGATACAAAACAGCGCCTAATCCCTGGCTAGAGGCATCTGTATGTAGGATAAATGGTTGTGAGAAGTCAGGAAAACCTAAAACAGGAGGCTGTACTAAACAGTCAATCAGGAGCTCTAACACTGACTGGGTGTGAATCTCACTTTTAGTAGTACAACCGTAACACTGGGACCTGACTGTCTCTATGGTCACACCATGTCCCGTTGGAGTGACCCCTGCTAGTTTAAAGTACTACCCCTGGCTTGTCTTGTTGGCCTCTGTGCTTTACAGCCTGCCCTAAAATGCTCACCACTTCCACATCTAAAACAGTGCTGACAGAACTCTTCCCCTGTGTGAAAGCAAGAGTAACACCTGGGTGGTGGGCGTGACATATGGTACCGCTGAGGGGCAAAGCTCTGCTGGAATTTGGTGCCCCCCCTCGCTGTTCCTGAACCTGAGGAAGTGTGATACATCTGAAGAGCTGCTTGGGTGCGCTGGGAGTAGAAGGTCCTGGCAGATGGCTCCACTTGGCACGGTGGGTGATGCTCCCAGTGTGGTATAGGATTTTGACCCCACAGTGAGGTGACCCTGGGGTCAACATACCATATAGTATTTTGACCCTGGGATCAAAATACTATCTCACAGCGGTACAGCAAGGGTTGCTCCTGGTACGGTGGGCGTGGCGTGAAGGTCTGCGCTGGGTGATGGTTCTCAGGCCCCCCTCAGATGGGTGCTGCAGCTGTAGACTTGTGCATAGTCTCTATGATCTGGGACACCTCAGCTCTCAACTCCTTTAAAAGCACCATCTCAGAGCACATCTCCTTAATCTCAGACAGGAGCTCTGGTGGCATAACAGCAGTGCTTTGTTTTTGGACCGTCTTCACCTCGGCAGGGGCTGGTGTGTCACTAGGCTGAATTGTGTTAACTGTAGTTGCTCGCTGAGGAACAGCACGTTTCTTCTCATCTGGTCGTTCTTTTTCATGTGCACATGCTATTTTCACTTTCTCTAACAACACTTGATCAGATGTAGTTGCCTGGAGGAGATAGGGCTGCATGTCACTCTTGATATTATCATTCTGCAACCCAGTCAGGATAGTGTTCTTGGTAGCTTTTAATGAGTCTGCTTTCAATCTGCCTGACCAAACTAGAAAATGTGAGCTTGTCTCTTTGTCCGGGCTCACCTATTTGGCCTGGGTTGTAGGGTCATTTTTAGTTATCATCTGCTGCATAGCTTCTTCTTTTCCTTTAAGTCTAATCCGTAGATCATTCAGCTCTTTCTGAAGATCTTCTTTTTCATCACCATGTCCCATTAACTCCGGCATTTTTGCCTTTTCGATCAACTCTTTAACACTGAGCAGGTCAGACATTCACAACAGTTTGAAAAAAAGAGTATCCACTTTAAAATGTAAAAGTATACATTTTGGGTATCTGTACCTTACCTAAGTACAGTACCTTAGTCCTTTAACTTGAGACCCGAGAGATGCCCCGCACTCAGGAGAACAACTTTATTATCTTTATTATCTTTATCTTTAGGTGGTGGACGAGGATATCAGGATCCTGATTCAGGATCAGTGGGCCTATGATACAAATCTTGCAGCTATTACATTTATTTGAGTTTGAATATCTTTTGGTGGCATCTGGTGGTAGAAATGCAAATAGATTTATTATCTTCAGCCAAAATTCTAATAAACAAAATACAAGTGGAATAACTGAAATAATTGAATAGTCAGAATAAATAAAGGGCTATTCAAACACGACATATAACAGTAAACATTGCTTATGCTGTTGACTGCTAAAGTTCTTAACAGCTTGTTGCGGTCGTTTAGGTTGCGGAACTTGGCACATGTCTTAATATCAGACAGACAGTCTTCATTTTCAGCCACACAGTAGTATTTCACTGGCAAGGACCACACCACAACAATGGAATACGATCAAGATATTTATTGACGATGGACAGATGTGTGATGGCGGGGAGGGGAGTCAGGATCGGGGGCTCTGTCTCAGGTGGTCAGCCCAGACGATTCAGGACCCCCCCTCCTTTGTAGACGATGAGGTCTACAGGCTGAGCGAGAGACACGGGGTGAGAGGGAAGGGGTCGAGAGAGCAGAGACAGACTGTGCTGTCAGGATAGGCCTGGATAGAAAATGCTTCAGGGTAACTGAAGGTGTGGTTGAGCTGAGCTGTGGCTCACTGGAGAGGAGCAGGGGGAGGTTGAGGTGTGGTCCTGCTCCTGAATCTCGAAGAGAACAGAACACAAGACAATTAAATAGAACACTTTTTGTTGTCCACAATGAATGCACTTAAAAATAGTTGTGTGTAGAACAGTGCATTACTTACATTTTGGTGTTTAAGGAAATTGTTCAGGTTTCCCATAAGGGCCTTGTGTTCACTGTGTTGTGTAGCATTACAGTGTTGGTAAAGGATGCCATGTGCCACACGCACAGGGCACAACCTGTGTGAATGCTGCTGCTCAGCAGAAATGTGGGAAGGAGGCTGAAAAGTGTCCACACTTAGGTACAGGCGTCAACCAGTTTTGGAATAAAGGCTGAATTGGGGTGCAGGGTCACTCTGACACAGTCTGAGTTTATGAGTGCTGAATTACAAGACGGACACACCGATAAAGCATGAACATCACTGACACGTTTCACAGTGGCTACAGCCACAAGCCTTTCATTTCTGTCCCTGGATAGAAGATACATGGATATAAGCCTCCTCCGCCACTCCTCCTCTCCATCTCACTGGAAGAAAAACACACAAATAAATGTACTGTACATGAATACTTTATACTATAAATATGAAAAACTTACCTGTTGTGAGTTAGTCACACAGCAGTCCCACGTCAGGACCTCAGCCTCCCTCCTGACCCAGCCTGGACCTTGTGCAAAAAAACACAAATATTCAGTACACTTGGAGGAGGGACAAATACAAGTCATCTCAAGTGTACCTGTACTTTGTATGACAAACATGGATAGAAGCTTCCTCCTCCACTCCTCCTCTCTACAGCCACCAGTTTAAAGTTCCATCTCACTATGAGGAAAACAAACAAATAAATGTTCTGTACTTCAACAATACAATATTGTAAAATTATACAAAAAAACTTACCTATACTGTTTGTTGCCAAACAACATGAAAAATGTGTGTTGTCATTCAAAGCTATAGGAAAGGTCTACGCTCACTAACTTTAAAACGTTAAAATTAAGGAGCATAGACTTTCTTATATTCAATGAGGATTCATTGGCAAAATCTAAGTATAACCACACACATTGAATAGTATACAGGGATACAGGGGACATCAGAGGTGTCTGTGTGACAGTCCAGTGTCTGTGTGACAGTCCAGTGTCTGTGTGACAGTCCAGACTCGCAATTCTTATATTGATTAATCCTCTTTCAAGGCTTTCAATGAAAAAAAAAAAAAAAAAAAAAAGTTTATGGCAGGGTAAGAGTTGAGACAGGTTCACATGTTAGGTGAAGGGGGGCTTCAAGATGGATGGGGTTCTACAAGATGGATGAGGCCTGTATGGTAGAAATAGTTGCAGTATTAGGACTAGCAGCAGCAATAGTGTTATTGTAGGCTAAGGGGGGGCTTCAAGATTGTCAAGGGTTGTATTGTAGGGTTAGATTTTTTTTTTTAGGATTAGAAGTAGTAGTATTAAAATAGTATTAAAATAGCTCAGTAGTATTAAAATAAGGTAAGAAATAGGGTCAAACAGGCTCACATAAAATCACCGTACATCATCTACAGAAGTGGGGCATCTAAAGTTATCCAATTTATTTTGATAACTGTCACGGTTTACGTCACGGTTTTTCAAGGTGACATTATTTGCTCCTGTTCGCACAGACTTAGTCCGATTGTGCTGAAATTTGAATCACTAATGCATGATCTCAGCCTGAATATAATACACTATAAAACATATGAAAAGTGAACACTATAGCGTCCCCTACCATACACATGATACGTCAACATTATCGAATCTGCACCAAATTTGGGAATTAAATTCTATGCATAATTATGAGCAAAAAAGTATATTATGGACATGGGGAATTTTTCACTGCTGGCCAGTAGGGGCGAAAAGACTCCCCCAAAAATATTTTATTATTACACGCACATGCTTAGTCCGATCGTGCTGAAATTTGAAACAATAATGCGTGATCTCAGCCTGAATATAATACACTATAAAGCATATGAAAAGGGAACACTATAGTGCAAAACAGTGAGTCCTCTCAAACCAAACCTGCGCCCATAATGTTAGGGTGACCAAACGTCCGTTTTTCCCCAGACATGTCCGTGTTTTGCGTCCTGTCCGGCGTCCGGGTTTTTTTTATAAAGTGATGCAAATGTCCGGGTTTTCAGTACTGTTCATTGGGGGCATTAAACTGAGCGTCTCTCGTAGCTAGGGATGGGCATGATTAATCGATAATTTATCATTAAGAATTTCATCGATTACGTTAATTTTAATCGACAAACCGAATGTAGGTTGCTGTGCGTAGCGTGACCAAACAGGGGTCCGTACATGTAGCTCTCTGCACTCAGAAGGAGTGAGCAAACACAAACAGTCCGTCAGTCTGCAGCATACTGAAGCACAAATGTGTATTTAACGATGATTTGTACAAGAAATTCCACACTTTCCGTTGCATTTGGGACAAGTGTGAGTCCATGTGCACAGTGTACAAAGCAGGAACATATGTTTCGGTGTGCAGTGGACAAAGCTTTACCAGGTGAGAGTCGCGCAATGTCGATGACGAGTCCCCACCTCCCACCCCCCGTACGGTGTTCTGATTTTGACAAACGCAAATATGGTCACACTAACCTGTATTCCACTGAGTCGTATCTTTTAATCCGACAGAAGCTGAACCGCATCAGCGCACAAGAGCTGGAGTTTTATCTTCGCTGAGTTTATGCAAATTAGCAATGCGGTTTTAAGTTTCATTTCTGTGAGAGTTGCACAAAACTGAATTAAACACATTATAATGTCAAACGGATTGATGTGGCTCTAGAGTCATTACGGTTTATATGTCGTAAAGTTGAATTTATTTATGCAGATTAGTAGTGCAGATAGTAATAATAATGATGATCATTTTAATATAAAAACTTTAATGATTAATCGATAATCGATCGTTAATTCTTCCGACGATTGATTAAGAAAATTTCATCGAATGCCCATCCCTACTCGTAGCATCTGTGACTCAGAAGGAGCGAGCAGACACAAACAGTCGGTCAGTCTGCAACATACCGAAGCACAAATGCGCATTTAACAGTGACTTGTACAAGAAATTCTCCGTTTTCCGTCTCGGTCGGGACAAGTGGGAGGTCATGTGCACAGGTTGGAGGTGAGAGTACTCCCTGACAAAAGTCTTGTCGCTTATCCATTTTGTAGAAACAAAAGCTTATAACTTGACTTTAAATTAATCGATTGGTTTTAGAAATGTCTCATATGAAAGCTAAAACCCTCCCAAATTATGCTCAATATACTAAAATAAATTTGCTTCACTGAAGAAAGATTGATCATTTAATGAACACAGAAAGGTCAGATTTTGGCAAGACAAAAGTTTTGTCGACTACAGAAAACTGAACGAATAATTTACTTCAAATACAAAAATATGTTGCATAACGTCAGTGAATTAAGTAGTGGTGCTGTGAGATCCATATTTAATACCTTGTATGACTTCCATGAGCTTGAAGGACACATCCATGCGGTTTGACAGTGATTCATACAATTTGTTGATGAAGTCATCAGGAATAGCAAAGAAAGCGTCTTACATGCCTCCCAGAGTTCATCAAGATTCTTTGGTTTTGCCTTCCATGCTTCCTCTTTCATTCTACCCCAGACATGCTCAATGATGTTCATGTCTGGTGACTGGGCTGGCCAGTCCTGGAGCACCTTGATCTTCTTCGCCTTGAGAAACTTTGATGTCGAGATAAAAGTATGCGATGGAGCACCATCCTGCTGCAAAATTTGACCCCTTTTATGGTTGGGAATGTAAGAGGTAGCTAATACTTCTTGATATTTTAGGTTATTGATATTGCCTTCCACCCTGCAAATGTCTCACACACTCCCATAATGGATGTAACCCCAGGCCATGATTTTTCCGCCACCAAACTTAACTATTTTCTGGGTGAATCTTGGATCCATGTAGGCTCCAGTAGGTCTCCTGCAATATTTGTGGTAGCTGTGATGTAATTCAACTGAGGATTCATCTGAGAAATCCACCTTCTGCCACTTTTCCAGTGTCCATCCTTTTAGCAGGCTGTGGGCCTTGGCAAATGCCACACGTTTTTTTAATTGCCTTTTGTTTAGTGCTGGTTTCTGTGCACTGATTTGACCATGGAGGCCATTTCGAGACAGAATTCTACAAACTGTTCAGGTTGACACAGGGACTTGAGGTGACCAGGTGGAAAAGGGGCTGGCCTTGGATTTTCGAATCAACAAACGGTCCTCCCGAGCAGTTGTCTTGCGGGGTCTGCCGGACCTGGGCTTGTCAAAAACATCTCCAGTCATTTCAGATCTTTTTCTTATTCTTTGTACTTGACGCTGAGACACATTGAAGGTGTCACCACCTCAGCAGTGGATCTGGTCTTCAGCCTCTTGATAATTAATGCTTTGGTCTCAGGGTGGATCTTAGGCATGTTGTCAGAGGTCAAGTTGCAGTTGATGTGAAGGTCTGGTGTGCTGGGGTTCTTTTTATACACACCCACTAACTGATTGATCAGTAACTGACCACAGGTGAGGTTGTAATCTAGGATTGGGTGCATCATATGACAAGGCGACAAGACTTTTGTCTTGCCAAAATCTGACCTTTCTGTGGTCATTAAATGATCAATCTTTTTTCAGTGAAGCAATTTTTTTTTAGTATATTGAGCATAATTTGGGAGGGTTTCAGCTTTCATATGAGACATTTCTAAAACCAATCGGTTAATTTAAAGTCAAGTTATAAGCTTATGTTTCTACAAAATGGATAAGCGACAAGACTTTTGTCAGGGACTGTACAGTGGTCCCTTGTTTATCGTGGGGGTTACGTTCTAAAAATAACCCGCGATAGGTGAAATCCGCGAAGTAGTCTGCTTTATATTTTACAACTATTCTATCTGTGTTAAGGCTGTAAAACCCCTCACCACAAACTTTATACACTTTTCTCAGACAGGACAGGTGCAACCCTTTTTACTTCCTTCTTAAAACTTGTTGCTGCTGTCGTCCTTGTGTTATTTTCCTCCTTCTTTATGTAACAAACTGAAGATTCATTTATTCCGTAATGGAGCCCAACAGCGCAGAGTCCCACACGGGTCCATTTTTGGAGACCCCCAGTACAACACCGCACCCGCGCAGTACAACACCGCACCCGCGCAGTACAACACCGCACCCGCGCAGTACAACAACGCAACCGAGCAGTACAGGACCACACCTGCCTGTTAACCCGAGATTATATCAAACTTTTGCGCTGCCTACGCCACGGACTGAACCAAGACTAAACCAGGACTAACCCAAGACTGATTCCAGGACTGAAGAGGAAGACTAATCCACGACTGAACTAGGACTAAAACAGGACTAAACCAGGACTAAACCAGAACTGAAACAGGACTCACTGTCAGGACGGGCTTGGAGGTGACCGCAGGAGAAAAGACCGGCTCAGCTCCGCACCTCACGGAGTTAAATGCGGCAGTTGCCCGATCGCTCTTTGCGGACAAACAGCTCGGAATTTTCTCTCTTAAATCCAAGATTAGTCCTGGTTTAGACCTGGTTTAGTCCTGACCCACCCGTGTGTAATTACTCCCCGCCTGTAATACACAATACGCGTTGTATCTCATCTCTCATCTCTCAGGTGCTGAGAGAACTAGGTGTGAATGATGATACAGAATTGTTATGATGCTCCAAACATAAAGACATTCTCTTTGTATGTTTGATTTTATGAATTATAACATCAATCTGCCCAGGGACTACAGGTGGAAATTAGCACTGGCCCTATAACCCAGTACAATGCAACTCTCCTGTTAAGGTTAATGTATATTGCCCACTGTTCCTGTCTCATTAAATAAATAAACTAAACTAAACTGCAAAACAATGAATAATGCATAAAATTCAGTATTTTCAAAGCATAGACACAAAAACAAGAACTAAATTTGAAGGAGAGAGACAAGAAACACAAATGTTAAAATAATTTCATCAGCTTTTGACACTTGTGGGAAGAGCAAACCAAACTTTTACTGTAAGATGTAAGAATACTGACACACAGCATAATATATTACACGCAGAAGTAAAATATGTCTGAAAACTACTTTGAGAAGAATATGTTTGTTTAAAATAAAAAAGTAGTTAAAATGTAACTCTTTTTAACTTTGACATTTTAATTTTTAATCCGAGAAATGAGTAGAACCTGTATCTATTGAGTGAGAAGGTTCAACAAAGTGTTAGTTATGAAAAATTGTAACAACAGTTTTAAGCAGAGCTAGGTATAGCACCTCTGATTTAAAGCTGGCACCTGCCACACCCCCTCACTACAGCATCTGAATACACCGTTTATGCGCAACCAGCCCCTTTGGGCATGGAGAGCTGGGCAAGAGCAGTTCAGAGCTCTAATAAGGTATGAACTCTTCATATCTCCATGCTGATCAGACTGGAAGGAGCAGTTGGCATTCCTCTGTCAATCTAGATTTCTAGGTGGGTAGGAGCAGTTCATATCTCTAGGTGGACTGGTCTGGAATGTAGGAGAGGATAATATCTCTAGGAGAGTAATAGAGGTTTAAACTTTCAGGTTGATCTGTCAGGATCTTCATGGATGACCAGTCCCAAAGATTTTAGCAGTTAATATCTCCATGGTTGACCAGTCTGGAGGCTAGAGGCAGTTTGGAACTCCAGGAGATTAGGAGCTTTTCATAACTCCTGGTTGTTGACTCTGGGGAGTAGAAGTTCAGATCTGTAGGTGGAACAATCTGAAAAGTATAGATTTGATCTCCAGGATGATAAGAAGCAGTTCAGATCTCCAGAAGGTAGGAGCTGTTTGGATCTCCAGAGGGTAGGAACAATTTGGCTCTCTTGGCCCATCTGTCAAAATTAGCAGATCAGAGCTCTAGAAGGGTAGGAGCAGTTCATATCTCCATGGTTGGCCAGTCTGGAGGGTAGAAGCAGATCATATCTCCTCTAGAGCAGGAGCGGTTCATCATATGTCCATGGATGGCCTCTCTGAAGAGTAGGAGCAGTTTAGATCAGATTTATCTGTGAAGAGGAGCAGTTCTTCTAGAAGGGTAGGACTAGATCTCCAGGAGTGTGGGAGCAGTTCATATCTCTAGAGGGTATATAATTTCAGATCTCCAAGTTTACAGGTCGGATCTCCCCAGTCTTGTTCTCTCGTACCCACAACTCTCTGTCTCTTGCCGGGTCCACATACTGCAACAGCTTGTCCACTGGCTCCATTGTCTGGACAAACAAGGGAATTCCATTTAGGGTTTATGAACTTTAACCTCAATATGCTTGGGTGGGATACTAACTAGTTTTCTTGTAGCTTAATGTCAATGCCCATTATTTGATGTCTTGTATTACACAGATTTTAACACCTACCACTCACTAGGTAAATTGCTTTTTTTAGTTGTTATAGTGTAACGGGCACTTACGCTCTGGTTGAACATGTCGGTCTCATGCCTCAGGGTGGTGTACTGACAAAGATGCTGTCGGATCATCTCCACCCTTTCCACCTCCAGACGCTCTAGCTCCTGTAGCCACAAGAGGATGCACCGAGGTCAGCACAAGAATACAAGCAACCATGATAAAACTAAAAAGCGTACAAATTCTACAGAGGAAGGCCCAGGTTGACCAGGGAGTCAAACCTGGAAGCTTCTTGCTGTGAGGCGAGAGTGCTAGCTATTCAGCCACTGTGCCACTAATTGGCTTTAAATTTTAAACTGATGTTTGGTGTTTGTGCTTACTCAAGTAAGAGTACTGTTAGACTGTATAATATATTACTCAAGTAAGGGTATAGTGTCTGAAAACTAGGATCAACTGTAAACCCACACTTACCAGGCTGGTGGTGACCATCTCTTCAAACCATTTGGACTGAAATTGGTTATAGAGGTCCACACATCGCATCAGTTCATCTCCTGCAACACAACATGACAGGGGTCAGAGGTAAAACACAGTGCCTCCACCAGATGGAGCTACTGCATCTGTCATCTGCTGCTGGCATTATAGTACACACTTACACCTTATTATTATAATATAACCTTACACTTATAACCCTAGACAACAACTGAAACAAAATAAATTATTACATATTTATTAAATAATTACTTATATTTTTTGTTTGCTTTTCTTTTAGCAAAATAGCCGAGATTTCCCTAGTTTGTCAATTATATTGAAGTTTATCATTTCACTGTTGGACATGCATTGAGGTAATAACCTCGCAACCCTACTGCAAATAAGTTTACGTAATAGTTTTGCTTTGACAAATAAAAGCACATAACAGCACTAAACACACACAAACACACAAAACACATGCCATAAAAACTACCAAAAAATGTGTGTCCTGGGTAAATATTAGGCACACATAACAGTAACTGTCCTAGAAGTCCCTGTGATCTCCAAGTCTATTTAATTAGAGGAACCACTCAGTCTCCCCCGGCTTGTAACAATCACTGCCTGTGTATAGTATAGAGAACATTTCACTAAGTGGGTAAAAGATAAAAGCAAACTTTCTTCACTTAATTATTTTTTGACTGAATAAATAATTATACACATAAAAATGTGACACAAAATAATAAATATATAAACCCCTACACATATAAGTAGCACAAGCACAAAACTGACTCTTGTAAATTTTAAGCCATGTTAGAGTGCTGTTACCTCCTTTTACACAAAACATATCTGGAGTTGTGTTTTGTTTCATTCACACGTTTGAGTAATGAGCTCTCTGTCTACATCTGCAAAACTCAAAATGCTCTATTCTGTTATAAATCTTAAATCTTTAGTTCAATAGAGACTGACAATTCCATAGATTAAAATCAGCCAAATGATTCTTGTGAAGGTGTACGGATTTCAAAAGACAGTGGAGCACTTGCTGTAGTACCACATGGGACATTTTCTGTTGAGAGAAGAACTCATTTTAAATATGCAGGGTTTGAGTGTTACACATGCGTGAATGAAACAAAACACAACTCCAGGTATGTTTATTGATCAGGAAACAACATATAACATTTGAAAATAGTGTAATATAGGGCCTTTAACTATTATACTTTACCTTATTCAGAATTATATTTTCATTAATTTCATTTTTTAATGTTATTGTTGTTGTAATGCTGCAATTCAAATAAATCACTAATTAAGAACAATCAATTTTTTTTTAACTACTGTGTCAAATAATTTCTCTACAGGTTCTTGGATTAGCACAGTTTGTTTAAGACTGAGCTGTGGGGGACTCAGCTGCCATGTGTTGGAGTTCACCCCATTGAACGAGAGGGTCATGTCCCTGCGCCTTTGGATCAGGGGACAGGTCTCTCACATGACACATGTCACTGTGACACATGTCACTGTCATTGGTGATCAGGATCGGGGTGATCGGGATCAGGGTGATTGGGAAGGGTGTTCTGTTATTGGACTTTTGTGCTAATCACAGTTCGTCTATAACGGACATCATGTTCAATCAATCAATCAACCAAACTTTATTTACAGAGTGCTTTTCAACACAAAATGCTACAAAAAGCACTTGTTCGAGGACAAGGATATCCATCAGTGGATGTGGCACCAAGACACCCTAGGCCAGAGGTCGATGATCAACTTTGTCATCGTGTCATCTGACCTTCGGCTGCGTGTCTTGGACACTGAAGAGAAGGCCAAAGCTGTCAACTGATTACCACCTGGTGGTGATTTGTGTCCGCTGGCAAAGGAGGAAGCCAGAAAGATCTGGCAGACCCAAGCATATAGTTAAAGTCAGTTTGGAATATCTGGCAGAGCCCTCTATCAAGAAGACCTTCAACTCACACCTCTCAGATTCTGGGGGAGACTGGGGACGCAGTGGAAGGAATACTTTAAGGATCTCCTCAATCCCGCCATCATGTCTTCCCAGGAGAAAGCCGAGGCTGGGGACATGGAGGCGAAGTCATCCATCACCCTGGCTGAAGTCACTGAGGTGGTTGGCAAGCTTGGTGGTGGTGGCAAGGCTCCGGGGGTGGATGAGATCCTTCCTGAGAATCTTAAATCTCTGGATGCTGTGGGGCTGTCTTGGCTGACACATCTCTGCAGCATCGTGTGGCGGAAGGTGACATTACCTCTAGACTGGCACACCGGGGTGGTGGCCCCTCTGTTTAAGAAAGGGGGATGGAGGGCAGGTTCCAACTACAGTGGGATCACACTCCTCAGCCTTCCTGGTAAGGTCTGTTCCAGGGCACTGGAGAAGTGTCATGTGGGGGGTGCTCCGGGAGTATAGGGTCCAGGGCCCTTTGCTAAGGGCGGTCCAGGACCACAGGATCTCATCTCTGCTGTTTGCAGATGATGTTCTAATGGCTCCGTTGAACCAGGACCTGCAGCATGCACTGGGGCAGAGAAGCAGCTGGGATGAAAATCAGCTCCTCCAAATTCAAGGCCATGGTTCTTGGCCAGGAAAAAGGTGGCTTGTCCTCTCCAGGTGGGTGGAAAGTTCCTCAGGTGGAGGAGTTCAAGTATCTCGGGGTCTTTGTTCACTAGTGAAGGGGAGAATAGAGCATGAGACTGACAGGCGAATTGGTGCAGCAACAGCAGTGATGTGGTTGCTGTATCATCAGACCATTGTGGTGAAGAGGGAGCTGAGCTAAAAAGCAAAGCTCTCAATTTACTGGTCAATCGACGTTCCTATCCACACCTATGGTCATGAGCTTTGGAGTAATGATTGAATGGACAAAGGACAATGAGTTTTCTCTGCAGAGTGGCTGGGCACTCCCTCAGAGATAGAGTGAGGAGCTCAGAGTAGAGCTGCTGCTCCATGTTGAGAGGAGCCAGCTGAGGTGCCTTGGGCATCTGTTCCGGATGCCTCCTGGACACTTCCCTACGGAGATATTCTGGGCATGTCCCACCGGAATGAAGCCCCAGGAAAGACACGCCATAGGGACTATGTCTCTCAGCTTGCCTGAGAACACCCCGGGTCCACCTGAAGGAGCTAGAGGGGTGAAGGAATTTTGGGAGTCCTTGCTAAGACTGCTGCCCCCACGACTCGGCCCCGGATAAGCGGAAGAAAATGGATGGAGAGTGACTGAAAGAAAATGTTACAAACGAAAGCTGCCCAGGAGACTTGTTATATCACAAAACTGGGAATTTCAAAGTTACATATTTTTAATAGGGCTTAGGAGGAGCAGACTTACTAAGTGAGGATTAATCAAAGTGCAAATAAATCAAGTACAACTCCAGGTATGTTTGTGATGAGGGAAAAACTATATTATGGTTAAAAGTTCAAAAAAGTAAAGTTTGTTTATGTGTTCTTGAACCTGTGCTGTAGATGCCCATGGTGCTTCCTTAGCCTACAGCACAGAGCCTCCCTCTCTGTGCACTCTAACAAATTTCTGTAGTTTCTACAGTAACTTTTACAACTGCTTCTTGCTTTCAGAAATTACATGTCATAACTGTAGATTGCAATGCATTGTGGGACAAAAAAATAATACAGTTAGTAAGAACTTTTTCTACAACAGCCTGTTGTAAATTAAAATCAGTTTGTGCTTTACTGTAGATGGGAGGATATTACATGTAAACGTTGTAGTTTCAAATGTTTCTACACCGCACACATTCAGTTAAGAAGAGCAGAGACAAAGAGGAGCTCATCGGGATAATGCACTGGTCCATATATATATATATATATATATATATATATATATATATATATATATATATATATATATATATATATATATATATATATATATATATATATATATATATATATATATATATATATACATTTATATAAATAAAACAATTTTAATGAGTAGTCAAACTCCTTTAATATGAGTTCCGGGTTTATTAAAAATAGCTTCCCTCCCTGGAGTGTCCATCACAGCACAAGGCCAAATGTCTCAGGGTGGTGCCATAGGAACATTTCAGGTCTGTCCCAAGTCCTTGAATTATCAAATGCATGAGAGTTCAACAGCACAGTCCCAGTCATATGTTACACATGTGCTAAGGAGGAAGCGCAGCTCAGGTAGGACACTCATAGGTAGGTAAAACAGCAAAAAAGTAAAAAATAAATAAGAGTAATGTTAACTTATGCAAATTTTGGTACATCCAAGTATAAGGGCTCGTCTTGGTGACTGTGACTCCTGTAAGATGTAGCGGTGTTGACATTTCAGTGACATCACCAAGAAAGACCTGGGCCATTGTATCTGTATGGCTCTGTCTTAGGTGTGAGAGCTGGAAGTGCAGTCCCCCATCTCTCTTTAGGGCTGGCCTCAAAGATCTTTCATATGCAGCCTCCTTCAAACCACAGAGGTTCCTGATCCAAAAGTGTCACTGTTGTCAAAAGTGTAGCGTGTCTCCTCCATGTGCAAGTACACAGCATAGTTCAGACCAGAAAATGTTTTGTGGTGGTGTTGATAGAGGCGCGTCTCAAATGGCTTAGGTGTTTCACCAATGTAAATGCTGATACAATCCTTTGTGCTGCACATTACTACATAAACTACTTCTGCTTTCCTACCTTTTGGGATCTTTTCTTTGCGATGTACTAGCCTGGAGAGTAAGATGTTCCAGGCTAGTACACTCCAAAGCCTGTGACAGAGCCATACAAAGGATGCTCAGGATTTTCTTGCTGACATCACTAAAATGTCAGCACTGTTACGTTTAGTGTGAGTCACAGTCACCAACACAAGCCCTGATAAAGCTACCTGCTTGGTTGCGAAACATCAGTTTCAAAAGCTAAGTAAGTCCAGTTGGTTTAGTCTAACTTGTTGATAATAAGAGTAAAGTTACTTCAAAATAGCTCAGGACATATTCCAAGTACAGCAGTCTGACAGAAGTAGGAACAAGCTAATTGTTTAGAAGGTTGAAAATTCCAAATTGCTCTTTTGGAATTAGACCAGCAGTGGCGGCTGGTCAATAGAGGGAGCAAGTGTGCCGCACTCCCTAATTTGACCTAGATATATAAAAAAAAAAAAAGTTATTATTTTGTATTAGGCTATATCTTTAATATTTTGTTTAAAATTTAAC
Source organism: Boleophthalmus pectinirostris (assembly GCF_026225935.1). Taxonomy (NCBI): domain Eukaryota; kingdom Metazoa; phylum Chordata; class Actinopteri; order Gobiiformes; family Gobiidae; genus Boleophthalmus; species Boleophthalmus pectinirostris. The sequence continues at coordinate 26,570 of NW_026571047.1, forward strand.
GTGTATCTGCATAGACATATTTTTATCATGTTAAATGTGCTCATATCACTTTATTTGAATCATGTGTTTGGAATTTGAGTGCAGTGAGTCAGAGCGACTTAATGGAGATCTATGGAAGAGCCTGAAGTTTTGAGAAAATTTGACGTAATTATGTTGCTTGGGTGGGGGTGCCATGAAATCAAGAGATTGGTCTGAATAAACAGTAACACACACGTTGACCTATTGTGGTGGTGTGGTCACTCAGCTGTCGCTCAGCCCCAACTCTCCACTGACGGCATCTTACTACTACAGGCTAATGAATGGAGAACAACAGACCTGTGTACGATCCAATTATGGCGAGTTCAATTTCAAGTCAAAGTACGTCCAAGGAACAGTCTTAGGGAGTAAAATATCTTCTCTTCAGAGAAGGAAAAAAAGAAGCATTAAGATGGAATGAGTGCTTCTGGCTGCAGTGAGATCCTATGGCTCTTATTCTGATTTGCACTGCTCGCTGCTCTAAGTCCACCTGGTGTCCTGGTGCTAATATGGACTGTTGTAACTTTCACATTTAAGTGGGAAGTGAGATTAAGACTAGTTTACAATCAGCTCGTGCATTCGGCTCCCAGACCTCGCGTCACAGACCTCACTGGACCAGGATCTGGACCAGTTTCATCTCTTCGTTGTGGACAATACACTTTTGGAGACAGAACCAAGGGGACAGCGGATAGAGGAAACACTCAGCATCAGTCATTTGGAAAAGGTAAGAGGCGTGTTTTCGTTAGTTTTGGGTAAGTCTGAGGATGGAGGGAAATTGTGTGTAAATGAGCTTATGGGTGCGGAGGAGCGGTGCTGATGCCGTGTGTTCATGTTGTGACCGTAGCCTCTTATTGTAGTTTTGCTGACGTTGTTGGGGCTGGGTGTGAGTGGTGTGTTATGTTGTGTTGTTGGGGCTGGCCGTGAGCGGTGGATCAGGTTGTGCTGCTACGTAAATTTTGAGCTTGGCTGTGGGTTGTGCTCTGATAGTTCAGCCAATAAGACCAAAATGACTGTCAGTTTCTGGCATTTGTTATAACACTATATAGTCTATGTATAATACATATATTAATAATATATATTTATAATTTTGGCCTCTCCCCCTCCCAAAAAAATAAAAAATAAAAAAATTATACCACCCGCCACTGTAGACCAGTATCAATCTTGGTTTAATTTTGTCTTTCAAGTTTTGTCTCAGCTGAAACCTGGTTTCGTTCTAGCTCTTAGTGCATTACAGTACAATACAATATAGCACTGTCTAGTTTAGCACTGCATTGTAGTTTTTAAACCTAGTTCAGTAGTTATAGGTCTACATTTCTATTCTGCTATCCTCGCACAGTATTTTTACCTTCAATAAAAATATGCAAATACAATAAGAAATCAGAATAAATAAATATCTGGCCATACTGTCTTGTCAAAGCCTGATCCTGTCAGATCTCAGAAGCTAAGCCATGCCAGGCCTGGGTAGTACTTGGATGGGAGACTGCTGGGAAAATCAGGTGCCACAGGGGGGCTCCAATCACAGACTGGCACGGCAGCCGCGCTTCCGTCAGTCTGCTCCAGGGCAGCTGTGGCTAGCTGGTAGCTGACCAACACTGGGTATGGAGTGACTGAATAATGCTGACTAATGCTGTAAAGTGTCTTTGTGACATATGTCAGTGAAAAGCGCTATATAAATAAAGACTTACTAAATAAATTAAATGATAGGTGTGGTGTGACTGTTGTTTGGTGGGATAGTCCCTATGAAAAATAAACTCAAAAAAGAAAAAAAAAATCCAAAATGCAGGGACAATTTATGCAATTTAATGTATTTAACAATATTTTTTTCCCCTAACAAAATAAAGGTGTTAATCTCTGGCTATGCACCCATACCCTTCCCCCCTGATGATGCCCACACCCCCTACCTGGTCCCTCGATAGCCCCTCCCTGGCCCTTTGCTGACCTGCTTGTGTGGACTTCCTGCGTGCCTTCTTGATGTCTTCCTCTGCTTTGCTGCTGTTGAGTTTGATGTCGAGCTGTTGTGTCTTGAGCTCCAGCTCCTTCTGTCTGTCGGCCAGAGCCTTACGCGCCTGATGACACAATGAAACAAACAAACAACAATCACACATTACAGCTGGGAGCTACAGGGCCTTCAGTAACACAGATGAATTATATTAGAAACGCTGTCTAATTATGACGATTGTATTAAAAAATGCCTCAAATTACCTAAATCTGAAGTAACAAACAAATACAAGGATCTCATGCATTTCAAAACATGTTTGTAGAGGTCTAAACTACAGGTACAACAAAACATTGTGAGATTTAATAATTGTGGCAACTCAGATATTTGATAGATATTTGGGAGGTCTTACAGGAAGATGTGATGCTATGATTGATATATTGTATATGATGCTCTGCGATATATAGCTGTTTTTTAAGAACTAAATACAATTTAGCAACAATATTTCTTTGCTAAACCATTACATATGCAAAGTTAATATAAAATACATCTATTTTAGTCATACAAATTGTGAATATGTCAAGTGTATTACATACACAAGTTTCTTTCCACTAAATAAGCAACACATTGCAGTACATTCCCAATAAAAATGTCAAAAACATACCAAAAAATATTAAAAATTTAGGTATCGATGCAGCTTCCGGCGATAACGATACTATATCACCAAATTTAGTATCACAATATATCAATATATCGATATGTTGGCAAACCACTTCTTATTTGGACCCTTTTATTGCTACATAATACCTTGAAACTTTACAAGTTGGCCCTTCCATAGTTTAGCCCAGTGTTGTCACTTCTTGTCTCCATGGAGATTGATAGAGCACATTCTATTCTAACAGGGCCAAGAACATACAATTAATGATACATTTTTAGTTTCTTGTGACATGGATTAGAGGTAGGGTTTACGATTTTTATTTCAAAATTCATGTTTATAAGCACATCCTATCTTTGTCACCATGTTCAAATCATGCTCTTTCTGGTCTCAGTTGTAATGCTGATTTAATCTTAGTTACAAAAAAGACAATTGTTCAGTAAGAGAGCAGAGAGCAGACTTTAGGTTGCCAGGTCCTACAACTAAAACTACTTGGAGACCTAAATGAGGAAGTGCACTGTTGCTTTACCATGACTGCTCTGGTCCCTGATAATTGTGAAGAAGACTCAGAAACTCATTACTGTGAATAATAAGGATGCTCTAAATGCATAATAAGGAATAACTTTTGGCCAATTCAAATAGTTTAAAATGAAATAATTCTGTTTTTCATGATTCTGAAGATGGTAAAAATCAGGTACAGCCCTTTAAGGCAAATCAGACTCAGTTGTGATTGTATTCCCTTTTTAAACCCGTAAGAGCACTAGCTTTATACCCTATTATAAGCCAATATGGAGTTGTGTTAACAGTGTGCTCTCTGGTACCTTCTCCACGGCAGCGTAGCGTCCCACCAGCTGCTTCCTCAGGTCAGACATGTGATGGTCCAGACGTTTTATGTCCTTCTTAAAGTTCTCTCTAAAGGTCAGGAAGGGCTTCTCCACCTTGCTCTGCAGCTGCTCAACAGTCAACAATCACAAACATGTCACTACATACATGTGTAACCCAAGTTAAAATATGTCTAACTGCAGTTAATAAAAAATATTATGAATATTGCCAGTCAGTAAACACACCACTCACTTGCGCAACACTCGTGAAAAAGAGACAGCCAATTGAATTCACTCTAGCGCTTCTTACACTACTCCCCTCCCTCCATTCACACTCAGGAGTGAGGTGAGACAGGATGACAGGTACCGGAACAACTATCACTATTTTTGCTGTTTATATAATGTCATCTCTTTACACAAACTTAAAATACCTCATGCTAACTTACAGGAGCCCTTAAGGCTATCATGTGAAGACAAATAGACTGCGTGAAAGTGTAAAACGAGGGAATTGGCCAGGTGATGCCCAGTAGGGTACAACCATATCCCGATGGCGAACTGAAAACCAGGGAACCTATTTACAACTCACAAATATTCCACGCTTCTATGGTCTGGTAGAGGCTCTTGCAGCCAGTCTACTCCCCACACTTCACTACCAACGCAAACCCTCTTATAAGCATATGGACAATTACTACACACACATTCTGTTTATGGATTATGGACTTAGATTATGGACATTAAACCCACATTGCTCACCTGAACTATGGACTATGATAAAGCCACTAGCAAAGTGACTATTACCCGTTTTGTTTCAAATTTTGCACTCTATCCACTATTGCTGCTATTGTTGTATTGTGAGCACTTGCATTAACTTGACTTGACTCGAACTGAGTTGACTGACTGACCGAACTGATCATCGTATCTGCAGATGTAAATACTGTATTCTATATATAATGTGTTTATTCACCTTCTTTGCACTATCAATATACAGCAATAGCCATTAAACGTAAATATTCAGTCTCTCATGTTTTTACTGATCTACCTCCCAGAGAGTTGTATCCTATTCTTCTGTCCATAGCCCTTACAACTAACTAACTTCCCCCTTTGTTCCTAGCATATTTCTTATTTATTTATTTATTTATTTATTTGTCAAGGGACAGCACATATTAATGAACATTTAAAATGTAATTAAATATGTAAAGATTATAGCCAGCGTGGCTCATTTCCATCTTCAGTATCTCGGCAGGTTGATGTGAAATCATTTACAGGACAGAGAAAAGGAACAGAGAAAAGGAAGAGTTAAACCAACAACCCCTCAATATAAAAACTGAACAACCACTGTTTTAAAGATTTAGAAAATGCTGCCAGTGTTGAAAGTTCTTGCATATGAACAGGTGCTGTGTTCCATGTTTGACATGCTTGATAAGCAAAAGAGAGTTGTCCAAAAGCACTTTTCCTAAACAGCACAGAGTTGCTCTTGCGATTTGAATTTCTTTCCACAAACTCCTTTAGAGGAGGTGGAGCAAGAATATGAACAACTTTGTATACCAAAATTAAATCTGCATATTTGATTGTGTTGTCCCAATTTAGGAATTTGTATTTGTCAAGTTTTCTGCAGTAGTGATAATTTGTGGGCTTGTCTAATACCTTAAGTGCTTTTTTATAGATAGTTCTAATTTTAGAGTACTTTTACTTGTCAGAGTCCAACTAGTAATGCAATAATTTAGGCACGGCAAAATCATTGAATTTAAATACATAATTGCCGAGTTTGTCGTTAGATTATTTCTTATAATGATGAAACATTTTATAAATTATATTTGATTTTATTCACTGTTCTTCTGACATGTTGTTTGAACGAAAGTTGTGCAAACGCCACGCCCTCAAATGCCATGCCCACAAACACCACGCCCGCAAACGCCGCGCCCGCAAATGGTGTGCCCTGCCAACACTGTGCCTGCAATCGCTGCGCCACCAAACGTCACACCCACAAACTGGAAAATGACATAGTGCGCCTTTAAATGTTCTTTGTGCCCCCTGCTGGCGAATCATAAAAAATGCCCCATATCAGTAATACATGTTTTTGCTTCTAGTCATTAATAGAATGTAATTCCCAAATTTGGTAGAAGAATAGTAATAATTAAAGCCGCAAGCAGCGTCGAACAGCCCTTGCCTGTCGCACATGCCACACCTCGCAAACGTCACGTCCCGCCAAAAGCCACGCCCTGCAAATGCTGCGCCCCACACTAAACCCCAATCTCAATTCGAATTCCTAGCCTCAACCCTAAATTCTACCCTAACCTTAAACATAACCGTAATCGTAACCCTAACCATAGCCCCAACCCCAACTATAACCCTAACCCTTACCCTTAACCATAACTCCTCACCTAACCCATCCATTTTTGTAACTTTGTGCACCAAGACATCCTCCACCAGAAAAATTACATAGTGCACCTTTAAATATATTTTTTGGAGTCTTGACACCCCCTGCTGGCCAACCATGAAAAATGCCTCATATCAGTAATATATGTTTTTTGCTTCTAGTTGTTCATAGAATTGAATTCCCAAATTTGGTGCAGATCTGACAATGTTGACGTTTCATGTCTATGGTAGGGGGCGCTATAGTGTTCACTTTTCATATGTTTTATAGTGTATTATATTCAGACTGAGATCACACATTAGTGATTCAAATTTCAGCATGATCGGACTAAGCATGTGCGTGTAATATATTTTTTAATATTTTTGGGAGGAGTTTTTGCGCCCCTGCTGGCCAACAGTGAAAAATTCGCCATGTCCATAATATACTTTTTTGCTCGTAATTATGCATAGAATTTAATTCCCAAATTTGGTGCAGATCTGATAATGTTGACGTTTCATGTCTATGGTAGGGGGCGCTATAGTGTTTTTTCATATGTTTTATAGTGTATTATATTCAGACTGAGATCACACATTAGTGATTCAAATTTCAGCACGATCGGACTAAGTCTGTGCGAACAGGAGCAAATAATGTCACCTTGAAATTCGCCAAAATTTTGACCAAATTTTGCGGCTTCGCCGCACGTAAACCGTGACAGTTATCAAAAAAAATCAGCTAACTTTAGATGTTCCACTTGTCTAGATGATGTACGGTGATTTTCAGCCCTGTGGGTGAAGCGCCTTCAGAGGAGTTCGTTCAAACGCAACGTCAACGAAAATGCGGACTCAAATTTCAATCCAAGATGGCCGCCTTCTGGTTTGTCAGGGGGCGTGGCCATAATAACATTTTTTGTTTGTCTTCACATGACAAATGTGTGTACGAATTTCATGGCTCGCAAAACTCAATTCCAAAGTTTCCAAACTTTGATGCCTTTTTAAACTCACAATTTCCTTGAATATTCTTCCATGCATGCCTGTGACATCGAAGAAACACAGGGCTCAATTGAGAAAAGCTCAATTAAAATAAATATGATTTTTCTCCTCACCAAACCATCCGATCCGATACCTGGTTTAAATCATTACATTCATGTGTCTCAAAAAATGTATAGAAAGATACACCTCCACATATTAGCCTAAAAACTTTTACTAACAAATGTTTACTATTATTATATAGTCAGCAGACTGCAGTACCATGCCATTTTACACATATTTGGACTAACCCAACCTTCTGCAAAACAAAAAGAGCCTAATTTGTCGATGTGATGTTGCTGTATGTTAATATAATGTCCATGTTAATGTAGTATTTGTTAAGTGTATTTTGTAAATGTAATTTAAATAAATGAATAAATTAAAAAAACATTATTTGGCTTAAACATGAAATTGTGTAAAAGTGACAAGGCTGTGTCTGATAGTGCTGCATTCAGTGGAGTAAGAGTAGCAATTAGGGCCCTCAGGTATTTAGTTAATTATATTAGGCCTGATTTAATGAGTTCTGAAAGAGTCTGGCAGAGTTGACAGAAAAATGGGACACCATGCTGAAGCTGAATTTTAAAGAAAAATATTTTCAAAAGTTTACCATAATTATTTTTTAAACATATAAAGTCTAATCTAATTTAAGGTAATAAAGTCTAATTTTAATCAATATTTTTTTAAGCAGATGAAATATCTGAACCCTGGAAAGGACACAAAAATTATACTGACTTCAAAATTTCCATTTCCATTTATATTAAAATTGTTATTAAAGTGTTACAAATATTCAAATATTTTTTTCCAAATAAATAGGTCCAGTATACAGCTCTCCCTTAGATTTAATTATATAATTATGCCAATTATAATATTTTGAAATTGCTGTGTTTTAAAGAGGACATGTTTTGTCCCAACTCTAAAGAATCAAGTGCAATCTATGTGCTATTTGTGGGCATGTTGCACCTGATTTTTCATTAGAAACTGCACCTCTTATTCCACCACAATTCTGATATGTTAATGCTGCATTGCACTGTTTCTCCTCTGTATGCCCACATAGACCTACAGAAAATAAGGATTTTCACTTATGCTCACTGCTATGTCTGTAGCTTTTTCTTCAGTCATTGAATACAATTTCCCATTTTTTAATCATCATCTTTACACCTTGCTCATTGTAGATAAACGCCTATATGCTCACAAGCCTTGTGCACATTGCCTAGTTCAGCCTAATGCAGACTAATACAAAAATGCCTAAAGAAGAACTTAGCCTTTAGAACCGCCGAAAATGCTGAGTTTTTGACACATTATAGTGCAGCTGAATTAGCGGGACAAAACGTGCACAAATTAAAGCGTTTGGCTATTTGGGGCCAACACTGCATGGAGATTGGTGATCCGCAACTCACCAAAGGCGCGCCTCCTCTCGTACACAGCGGCCACTACACCACATCATCTGCATTTTCTTCTCCTTCATTTTAGCCAAAAAGCCCCATTTTTAATATTCATTTGATCTACTTTTTATCAAATTTCAATTTGATTGCTGGGTCTATAAAACTGTGATATGATTTAAGACATATGACTCACCCCACCCCTCTACCCATAATAAGGCTGACTATGGCTCGTGTCACCATACCGGCTTGTCAAAGCCTGATACCGTCAGATCACAGAAGCTCAGCAGGGCGGGGCCTGGTCAGTACTTGATGGGAGACCACTGGGAAAATCAGGTGCCACAGTGGGACACCAGTTGTAAAAAAACTGTTGTTGTGTCCTTAGGCAAGGCACTTCATCCTCATTGCCTAGTATGAAAATGGTATGTGTGTGAGTGATGGCAGTGGTTGGAGGGGCCGATGGCGCAGATTGGCAGCCTCGCCTCCATCAGTCTGCCCCAGGACAGCCATGACTACAGTAGTGGGACCACCGGGTATGGAGTGAATGAATAATGATCTGTAAAGTGTCTTTGAATGTCCAAACAAGCGCTATATAAAACTGGTGCATTATTATTATTATTATTATTATTACTAAGGTCCTTCCCTAGAAAAGTTACATAGTGCATCTTTACACACTATAGATTGTTGCTATAGACTTGCAGATAAGGTCCAGTAGTAGTAGAGACAGTAAGGTGAGAGGAGACAAGAGAGGTGAGAGGAGACATGAAGTGGAGCAGACCTTGGAGGAGAACTTGAGGTGGACTTCAGCCTCATCAGCCAGGCTCTTCTTCAGCTGGGCCCAGGCCTCTCCCAGAGTCCTACACAACCAACAGGAGAAAATACTTTACTTTCCATATGTCTACAATGAACAAGTGATCATATGATCAAGTGTCTTCTATAGCACATTTTAGAAAGAAAGAGAGAGCGAAAAATTATGAGGAAATTCAGAGGAAATTTCAAGTGTTGCTACAGCAAACTGTTGCCATTTTGCTTCAGCATTTCCACTGTGCTTCTCTGTTGCCTTTGTGTCTCAGTCAAAGGTTTCAGTGCAGTTTAATAGGAGGACTTGTCAGGTAGGGCCAGCAGATGCACCAAAGTCAAAATGCTAGAAAAACCTATGTTTTAGTGAAATGTCTTACCTGTGTATTGTGAGAATTATTTTCCTTATGTGTTAATGTTTCATTTTCATTTTAATCATATCAAAATGTTCCTTGTTATGTTTTCTTTTTGGTTACTGTCTCAAGTCAAGTTCCAGAAGGGGTGTATGTGAACCAGGCAGCCTGATCAATATGTCTGAGAATTATTCTGCAAAACAAGTTGATCAATATTTTTGTGAATTATTTGATAAATATTTCTGTAAATTATCCTGCAAAAACAAGTTATTCAATAAGTTAATATTTGACAGGATGGTATGTATAAGGGCTGACTACTCTGCTGTCATTTTGAGACTCTTGTGACTGAATTCTGTAATCAACTCGAATCTAGTCCTGTAACTGCTTGTGCTAAAATAAAGAGACCTATACGTGGACCTTTCCATCTCCAGGACGTCTTTCTTAAGACTCTTGTAGGTCGCGTCTAAAAACCAACAGTATGCACTTTCACCATGTCATATCATTGCATTACCAATCCCAGACTTTATTCCACAGCTTTCCCAAAGCTGAATTTGTTGCCATGGCCTCCCAGTTAGGCTCAGATAAAGTGTGGATTGATGGAGCGTTACATGCCTTATGGTGAGTGTACAGCAGACAAAGACACACTGAGGAGTAGGAACAGAGTGGAGAGAGCCTGGACAGTGAGTGGACACAAAATGGACACATGGGTGATTGTCCCAGGAGAACAGAGCCAGAGTGTTGTGTGCTGTGGTATTCAGAGACAACTAGCACAATCTGGATTCTATTTGAACCATTCTTCCTACAGCAGCTCATTCATAGCAGTTATGTATTTTTCAATAGTCAAAAACAAATTTGGAAGAAGCAGGGAAGTTACTAATACTATGCAAGATAAGCAACAATGTTATCAACAAAGCCATATATATATATATATATATATATATATATATATATATATATATATATATATATATATATATAAAAAGTACAAATTCTCTCAAGAGAGTACAAATTGTGGTGGCTACTTCAGTTACTGTCATGAAGGGGTCACTATTCCTCTTAAGCAGGTCTTGGTTTTCCGTCTTTTGTTTCCGTAACTCTTCCCTCACAGCTTTTGGAATGTACCACTGAAGAGGAGTTAATAAAGCTGCTACCGCCCGCTGTTCCTGCTCTTCTACGGTGTCCTCATAGGAACAAAAGACGCTCCCAGCTAGACACTGCTCTGCTATCACTCCAAGTAAAAGTCTAAAACTAAGTATTGTATGGGATTTCTGGGATTTTCTTTTATCCATGAACTTGTAGACTTCCTGGTTTGACAATCGCTCACTCACCTGGGGACTGTGAAGAGGAGCTGGATATTGGCCAGCAAATTTTGAACTATCTGTGGGTTTCAGAGTTGCCATAACAATCCACAACAAAATATTCTGAATAGGAAAAATTCCTCTAAATGTTCTTATAGCAGCATATCATGTATACTCACGTGTCGGTAGTATGAGAAGCATTTTTTTTGTTTAGTTTTATGTGTAAAGCTGCTACCTGCTTGAGTGCAAGTCAAGTGTGATCTCTGTGAAGTGAAAAGGGGTATTATGTATCTGTTGATAAGAGCACTGCATCACCTTTATTGATACACCATGGCAATGGAGTGGGTGGTTGCTTGGTGGTTAGTGGCTACCTGGCTCATACACTCAGCAGTTTTTGACACTCTCTTGTTTAATGTTTTTAACATCATATCATGGGGTTTTAACCAAGTAGTGCAGCATGCAGGTCAAAGGACACAAGTAAGGGACTTTTAGATTTTGTGAAATGAGCTGTTTGTTTTTTCCATATCCATGGAGACCGTGCAAGAGGCTGGCTAAGGAATTGGCTATGGACATCTGAGTTGCTACTGGGTTTTTTACACCATGGGGCATATTTACTAAGTGTTTCGACTGAGGAATGGTGTGACTGGAGCTTGGGGCTGGTACACTGGTGCTGTCACAACTGGCATAGGTTGTTGCACTGGGCCAACTGATGTGGCCTGGTACTGGACTGGCATAGATGCTGTTGTGCTACCACGCTCGATACTCACAGTGACAGGAACAAACTGGTTGTCGTTGAGAGGTTAGACATAATAGCACATGTTGCTGCAAAGGCTTGGTACGGGTTGAACATAAAAAGAAGGAATAAAAGGTGTTGTAGCTGGCAGCATAGTAGCCAGCTGCTGATATACAAGACTGTTAACTGGTTGAACTATATAGGCTGTATGGTATGACTGGTCTTGTATGCTGTATCCACTTGTGCCAGGTGATGAGGTTCCTCCACACATCACTGGAAAGCTGGGTTGGGTGCTTACTTGTGGTTCTGTATTCCACTGGCTCACCTTATCGACTGCAGCTGAGGATAGAAAGCAAGAGAACCCAAGTGCTGTAGGTAGCTGGCCATCATTTGTTGCAGACTTGGTCTTTACATTGAGCTGGTGAACACTGGCTGTTATGCTCTCATCCTGATGAGAGGCAGATTAAGGTATGAAGGAATGAGGAAACCTGACCTGGTTGATCTGGAGGGGCACAGGAAGCTTTTGCAACCATCCTGTTGCTCCTCTGTCTGTTACTGCTCTTCTGGTGTCCATTTTGATGCTTAGGTGAAGTAGTCCGGCTCAACGGACCAATACTGGAGATAACTAGGACTGTAGACTGTCCAAAACAGTACTCCAGTCAGACAGTGAAAGCCTCTCTACAGATCTGATATGTAACTTAGATCTGACCCCGTTTTCAATTTGTTCAGCCTAGGTTTTGCTGTTCACTTCAGATTAATATAAAATGCCCCAGATTTTAACATAGCACATAACACATAGTAACCCTATAGTATGTAAAAAGTGCTATATTTGTAGAAAGAGACATGCACATTCAACAAAAGTTGAGACTGCATGCTGGGCCCAAAGACAAAAACTGTCCAAAAGAAAAAACAGATTCGCACAGCAGCTCGTTAAAATGTTTATTTTAATGACATTGCACAGCTCTTGTGGATCTGTTTATTCTTTTTTTTTTTGTTTTTTTGTTTTGCACAATAAGTGCTTAATTCACCAAAATACAAAAAATCTACTCTAAACATAAAACATGTCAGTTGTTTATTAGCAATAGATGTTTCTGTTTTCTGAGTCACAACTACAACTTAAACTGGCTCTACACAGCACAATCATGGTGTGTTACGGAAACAAGAAGTTCTTAAAATGTCCATTGGTGCCAGATAAGCCAACTACTTACTTATAATGTTATGAAATGTTTAAAATAAATAAATACGATGTCATCTGCCCAGTATTGTTTTGCTGAGTTCCTGATTAAACCTTACTAAATGTTACACAAAGTGTGTGACTGTGACAGGATTTGACGATTCTCTAATTTCTACAGTTTTAGACATTTTTTTATTTATTTTTTTTGATACATTAAACTGAATTCAAAATGAATGTGTTTTCTTATCATTTTATTAGTCAAATAAGAATTTCTGTGCACGTTAGAGGAGTTTTTTGATGAGTGTACAGCATGGTTGCTAGGTAACAGTCATGGAATTCTCTAGTGTGGTGTCATGATTTCCAACCAAGAAGTAAAATCTAAAAGCTAATAGATTGCCAAACTGGGGATTTTATTTTTATTTTTTATTTTATTATTAATTTAATTATTTATTTATTACTTTTTTTTTTTTTTTTTTTTTTACACTTTTAGTGTAAAAACTCTTTATTATTACTCTTGCATATAATGATCTTAGTGTGTTTTGGTAAAATTTGTAGTCCAGCTTGCTATGGACACTTTAACTGATACAGACGTAGGACAAATTACTTGTTTCATAATTCAGTGGTGTGAGGTAGCATGCATGATGTGGTGTGGTTGGACAATGTATGTTTGGACTATTGCAGAATTTCAAATGATGTCATGTTATTTTATAGTTCTAATATTTAATGGATATGAGGGCATATAAAGTTAATATTGTTCATTTGCAGGTTTGTGTTGTAATATGGCAAATTCTGGGGCATCAAAATAATAAATTGATTTTCCTTTGGGATATTTCTCATAGAACTGAACAATTCAACTAAATGTTCAGAAATTTTTAATAAAGATTTGTAAATACTAGAAATCTTATAAAATCTTAAAGCAACACAGTGTACATTTCTGTACATTTCTGGATGAGGCACATCACCTGCATAATTCCATGAAAATAGAAAGCAGAACAATTAGACTTAGGCAAACTTTTTTGATCCACAAGGAGAATTATTTAGACAACAGTATTTCCCTCATCACAATATCATATAATAAAGAGTAAAAAATATAGTGTATAGTCAGTGTTTCCCACGCGGGTGGGTGCGCGGAGATTCCATCCACGGAGAAAAAGTGAGGCGTGGGGGTGCACGGAGATTCCATGCAATGACTGTAGTTTTGTGAGGATTCATATGGTTCAGAGAGACGTAGTCAAGGCGGGGGCAACCTTGTTGTCAAAGAGGCTTCCTTAATTATAAAGTGCTGCAGGAAACACTGGGTGTCAAATAGGCCTGGGCGAGATGGAGCAAAAAATATATCTCGATATATTTTGCTATATCTTGATGTACAATATATATCTCGATATCTGTACAGGAAAAATAACCAAAAACTACTGCAAAAACAAATATGCCAAATTCCACAATGTGTGTGCAAAGAGGCAGTTCATTTAGGAACAAAGTGCTTCTGTGACCTTAAGAAGAAAAAGAACATCCCTGTATACAAAAATAATAATTTAACTATAAATAAAGTTCATTCAAAATTAAAACAACTCAACTCAACTCAAACTCATCTTTGCATTAACTCTGTTAACCATATGATAACCATAAGCATGACCTCCTTAAGCACTGGAAGCTTGGGAGGTTCCTTTTTGTAATAGATCCATGTTCCTAGCCAGCGGTAAGGAGCTACGAGGTCTCCCACAATCTAGTGCGCAGACCAAACTGACCGTTGTACAAGTTACACTGCAGCAGATTATTAATCTTATCTTATTAAATCTTCTACATAAATAAACACATTACTAAACTTTACAATGTATAAAGCATTACTATAGAGCCACCTCAGCCCGTTTCAAATTATAATGTGTTTAATGCAGCTTTGCAAACATTTGTTTATGTTTTATAGAAATGAATCTTAAAACCACATGGCTTATTTGCATAAACTATAAAGCACTAAAAACAGCCTGATCCTTGTGCCGCTGACGGGGTTTAGCTTCTGTCAGACTAAAGGACACGACTCAGTGGAATATGAGTGTTCTCTCCATGCATCTTTGGTTCTCACTAGCTGTTTCCAGGCAGGTCAGATCGGTGCCGGTGCCCGCACCAGTTCCACTGGGAACCAAAGTGCTCACTGGTGAACAACCCGCGTTCATACCATTTACGGGAACCCATAATGCGTCATTGACAGAGGTTGTGGATTTATCACCAAATAAAAACAAGGCCATATGAAAACGGATGTCACAGAGAGGAAAATAACAATCATGGATTGCATCATTGACACCAACGAGCATTTGTACTTATAGTAAGTTAAGTTAAGTTATTCTTTATGTGCGCCAAGCACATAAAGATACGGATACATGCAAAACGAATGGTACTGTACGGTAATAGTTTATGTAGACTTAAACAAAGAGCAATTGAAACTATCACGTATTAAATTAAAAGTTTTATTTTACAGCGTGTGACCCGGATGAACGTGCTGACGTCTTCTGTGTCGTCATGGTTCGCTTAGAAAAAACAAGTAAAACTTGGTTCCTGTTGGGAACCAACTTTTTGGTTCCCGAACTTTCTGATTTCCAGCGTGAACACGTGTGTCAGTTCAAGATTAGGTGCGGGAACCGGAACCGGCATGGTTCCCTGTCGACCTGAAAACGCCTTCTGTGACAGAGGATATGCTGCTGATGGCCTTGTCTGTAAATGGTGGAAAAGGTAATTGGTGCTAGTAGCTTTGGTTGGCACTAATTTTCAGCATTTACAGCAGTAGACACATATCTGCTATTCCTCCAACGCCTTAAAACTGAAGTATCTCTATGTAACGGAGCCAGTTGTCCTTTTTTGACATGAGTTCTGTATTCTCAGGGCTAGTTTTGGGTGCCACCGTGTTCAATGAGACACACACAAGGGCAGCATGGGATAAGGGGTAGGGGAAGTTTTCAAGTTAACACCTTTTTTTTTTTTTTTAACCTTTAATTAGGTATAGATTGGCAATTGTAGGGCTGAAATCATCCAAATGATTCTAGTGAAGTTGTATGGAGAAACACATTTGAGCACTTCCTGTATTACCACATGACTACACAAGGTGATACAGAGTTGAGGTGGAAATTTGAGTATTGGGTTTTGTTATTTTTGTTGTCCAAGATACACTCTAAGAAGTGTTAAAAGCCACACTATTCTTTGTCTAATCCTTTCTCTGACTGGAAGGTTATAGGTACCTTTGGGTTTGCCATTGCAACTCCAATTGCGTCTGCTGTTTATTTTACATGTTAAGTGTTTGATCATCTTGACCTATGCCTTGATCTATGTTAATGTAAGGTAAGGTGTGACATTTCTGAGCTAAGAAAGCCAAATGGCCAGACTGACCTAAAAGCAAACTGTTCTTGGGGAAGGGCTTGGATTGCAGAACAGTATTTAAGTGTTGTCACTGCTGGGAGAAATTCTGTCCATCAGAAGTGGGACCGTTTGTTACTGGTGCAAACGTCAGTCTTCTTGTATGTTTTGGTATTATTTTACAGACAATTTCCAAGGCAAGAGTGTTTTCAGTTTGAGAAAAGAGCTCATCTTAAATATGCAGGGTTTGTTTATGTGTAAAACACTATTTTAGGTATGTTCTGATGAGAAAACAACATTATCACATAATATGGGACATTTAAATATAAGAACATATATTTACTAAATAAGTAGTCTTAACCTGTCATATGCACTTTGTGTTCTGGTGATTGAGATACCGTGATGTGGAGGCACTCACCCCTCCTCCTGCGCAGCCAGGGAGTTCTGCGATAGGCGTGACAGGCTCTTGGCGTACTCCTCTTCTATCTTTATCCTGATACACACAGCACAGTTAGCACAATTAGCACATTTTTTTGACAGAACTAGTCCATCCGCACTTCCTGTGTTGGGCAACGCGGTGATGCAGATGAATAAGCCCAAACAGGAAGTATTGTGGTTTAATGCTGTGGTTTCCATGGTGACCTGCTGTGTTATGTGACAATTGGATAAACACACACAAATGTTTGATATTGCTCCATAGCTGTTTCACTTCCTGTAGTGCACTTTTATAGAAGCAGGATCTTCTGAGAAGATGGTGGGTAGAGAAGCCAAAAAATTTACTCAAATAAGAGTACCATTACTTCAAAAAAAATATTACTCAAGTAAAAGTACAAAATAGTGGTCCAAGAAATTTCTCAAATAAGAGCAAAAACGTGTTTGGGAAAAATAATAAGTGAGATTACCTTCAAGAGTAACCGTTGGGATGTAACATCTGATTTATAATTAGAAATTAATGTCATTTCAAAGACAAAACATATGCCCATATAATGCACAAAATCTGGTATTTTCGAAGGATAGACACAAAAATTAGATCTCTGAAGGAGTGCTGCAAGAAACACAAATGTTCATATTGTTTCATATTGTCAACAGAAAGCTTTTGTCACTTGTAAGAGGGACCAAAACGTTTACCCAAGTAACTGTACATTTATCTCAATAATTACTTCAAATGGTATAAAAGCATTACTTGAAAGTACTCTGAAAAGTACAATTTCTTTAAAAATTTACTCAACCAAATGTAATCACTGGAGAAGACAAGTCCAAATGGAGGTTCTATTAGCGTGAACCTACAACTGGCAGCTCTAATTAACTTACTTTGCTCCGGTTAGACCTGATTTGGAATTTCTTTAAAGGGGCACTATGTAACTTTTCCATTGGAGGGTCTGCTGCGCTTGCCATGGAGATTTCACTTTGCTTAGAATTTTCTGCAGTACAGAATCTAACTTAGTAATTTCCATGTAAACAACACCACCAGACCAAGTTGTACATCTGTGGAGAGGTGACCCAGCTCCAGTGTAGCCAAAAAGATCAAAAATCAGACATTAATCAATACTAAAACTACTACCGACACTAGATATGCAGGTTTTGAAACTGAAAAATATGATAAATTTGGACCTTTCTGGAAGCGTTTCACCTCGAGTTTTATCACAACTTATGTAAGACCATGTGGTATAATAAACAAATACCATTATATAGTATTAGTATTAATACTTTTTACCAAAAGCTTAGAGTTAGTGACAATATTGCTTTTCTTGTACCTTATATTCAGATATGATATAGTTCAGGAGTCACTAACTGACTGACCACAGTTCGAGTCCGGACCCAGATGCCATCCCATAAGGACCTGAACAGGGTCAGCTCAGTGTTCCCCGTTCCTCCAACTGTGAAAGGTATCGATGTTCCCCATTAAAACTGCGGACCGTCCTCATCTCAAGTTATCACCATAAATTCATAAAACAGCAGCATTTAGAACTTTGAACGCGACTCACCGCACATCAGCCTGGAGCAGAAGCACTGAGTTTGGTTAACAGCAGCAGCAATAGCGCTAAAGATATGGAAGCACTCACCCTAGCACACAGCTCCTCAGGACGCGATTGAGGGTTCGGTCCTTGGTCTTGTGCCGTCCTCTGAGTGTGTTGGTCAGATATGTCCGGAGGCTCCATCCTTCATGTCCTGGTTCCAGACGGGGGTAAGCAAGAACAGTGCACAATGGACTGGGTCTGAGCTGTTTCCTGCCGTTCTCTGTGCGCTGGTTCCGTGCGGTGAAAGCGAGAATGCACTGTGGACTACAGGTCTGGTTGGGCTGCTCCTGTGCTCTGTGCTCAAGTACTGGGATTGGTTCTGAGGTGGTGCAGCATCCGAACAGAAGCGTGAATCCCTTTTGGTTCGTTATATTTTGTTCTGAGCGGTTCATCCGCACACTTGGTTCTTCCTGGAGAAAGCGCTTCTCAGGCCGAGGCACCTAACACCACTCCATGCACCAACTCATCTGAGCCCGGCCTGAACTGGAGCTGCTCCCACTGGTTCAGGACTCTGGCTTGGATCTAGTCCGACTGTAGCATTTCTCACACTAGGCTAAATGCAGTTCATTTTATAAGTTGAATAAACTGAATAAATTTTTACATTAAATTTAACAAATTTTCAGAATTTAGCCATTTTATTTATTTTCTCTAATTCATTTTAAACTGCAGCCCTATATCTAATGTAGGCCTGCTGTGTGTTTCAGTGTTAACAATAGATTTTTCTGAAATGTTTTTAATGTGTATATTCGTTGATTTGTCTATTGTTCATACATTCAGACAATGATAAAACGAGGCTACTTCTGTATCACAATCATAACACAAGTTAGACATTATGATGTCCCAGACCTCTGCTTGAGAAGATTTTCTCTTCTCAAGCAAAACTCCTCAAACTTTAACTGAATACCCCATGAGTCATTTTCCTATAAAAACAGTCCATCAGTTCATGCTTCTGTTTTATGCAAATATTTAATCTTAATCTTAATTTCTTGGACAACTACTTTGCATTTTAACTTGAGTCATATAAACAGCACTCTTTTGGCTCCTCTGCCCACTTTTGATGGCACTCCCTTGAGCTTAGATATATTTAGTCCTGAGTTCTGCTGAAGCCAAAACTGTGAAAAGCCAAGCTAAGAATGGAGAAGTATAGAAACAGGCTTTTTAAAAATTAAACTCACTATGTTGACAAGCTCAGATAACTCCAAATGCCCTAAACAAACCAATTAAAATGTTTTTTTGCCCTGAAACCTGTCAGACTCTTGTCCAAGTCTGCGGCTGGTCAGAGAACCAGGCAGGTGCAAATTGGGGGCTAAAAGGTGCTCAAGGATGTCTAGTGATGCATAGCACTTATTAACACAAAGAATATATAAGAAAAATGACTACAACACCTACAACCACACTTTTGGCAGAAAAAGATAAGCAATAACTCATTTATGTGCGTGGGGGTGAGACCAACGCTCAACTTCCTGCACAAGTTTGGGCTCCTTCCACCCCAGCAAGGTAAATGTCCACAGAGCCAGTTTCCAAGTTCAAAGATCCGGTCATCGAAGCCCCTGCCTTTGACCGCTGCTCAGATCTCTCTGCACCACCCCCTTATTGATCCTCCTGCGGGTGGTGGGTCCATGGGAGGACAGCCCCACGCTGCTCCTTCAGCCACCAGACACTCAATGTTGAGCAATCTGGGCGATGTAACTTGCCTTGTTCTATTAGTCATCATAAATGCTTCTGAACTGCTCTTAGTTTGACTCATCCCCCTGAACCTGTTTGCCTTTGGTGACCCTACCAGGGGCATGAAGCCCCTAACGACATAGCTCCCAGGATCATTCAGGCACTCAGACCCCTCCACCATGTTAAGGTGGCAGCTCAAGGAGGGGGACCTGGTGTATATCTACCAGTAAATAACATAATTCCAGTAGTACAGTAAGTGGGGACACCTCTCTCTGATGAAATCGGCCATCTCCTTCTGCATCTGCTTTCCCTTCAGCTGTTTGTGCAGTAACACCTCAAAGCCTGTGAGGGTGCTGTTCCCCTGGGCATCTCTCCTGTCCGCCTGAAACACACGTAAAGTATATTAGTAAGTATATTTATGTACTGCACAAATTAGTGGTCCAAGAAATTACTCAAGTATAATATTAAAAGGTATTTGACTCCAGTAAGAGTAACTATAAGAGTAACTGTTGGACACAACATCTCATATAATTTGTGAATGTGATAAATTGCTCCGCAGCTTGTGATGTCAGTAAGTGGTGGTTTTCAAGTTATCAGTTTCCTTTTGTTTAGTAGAGATTAGAAATTCCTGAAATAATCAAAATTATTATTATTATTAGACCCAAGCGCCAGAGGCTGGCGAAGGGCCTATTAGTATCGCAAAGCGATGCTCCTAGTGGCCGAAAAATGAAATGGCACGATGTGACTCCCCTGTAGTGACCAGGGACCCTCGCCATGATGTAGCAATGTGCCAGAGGTTTCCGAAAATGTATAGTTTGTTGGCCAAAAAAAGTGGAACATTGTTTTCGTTTCAGAATATTATTAGGCCCCGACAGGGCGTAGGGCCTATTGCTTTCGCTACAAAGAGTGAATGGGGAGCGACGAGCGCATGGGCGAATACGACAGGACGACAAGCAACTTTGTCCTCGGTCACCCCCAGCACGAACAGCAGTATCCCAGTAACCCACACCCAAGGCCTGAGCCATATTTGCTACTGCTAAAATGAATGGAAATCAATAGGAGATCAGGGGGCGACCCCGATGAGATGGTGCAGACGCGCCCATGACTCACCAATGACCCCACAGTGACGTGGGGAAGGTCGAGAGCTTTCAAACAACGTATAATATGCTGTTCTAATGTTTTTGGATATATTGTTTTTGCTCGAATTATTATTATTATTATTATTTTTTTTTTTTTTTAGGCCCGAGCCCCCGACAGGGCATAGGACCTATTGCTTTCGCTACGAGGAGCAAATGGAGATTGACGAGCACATGGCCAAATGCGAGATGATGTGGTGCAATCTTGTCCTCAGTTGCCCCCGGCATGAACAGCAGTATCCCAGTAACCCACACCCAAGACCTGAGCCATATTTACTACTGCTAAAATGAGTGGAACTCAATGGGAGGTCAGGGGGCGACCCCGATGAGACGAGCGCATCAGTGCCCGTCACTCACCAATGACCCCACGGTGACAAGGGGAAGGTCGAGAGCTTTCAAACAACGTATAATATGTTGTTCTAATGTTTTTGGATATATTGTTTTTGCTCGAATTATTATTATTTTATTTTATTTTTATTAGGCCCGAGCACCATGGGTGATGTAGGGCCTATTGTTATTGTTCAGGAGTGCAAAGCACTGTGGGAAGGTGTGCGCGCAGTGCCCGTGAAAACAGAGCGCAAAGCACTCTCCCCTTATCAAACACTCAATGGCACTCATGTCAGTGACTGGTGCCTAGTGACCACCACTGACTCGCTCGTCATTCACCATCTCGTCGGTGTCGCCCATGACCTCCCATTGACTTCCATTCATTTTAGCAGTAGTAATGTACACGATTAAAATTTGAGTGAAATCGCCAAGTTTGTGCCAGAATTTGTCAATTTTACCAATGGAATAAGATGGAGAGTTTATGCCATCGCTATGGCAACGCCATAAAAAATATGACATGGGTGTCATTGACTTTTGGATCAGGATGCCAAAAGGGAATTTTGTGCAAAATTTCAGAAATTTTTGAGCAACTATTTGGGAACAAATGATTTTTTCCATATTAAATTTTGTTTCAATCTATAGGGGGCGCTAATGCACCAAATTCATAATTTTCACATGAAGTAGCTTCAGGGCAGAGAGAGTTTAACAAATGTTTTCAAATTTCATTGAAATCGGAGTTCGTTTTGAGCAAATGGGAGCAATTTGTAAATGTCCAAAATGGTGTGCATTTTTTGTTGCTTCACTGCTCAGAGATCGTAAGACGTGTGTGAACAATTTGGATAACTTTTATTGTTCTACGTCTTGAGATGATGTGGACCAAATTTGAGCTCGTTCGGGTGAACGCCCTCGGAGGAGTTCGTAACAGCTTAGCAAATTTTAAGCCAATATTGCTGCCCCCTAGTGGAGCACACGGTGTTGGCGTAATAATATTTTTTCCTTGTCTTGACATGATCGACTTCTGTGTCAAATTTCATGATTGTACGTGCAAGTTTTTTTTTGTGTCATTCGTATTCCCTAATGCATTTTTGAGTCGTTTGGTGGCGCTGACGAGCCATTTTATTTATTTTTGGAAAATGGAAATAGCCAAAACGTAGGGAAGCGCGAGTTTTACCAGATGGCAAAATTTCAGGACTTTTCGTCATTGTTTAGTGGGTGAAAAATGGGTGAGTTGGTTAGGAAAAAAATAATAATAAAAAAGAAAGAAGAAGAATATTCTGATACGAGAACAATGTTCCGCTTTTTTTGGCCAACAAATTATACATTTTCGGAAACCTCTGGTGCATTGCTACATCATGGCGAGGGTCCCTGGTCACTATGGGCCAGTTACGTCGCGCCATTTCATTTTTCGGCCACTAGGAGCATCGCTTTGCGATACTAATAGGCCCTTCGCCAGCCTCTGGCGCTTGGGCCTAATAATAATAATAATAATTTTGATTATTTCAGGATCAGGCCTAATGATGATTTAATTTTTATTTATTTATTTTCCCAACCTCTGCTGCTGAAAAAACTAAACAAATTACTTCTCTGATTAGCTGGATTACAAATTACCTCACTGGGAGACCTCAGAAATATCCGACTGGGGGACAGCAACTCAAACATATTTGCTCATGTGATGGAAATTTATGGACATCTATGTTATGAAGAAAATATTTCTGTCATAGCCTGCCTTTGTGTAAATGAATGTGATTTGTTTGTTATTTGTTAATGACTTGTCTGGATCATGGGTAGCCATGATCCAGACAAGTCATTAACAAATGTAAAGCTGAGCAGAGACAACTGTCCCCATCCCACCGGAAACTCTTTTGTTGTTTGACCTGTATATGTGGCAAAATCATTTATCTAAACACATCTATGGAATTTATGGAGTTTAAAAACAAAGTGGAGACTTCTGGTGATGCCATGCCAAAGGCAACAGCATAAGAGAAGAGCTCCGTCCAATAAAGGTAAATAACCTAACAAAACCTTTATTTCCGGCATAACAACGAAACTCAACATGGCAACATCTTTAAGAAGCAAAAATACCAACAAACAAGAAGTAATGCAAGAAAGAAACGACAGCTTAAAGCAGTTAACCTTGCCGCAGGCCATGTCCAGCAACGCTGAAGTTAGCCCAGCTAACCCAGAAAGCCGAATACTAGCCGAACTGGAGAAACTACGGCAAGAAAACAAGGAAGGACATGCCCAAACCATGCACTGGCAAGAAATGAAAAATGACATGAAAAAACTTGAAAAGAGAACCGCAGAAGTAAAGGACTGTGTTAGCAACGCTGAAGATACGGCGTAGAGACACGAGAGAGAGATCAGATATTTGCTGCACAGGGAGATTGATTTGACGGCCAGATACCAGGACCTGCAAAATCGCTCATGACGCAACAATTTAAGAATATATCGAGTGCCCGAGGACAGTGAAGGCAAGGACGTGATAGCCTTTGTGAAAGATCTTATTCAAACAACGCTACAGCTACCCCCAGAAGCTAACATGCAAATCGAGCGAGCCCATAGAGCGGTCACGGCTAAACCTAAGAGCCACTCTGCACCCTATTCCATTATCGTAAAGTTTGTGGACTACTCAGTTAAAGACTCAATATTGAGACAGGCTTGGAGCCAGAGACAGGTGCTCTGCAAAGGCAGCCCTATTTTCTTTGACCATGACTATTCCCCAGAACTTCAGAAGAGGCATTCTCAGGTACGAGAAGCTATTAAACAGCTGAAGCAGAAAAACATTAGGGCCAAATGCATCTATCCAGCGCAACTCAAGTCAGAGGGAGGAGATAAGACCTACTCATCGCTTACGGAGGCTGTGCTGACGCTGCGGGAGCTTGGAATTCAGGTACGCTTGGACGAGAGAGAGAAGATGGAACACGAGCTCGCCCGCTACCGATGGAGCACGGCGGGACGCACGAGAAACATGGCTAAACTGTCCAACGCGGATGCTCATGCGTTCTTTGACAGTGATGCTTAACAGCTGAATGTTGATTATGCCTACTGTGTGGTTTGATTCCAACATTAATAATGTTAGATTAACAACATGATGCGTAAAGATATCGGACGGAATCTGAAGACTATTTCGAGCAATTAAGCCGCATTCGGAGCTGCAGCACCCGCTCTGCGAGATGGATGCATGCAGCCACGCACAGGTTGTGATCACCACGGAGGAGAAAACACCACCCTCCGGTGGGACCATTGGACCGGTAACTTGTAAAAGTGTATTTCAGTTCCAATGGGTTATATGGAAGGTTTTGCCATTTGTTATGTTCTATTTTATTTCATGTTCGTTCAGTGTTGGGATTGGCTCTGGGTTACTGCATTATGCTACTTTATACAGACAAGTAAGGTTGTTACTTTATTTTTCAGTCATATACAGAACAGGGAAGTTGAAACAATACAACAGTTAATGTTTATTACATGAGTAATCTAAACTGTATCAGCTACAATGTTAAGGGCATAAGCACTCCAATAAAAAGGAAAAAAAAATACTTACTCAACTGAAAAAATTACAATGTTCTATTGCAATGATTCAAGAAACACATCTATCTGAAAGTGAGCATCTTAAACTTAAGAGAGAATGGGTAGATCAGGTATATGGTTCATGTTTTGGCAGGATAAAGAGGTGTGGCCATTCTTATTAATAAAAATGTTAATTTTACTCATAGAGAAACCTTAACAGATAAAGATGGTCAGTATGTAATGGTGATTGGTGAGATAGCAGGCACAGAGATTACACTGCTCAATCTTTATGCCCTGAATGAAGACTGTCCCAAATTCTTTAAGGGTATAGCGTCAGAGTTGGCAAACAATGCAAAGGGAATTATTTTGATTGGGGGGGACTTTAACTGTGTGTTAAAACCATATCTAGATAAACTGCCTGTGGGAAGGGGCCCAATATCTAAAAAGACAACTACTCTTGGTACTACTCTTGGTACAACTAGGCCTAACAGATATTTGGTGTCATTTGCATCCGAGAGAGAAGGATTTTACTTTTAGATCACAGGTACATGGTAGCTACTCTCGATTGGATATGTTTTTAATCTCAAACAGTGACTCCTTTAGGGCCAGTGAATGTAAAATTGAACCAGTATCAATTTCAGACCATTCACCGGTTTTGTTAAAATTAAAATTAGGACCTACCAGTTTAAATATTGGAGACTTAACGTGTCACTGCTAAATGATGTAAACATTAAACGGGACTTCCAGACAGCTCTAACAGAATATTTTGAAATTAATGACACAGGTTCAATCTCACCTTCAATACTATGGGAAGGGAGTAAAGCTGTCATGAGGGGCAAAATTATAGCCATCTCTGCAAAACTAAAAAAGCAGAGGCTCTCTGAACAGAACGAGCTAGAAAATCGAATTAAAGAAATGGAGTTAATATTCCAACGTACTCGTGAAAAAAGAGTGTTGGCATCACTGACAGAAAACAGAAAAAAATTAGATGATCTATTAACTTATAAAGCTGAGGGAGCTCTAAGATTTTTAAATAGAAAATATTATGAACAAGGAAATAAAGCCAGTCGGCTGCTGTCCTTCCAGTTACGTAAAGCTCAATCTAACAGAATAGTAAGCAAGATAAAATGTAATCAGACAAATCAGATGCTCACACAACCAAAAGATATTGCTAAAGCATTTGCTGACTATTACCAAAAACTGTATGAGAAAGAACACCTGCCAGGGAAGGAAGATAGGATAGACGTTTCTAAAATCTATCAAATTAGCAAAACTAACCACAGAAGAAGCTGACTCAATAACATGTCCTATAACACAGGAGGAAATAAGGAAAGGCATTCTTAAATTAAAAAATGGCAAATCACCGGGGGTAGATGGGCTATCAGGGGAATACTGTATTATAAAGCTTTTGTCGGTGTTTTGGTACCCGTGTTAAGTAAAGTATATAATTACACCTTGGCTGAGGGAGACCCACCAGGGTCATGGTCAGAGGCAGTGATTAGTGTAATACCAAAAGAGAATAAGGACCCAACGTTGTGCGCCTCTTACCGCCCAATAAGCCTCCTGGGTGTAGATATGAAAATTCTTACCTCAATTATTACAAATAGAATCCAGAAATGTATTAAGACTCTTATAAAGCCTGATCAGACAGGTTCCATTGCTAATAGACAAGGATGTGACAATGTTATGAGAGCCTTAAACTTACAAGTGATAGCAATGAGAAGCAATGCTTCTTGGCTTAGATGCCGAGAAAGCATTTGACCGGGTGGACTGGTCATTTTTTGAGCACTCGCTTAAACATATGGGTTTTAATGAAAAATTTATTAAATGGCTAAAAATTTTCTACAGAGATCCCAAATCCAGAGTTCGAGTCAACGGCCACTGCTCAAACTTCTTCCCTCTAGGGCGCGGGACGATGGGCTTTCTCCATGTCTGTTTGCTCTTAGCATCGAGCCACTGGCAGAGCTCATTAGGATGGATCCTCGTATACAGGGTATAAGAGATGAGGCTAACATACAACACAAATTAGCACTTTTTGCTGATTACATTTTATTATTTCTGGAAAACCCGCTTACGTCCATCCCACCTCTGTTACAGGGACTTAATGAATACAATTCTGTATCTGGATATAAAATTAATACGAGTAAATCAGAGGCAGTGATGGTTGTTGGTGAATGGCCTACTGAATTAAATGATCTGGTTACATTTTAAAAAATCAACCAGGGGATTTCGGTACCTTGGAATCAATCTCACACCTAAAATTTCACAACTATTTACTTATAATTATGAAAAATTTATTAACGATGTTAAAAAAGACTTAAACAAATGGGATGCTCTACCCCTATCATTCCTGGGCAGAATAGAATCTATTAGAATGAATATTCTACCAAAATTCATATTCTTATTTCAATCTCTCCCTACTTCAGTACCACAATCTACATTTAAAACACTTGAAAAATGTATATCCAAATTTATCTGGCAAAATCGAAAACCAAGGACACAACCGAAAATACTAATGACAAAGAAAGAAAAAGGAGGGCTTGGACTCCCTGAATTAAAACTTTATTATTGGGCATCTCAACTTCGAATATTGTCAGCTTGGGTGGTCAATGATCCTCAGATTTTATGGATTTCTATAGAACAGAACTCTGTACCGGGATTATTAATTCATTCTCTTCCATTTATGGGCCAGAATTTATTGAAAAAGGGTAAAATTGATAATCCTTGGATTTTGCAAACACTTAGGGTATGAAATGTAATTCAAAAACAAACTAGAGATGTGCCAGGGCTTTCTAGGGCTATGCCCATTGCAGGTAATATAGAATTTTTACCGTCTATGTCAGATGGTGTCTTTAAAAGGTGGGCAGACAGTGGTCTGGTGGTTATTCACCATTTATTTAGTGGACAAACATTTAAATCTTTCTCACAATTACAAGAGCAATTTTCCTTGCCCCAGAATGACATGTATAGGTATTTGCAGATTACAGATTATTTGACAAAACATCCACAGTGGGATGTTGTAATGAGAGAGCCCACTAATATAGAAAGTATTTAGTTAAACTGTTTGAAAAAGAAACCAGAATGAAAAAAAGTATATTTTTAATGTATAAAAACCTATCTGAAAACATATCAGATAATACGCTTCATGTTAAACATCAATGGGAACGTGAGATGAATGTGATTATAACAGATAAGCAATGGGAAGATATGTGTTTATACTGTCACAAAGGAATTGGAAGTCAAAACTGGAGAGAGTTTGACTGGAAAACAAAAATCTGATTTTTCAGAACTCCGCTAAGGACATTCATGATTAAGAAGTGCTGGAGAGAATGTGGTATGGTTGGAGACCACACCCATGTCTTTTGGGATTGCCCAAAGATAAGAACATTTTGGGAATGTATCAAAAAGAAGACTGAAGATACAATTAGATCAGATATTCCAATGGACCCTCTACTGTTTTTGCTTGACTTATATCCCAACTCACTCACTGAGGACCAACAGTACATTTTACATGTACTTTTACTAGTGGCAAGAAAAATAGTGACCCTGAACTGGCTCAAGCCAGTCCCACCAACAATTGCTGAATGGACACAAAAATTAAAGTACGTTTATCAGATGGAGTGTCTGACTGCCCAGCTTCAACTCAAAATGGATATTTTTCTAAGGCGATGGTCGCGTGTACCATCTTTATTTGACTGAGTTGTGTGTTTTTTGTTTTTTTTTAAGCCCTACCTGACTACTGTATTTATTTACATATAATTGGAGTTAAGAGCCCAATCTCGACACTTGTTATTGTTTGTTCTAATGTAAATTGCCTGTTATTTTGTACTTTTGGCAATAAAGTGGAGCAGTGGAGCACTTCCTGTATTACTACATGGCATCACAAGATAGAACAGAGTGAGTCATTTTGAAGAACACACACTAAATATACAGGGTGTGTGTGTTTAACATGTGTAAATGAAACAAAACAACAACTCCAGGCATGTTTCTAATGAGGAAACATAACGTAGCTCAGAAAATAGTAATGTGGGCCCTTATCTAATGACTGAGCTAAACATGAAATGCGTGGGACAAAAATAGAAGCGAGAAAATGTCTTTTCCTAGTTTTGTTTACAATGAAATTAATAACAGAGTAGCTGTTGGATGCCTAGTGCATGGATCTGAGTAGGCCTTACCCAGAAGTAGTCGCAGTAGCTCCACTCGTTTGGCTTGAGCAGCTGCTGCTCAGACATGAAGGCTGGGAGAGGGAAGGTCACACAGTTCACCTGACACACACAAACACACAAACACACAGTAACCTTAAGTATAGTTAGGACTCTCATATGTTAGAGTTAGAATCATAGTATCTCTTCAGTTATTGACTTCAGGAACAATAACAAAAATATATAATATACATTTTAGTAAACAACATTTAAACCAGAATTCAGGACTAAACCAGAAATGCACCAGGACTAAACAAGGTCTAAACAAGGAATAAACCTAAAGTAGGATATGACTAGAACTAAACCAAGATTAGAGTAGACTGGAAACCAGTCTCCATTTCCAGAGCTACTGATGAAAAAAAGGAAACTT
Source organism: Boleophthalmus pectinirostris (assembly GCF_026225935.1). NCBI lineage: Eukaryota > Metazoa > Chordata > Actinopteri > Gobiiformes > Gobiidae > Boleophthalmus > Boleophthalmus pectinirostris. The sequence goes on from NW_026571047.1 coordinate 55,674, forward strand.
TTTCTGTTATATTATTTCATTTGAATTAATTACATTAATTAGGTAAAGATCCTATATTACACAAAAAAAAAGATTCCTGTGAACTTTAAATTATAATGCTACCACATCAAAAACATACTTGGGGTTGTGTTTTGTTTCATTTGCACATGTTGTCTACATCTATAAAGCTGAAAAAACTCTCTTCCATCTTGTGATGTCATGAAGCAGTGTTTTACTGCTACCTTTTACCTTTTGTTTAATAGAGCTTGGTAATTCCAGATCTGAAATTATCCAAATTATGCTAGTAAAGGTGTAAGGAGTTTAAAAACACAGCGGAGCACTTCCTGTTTTATTACATGACATCACAAGGTAGTGGGCTGGTTTCTGTTTGAAAGAACTCAGTCTAAATATGCTGGGTTTGCGTGTAAACATGTGTGAGTGAGACAAAACAAAATTCCAGGTCTGTTTGTGATAAGAAAACTAAAATAGAACAGATCACAAAATAGCATAATATGGGCCCTTTAAAATATTTCTATACAACAAGAAATTAATCAACAAAAGGTCACAAAATACAATAATATTGTTAATATCATAAATTATGTTTGTGTCTAACACAGAGCAAACAGAGAGATGGAGATGTATTTTTGCACCCTGCTGTGAACCGCTGCAAACTTTGCCTCAGGTTCGTCGAACTGGATTGCTATTGAATGACCATCAAATTAATAAACACATATATACATAACTGTAATCAAATAATGATGTTTAGTGCTTTGCCTTATTTTAGTTGACTAAATAAAGTAAATTCTTCTGTTTACAAAAACTATAATTAGAGTTACAAATTAATATATTTTTCATTCACTTCACTTGTCTTGCCCCCCAAAAATCCCTGTACCTTTTGATTTCAAACAAAAATGTAAGTCCATGCTCCTCACCGTGACTGTGGTCTCCTTGTACTGTTTCCTGGTGGGGGATGTGGACACAGGCGTCTGTGGACAGAAGAAACCATCAGCATTAAGCATGGAAATTAGCTTTGGCTACAATCCTGCATATTTACAAGAACATGTTTTTCTTTTGTATTATCTCAACTTTAATATGCATTGTCCCTTAATAAATAACTACAAATACAAATCAAGGCTTCAACCTTCTGCTCCAGACATGCTCCTCAGATATGTTCTTCCAGACATGCCCCTAAGATGCACAGTGATGTGAGTCTGCTTGGTCCTGTGTATCAGAGACGTTTTATAAAGCCAGAGACCACTGCTAACTTCACATTTCGACCTGCTGATATATACTGGCTAACATTATCCACTGAAAACCATGTACCTCAAACCCAGACAAGAACCATGGCTCAATGACGCAACACGTGCAGCAAGGCTGAGTGCTGTATAGCAGAGCGCAGATAGAAAAGTGGTAACTTGGAAGTATTTTAATAAATTCTTAAAGATTGCTGGAGACAGTATCAAAGCACTGTTAAGAGTGAAAAAATGAAATATTTCTCAGACCTGATTGTAGAGAAAATCAACAAACCCTGCATTATTTTTTAAAACAATGTGTCTGCTTTTAACATTGGCCTAACTGCAGAGTGCTCTGCTGTTTTTAGTCAGTTTGAGCCTGTGTCACTGTCTGTGTTCACAGGGATAATTGATAAATTAAAACCAGTGTCCTGCCCCCACAGACCCAGTCCCACCTTATTTTTTTTTAAAGAGATTTGTGGAACTATTGGCCTTTTTGTTAGGAGATCATCAATATCAGTCTATCTTCTGGCATTATCTCCTCCTTCTATAAAATGGCTGTTGTTGAACCACTGATAAAGAAATCTGGGCTTGACCCTCCAATTTTGTACAATTACCAGCCACTAGCCACTTTTGTGGCTAAAATTTTAGAGAAAAGTGTTTTTACTTTTTTAGATGTAAATGGAACTTTAGTATCAGTCATTAAAAACCTTTAAAAGTGCTGATTCACTTGTGGAACTTTCCACTCAGGCTACAAAGAATTTCACAGCACTAAATCTGCACTTTTAAAGGTTTTTAAAGACTGATGCTGGTGAAGTTTGAAATTTTAGTGCTTTTAGACATGACTGCTGCTTTTGACACAGTCAACCATGCAACTCTTTTAAAACATCTTGAAAATTGTGTGGGTGTCAAGGAGACTGCCCTGGACTGGTTTAGGATATACATGTCTGGGCAGTCCTTCACTTTAAGGCTGGGAGATTCCACCTTGTCCTCTGCTCCTCTGTACAGTGGAGTTCCCCAGGATTTTTGGTCCAATTCTCTTTGCATTGTACCTCCTCACAGTTTAAAAGTCATGGCTTGTCATATAATTTTTATGCCGATGACTGTCAGATTTATATGCTAATTGTTATCCCTTACTGACTGTCTAAGTGACGTTTGGATCTGGTAGCTCCCTGGTCAGGTTAGGACCTTGAAAAGATCATGTGTCTCCCACAGTCACCTGCCTTGGCGTCACCTTACACAGTGATTTTAGATTTGATAAGGAGATAGGGTTGGGCAGTATCCAAATTTTGATACCGTCAAACAGTCTCAGCATTTTACCGGAGTATACGGTATTACTGTGACCAATTAAGAATTGTTTTGTAATAGGTGAATAGCTCAATAGGTGAGACCCGCCTCCCCTGGAGGGGGGCCACTGGGGAGGCACAACACATGCGCACTAAACCAGAACTAAAACAGAACTGAACCAGAACTGAGTGTCAGAATGGGCTCAAAGGTGGACCTGCGTAAATTGTCGGATGACCGCAGACAAAAAGACCGGCGCAGAGCTCCGCGCATACCAGACCTGTCAGTCATGGCCTGATCACGCTTTGCAGACACCCTGCTCTGAGGGTTCTCCCTCTCTCTCAATTCCAGTATTAGTCCTGGTTTAATCCTGGTTTAATCCTGGTTTTGTCCTGGTTTAGACCTGGTTTAGTCCTGGTTTAGATCTGGTTTAGTCCTGGTTTAGATCTGGTTTAGTCCTGGTTTAGTCCTGGTTTAGTCCTGGTTTAGATCTGGTTTAGATCTGGTTTAGTCCTGGTTTAGTCCTGGTTTAGATCTGGTTTAGATCTGGTTTAGATCTGGTTTAGATCTGGTTTAGTCCTGGTGGCCTATATCATTCAGAAAAAGAATAGCAAGCATTATACATGCCTAAAAATATTGAAAAGTGCAGCATATCATATGCTTCAAATTTATTGAAGGTTTTTTGCCAGAAAAAACAGCATATTCACTTTTTCTGGCTTGAGCATGGCACGAAGTGGATGCACAACTTTACCTGTGGTGCTGAAGACTCACTTTGATGGACAGCTTGTAGCACAAACACACAAGCATTATCGGGCAACCCTTGACATCAGTGGAAAATGTCTGGCTCCATCAGACTTCCACCAGAGAAGCGGGTAGTTGTCTCCCTGAATGAAGATTCCTGACAATAGGCAGAGATCTCTGCATCACTCTCGTATTCTCCGTGACACCGAGGGTCAAGGAAGGTGCATTTCTGCATCAACTTGTGCACTGAATCGCTGTCATATTTTGCCTCCAGCTTGGCAAGAATTCCAGTTTTTATTGAGTTTATTAACTGGACATCCTCATTTGACACGGCCAAAACATTATCCTTGCAGAGTTGGAGCATGGGCAGGATAGAGGAGCTGGTGGCATAGTTTTCTCCACATAAACGTCAGTAAAGTCATTGACTGGTTTCAGTGCTTGTTCAGTCAATACATTTATACTGGCTTAATATGCTAGAACCTAGTATACCTACCTACCTAGTATTCAAGGTGTACCTTGTGAGAATAGTCAGGGTGCAGTCTCACCTGTGGTTCTGTGCTGGTCTTCCGGACCACACTGTTGTGCTGATAAAGCAAAGGGCTGCCTCCTGAGTGGAACCCATTCACTGCACAAAAACACATACACACACTCAGGTTCACATGCTTTTCCCAGGACATTAGTTTGGCTTTCATCCATTTCCTGGAGACTGATCCTACCCTTAATCATAATTGTGATGTAAACCACTTGTGCTAATGGCACCAAGTACAGTACATCTCTGTCATGTTAGTGTCATGCTAACTAAACATGGAGGAGCCCATGGGACCTGTCTGGTATAGTCCTGGTTTAGTCCCTGCCTCATGCCTACCAATGACAAACCTCAGATCATAAACTTTAAACTGGGGTATTGGTCTAAAGATACCAATATTCTGCATGAACATTTTTGATTAAGATAGTATAGTATGTTTTTTTTTGTTGTTGTTGTTTTTTTCAATCAATCAATCGTTCTTATTGTGCCATCCCTCTCTTCCCTCTCCATCTGGCATGCGAGAGAAGCAGAGGAGCAGATAGAAGGAGAGAAGAGCAGGGGGGGGAAGAGGAGGAGGGAGTAGCAGAGACCAGGGAGGGATTTCTTAGATGCAAGGTTGTGCTCTGTTACTCTTCAAATAGTGTATGCCCTGTGACTGCACCCTGAAAGCCGTGGTGCCATTACCCAGTAGTGGAGCTATTTGGTTGGCACTATAAGATACGGTGATGCATAATTCCTGTGGCTCTCCTCAAGGATTTTCTTTTTCCCACTGGGTATGTTGGAAATGCTCCTGCAGAAGGAAGGTCTCAGGATGGGGGAGCTCTGGGACAGTTCTCTATGTGCTTGTTTCCCGTTGATGTTCGTTAGTCTGCCTTTCTGTGTTTGACCATGTCTGTTTCACTGTTTCACTGTCACTTTTTCTTTCTGTTGGTTAAATCAACTTTTTTGTGCAACCCCGAGAGGCAACTGCAATTATCATTTTGGGCTGTAACCTAAATATACATAATTTTAAACTATGAATACCAATGCATAGGATTGCCAATCATCTCGATTTGGGAGGAACATATTGCTATTTGTCTGAATTTGATGCTGCCCCACATTTTACTGACAGCCTCTGTTGTTAATGTAATGATTGTACAATCTGCTAAATAACAAGCCACTGACTGAATCAAAGCTAAAGAGGACTGATCCCAATCTCAAAATACTACAGTGTGTAAACTTTGCTAAATACATGTATCCTATTTTGGGGGGTGAGAGAGTGAGCAACCCTACCACTACAGCACTAAGTATTGGTATTGAGTACGTGTTCTAAGGACACTGGATATAGGTGGGACATAGGGACAAAAGAGCACCTGCTGGAAGGGAGTTCTTGTGTCTCTGAGGGGTCTTAGGGGTCCCGGGAACAGAAGAGGGCCTCTCCCATGTGGTTTCTGTGAGACAGAGAGGACAACGTAAGTCAGGGTCAGTAAGGTTTGAGCTAAACTCAGATATGTAAATCTACTGTGACACTTTTAATTCTCACTAATGGATATGTCAAATGCAGGCTCTTAGAAATGTTTGAACACTAATCAGCAGGACTGTATTCAACAAAATAAATTCTTGTTGGACTAAAGACATGTGCTGCCGGTTGATTAAAAATGGGGCATGGCAAAAGCTCTCAAAACGATTACATATGAAAACTACAAGAAAGTACTAGGAAACTTCTATGTAAAAAGGCCTCTTAAATTCACCCTTTCCTGCTGTTGAGTACATAAACTGTTATAATCTAAAGAAAATTAGTCGACTAATTCAAATTTTGGTCACCTATAACTTAACCAATGAATCAACTCAACAACTAAAGGCCTAGCTATCTACAGCCCTACAGGTCAGTCCATCATTTACTAATTTCCAAAATTGACTTCATATGATAGTAAGACCTTAACTGGACTTACTTCACCTTTGTTGGGCCCTATTTTCAAGCTAGGTGCTATATTACAAGTGCAAATAAATAAATAAATAAATAGTATGTTCTACTGTGGGCATCTTGCACATGATTGGCCCTCACCAGTAACGGAGTAACTGGCAAGGGCTATTGTTCTTTGTCGGTTTCTTGATTATAAGGCCCGAGCCCCGACAGGGCGTAGGGCCTATTACTTTCGCTACGAGTGCATGGGCGAATAAGAGAGGACAACATGCAACTTCATCCTCAGTCGCCCCCGGCATGAACAGCAGTTTTCCAGTAACCCACACCCAAGGCCTGGGCCATATTTACCACTGATAAAATTAATGGAAGTCAATGGGAAGTCATGGGTGACCCCGACAAGATGGTGAATTACGAGCACATCAGTGAGCTTTCAAAAAACGTATAATATGCTGTTCCATTGTTTTTGGATATATTGTTTTTGCTCGAATTATTATTATTTTATTAGGCCCGAGCCCTGACAGGGCGTAGGGCCTATTGCTTTCGCTACGAGGAGCGAACGGGGAGCGACGAGTGCATGGGCGAATGCAAGAGGACGACATGCAACTTTGTCTTTGGTTACCCCCGGCATCAACAGCAGTATCCCAGTAACCCACGCCCAAGGCCTGAGCCATATTTATCACTGCTAAAATTAATGGAAGTCAATGGGAGGTCAGGGGGCGACCACGACGAGACGAGCGCATCAGTGCCCGTCATTCACCAGTGACCCCACGGTGATGTGGGGAAGGTTGAGAGCTTTCAAAAAACGTATAATGTGCTGTTCCAATGTTAACGGATATATTGTTTTTGCTAAAAATATTATTTTTTTTATTATTAGGCCCGAGCCCTGAAAGTGCATAGGGCCTATTGCTTTCGCTACGAGGAGTGAATGGGGAGTGACGAGCGCATGGCCGAATGTGACAGGACGACATGCAACTTCGTCCTTGTTTGCCCCCGGCATGAACAGCAGTATCCCAGTAACCCACGCCCAAGACCTGAGCCATATTTACTACTGCTAAAATGAATGGAAATCAATGGGAGGTCATGGGCGACCGCGATGAGATGGTGCAGACACGCCCGTCACTCACCAATGACCCCATGGTGACATGGGGAAGGTTGAGAGCTTTCAAAAAATGTATAACATATATATATGCAGTTTCAATGTTTTTGGATATATTGTTTTTGCTCGAATTATTAGGCCCAAGCGCCAGAGGCTGGCAAAGGGCCAATTAGTATCGCAAAGCGATGCTCCTAGTGGCCGGAAAATGAAATGGCATGACGTGACACAACGTGGCCCACAAGAGGGTAAACTTCATTCAGAGGGCTGAATGACAGTGTATCTTCATCAAGAATCTTTGCTAGGGCCTCCAATTTGTCCCTCTTCAGAGTGGACCGAGATAAATGGATTTTTAGGAGCATAGGAGCGCTCATTAAACAGCAGCATGTAGAACTTTGTACGAAACTCACAGCACATCATCAGCAGAAGCTCTGAGCTCGGGCAGCAGCGCCAAACACATGGGTGCACTCAGCGCGCAGCCCCTCAAGACGGGGCTGGGGGATCAGTGTTGGTCAGATTGTCCAGAGGCTTTGTCCTCCATGTCCTGGTTCCAGACGGGGGCGAGCAAGACCAGCGCGCAAAGGTCTGCGTCCGAGTGCTTCAGTGCTGTCATCTGTGCACTGGTTCCGTGTGGGAAAAGCGAGAATGCGCTGTGGACCACAGGTCCGAGCGGGCTGCTCTGGTCCTCCGCGCTCGACTGCGGCTGGTTCTGAGGTGGTGCAGTATCCGCACAGAAGCATGAATCACGTTTGGTTCGTTATATGCTGAGCGGTCCGTCTGAGCATGTTTTTTTTTTTTTTTTTTTTTTTTTTTCTGGGGAAAGCACTTCTCAGATGGAGGCGCCGGACAACAGTCCCCGCTTCAGCTCATCTATTTCTTGCTGAAACACTTTTCATGTGTTTGCATTTGCACACACAGCTGATGGATCAAATCCATGACCAGAGACAGGGCTCGGAGGTCAGTGATTTTACCACTTCTTTATCAGATCTGTGGAGAGGCAAGCCCGCTCACTAATGCACATTTTTCAAGGTATTTGTGAGTAATATTTACAACTGTAATGAAATAAATGCTACAGATTTGAATCTAATCCAGGTGTTCCCAGAGGCTCGGTGTAGTTATGACAGTGCTCGATGGCGTATTTATGCGGGTTGAGGTAAATGAAAACTTTTTTGAAAAATGATGCTGTGTGCACGATGTTATTTTGGAAAACGGAGGGAGGGAAATATTAATTTCTCAAAATACCGGCTATGTGTAAACGTAGCCATAGTCTCATTCTGCACTATCTCATTGATTGGGTTCACAAATTCAAAGGCATTTTTCCTTCGCCAGCTTTCTGGTATACTCACATACTTTGCCATGTGATCGTGGATTTATTGAACTGACAGCATTGATGCATTCATTTTGATGGCAAGTAAAATATTGTCAATGAGAACTTTAACTTGCTCAGGGTCAGATTTTTTTTTGTGTGACAGCTCATTCTTTTTCTCCTGGTCGTTTGCACTCTCCCGCAATAATGTACCAATCCCTTTTCCCATCTTGAGTCTTTGTACAATTCCAACGGCATTCAAATAACTTTTCTGCTGAATGTGTTGCTGGAGGTAGTCCAACTTCCATTTAGCCCATATTTTTCCTTCAGAAAACTCGCTTGCTACTTTAGCTTCGCTGCATGTTTTGCAGAGCAGACCTTCTTACTCGAAAAAGAAAAAAATCTCACCCAGTTTCACCGCTTGTTCTTCTATTTGCATATAGCCATTCCATCTTAAAAGAACCGTGTAACGGTCCCAAATATTTATATATATAATTTCGCGTTTGTCTTTATATTTTACTTTGCGCCATCTAGTGGTCAATCACAATGTGGAACAAAGTATAATAGAAAGTTCCGCCCGAACCTAATTAACTGCGCACCTTGCTGTCAACACATTGCTGCGGACATGTGAATATCTCCGGTAAGATGAGAATAAGTCAGATAAAATTTTATGGGAATAACAATGTAAACACTTGTTTATTGTTTTTATTTAGTATATAGCGAAGGGATTTGAAGCAAGATTAACAATTAGGTTTGTGTGCTTTATTATTATATTGTATTATATTGTAAGGTGCAGAGTTAATTTTGATGTTTTATTTATTGTTTTCTTTGCTGCCAGTTCTCACGGGTTGAAGAGTGAATAAACCCTGTTAAAAAACCTCGTGCTCATTCCTTGAGGGGTGCTACAAACCGTATTTCTTTTTTACTTTGGTTTGGTGAGTGAACGTATCACATTCACTGCCCGTTTGTTTCGCCATGATAAGGGGTTAGCATTAGCGTCACTTAACTCTGCCACACTGTTATTATTGTTATATAGCTCATATGGGCAGAGCAAGTGTGCAAGTACTGTCAATGGCGTGACTGGCTGCGTAACATAATTGCATCGTATTGTATGATTGGCTGGACACCTGTCACTCACTGAGTTACACAGCAAAATGATACAGAAAAAAAATGTTATAGATCTAATTCATTTGTAGTGTGCTGCATAGGTTTCCTTGTATGCTGAGAGTGTGGGAGCAGTGCACAATTGCGCAGTTGCACAGCTTAGAGGGACCATTGCAAGCCACCATTAGCCAGTGTGTTAATCAGAATAAGTGCTGTAGGATTCCAACACAGCCAAATGCAATCATCTTTTCTTGCTTGGCAGAAGGGTCCCGCTGACGAGAAGACATATTACTCCCTAAAAACTGTTCCTCGAACAAACTTTGACTTTAAGTTGATCTCGTTATAACTCCTATAGCACATAGCTCTGTTGTTATTCATTCATTAGCCTTCCGTAGGACCGACCGGGGTTAATCAAGAAATTTAAAGATTGACTCAGAGCCACCCTCCATATTCCTAGTGCACTTTAAAACTGACCCAGGATCAGTAGTAAACAGCCCTGTGATTGGACACGAGGAGCTATAAAGGGATTATCAGACGACGTCACTTTGCAATCTGCTGCAGAAAGAGCCGCTGACCTGTCTGGTATCATATCAGTGTCTTTGGATTATGTAGGATTTCAGCAGATTTCAGGCTCTTCCAGGGTCGGGGCTAGTTGTATCGATTAGGTATGAAAGTATGTCCGGCTACTAAACTTTGAGCCAATTCTTCTCATCATTTATGCACTCAACTGCATTTAACACATATGGTTCATTAAGACATATCCCACTCACTAATGTTAATCTAGTATCATAATGTATTTTATCACACGGTAATAAACTGTTTTAGTGTGCTCACAACAGCGCTAGCTACTGTTGCAACTTCATGTTACCCACAGACAGCGGGGCTTTCTGCATTCAGGCTGCACGAGCACCCGCTGTGCTCATAAACAAATACGTCTGTTGTAACGTCTGATTGGTCAACACCAACACATGCTCCTTGTGTTTCTCAAAGCAATTCAAAGTAATGTCAGTGTTGGGCAAGTAAGTAGTTACAGTTACCCATTACTTTTCCCTCAAAGTAATTGCGTAAGTAACTAGGGTGACCAAACGTCCATTTTTCCCCGGACATGTCCGTATTTTGCGTCATGTCCGGGAGCGAGCAGACACAAACAGTCGGTCAGTCTGCAACATACCGAAGCACACATGCACATTAACAATGACTTGTACAAGAAATTCTCCGTTTTCCGTCCCGGTCGGGACAAGTGGGAGGCCATGTGCACAGGTTGCGAGGTGAGAGTACAGTGTTCCCTCGTTTATCGTGGGGGTTATGTTCTAAAAATAACCCGCGATAGGTGAAATCCGCGAAGTAGTCAAGTTTATATTTTACAATTATTCTATCTGTGTTAAGGCTGTAAAACCCCTTAGCACACACTTTATACACTTTTCTCAGACAGGACAGGTGCAACCCTTTTTACTTCCTTCTTAAAACTTATTGCTGCTAAAGTACAAATCAAATACTCTGCTGCTGCTTTTTCCATGTAAAGATGAGCTAAAATTGTCTTAATTTGCCCTACAAATCACCAAATCCATCAGGAGCCAGAGTTATATGCTACAAGCTAGTCTCCTCCACAGAGCTCAAAAACACAACTGTATCATCACAACAGCACAGGGCAAACAGCTGTCCCTGCAGCTCTTTGCAACTTAGCAGCTCTTCTGAATGAGACAAGAGAGCGCAGTCTGATCTGTCACCACAGCTGTGACTCAGTAAAATAAAGAGGGGAACCAGCTGGTAAGTCGTGCTGGTTGAAAAGTCCCCCTGAACTGTAGTCTTTATGAAACTAAGTAAGTATATATATAGTAAACATGCAAGTTACAATATATCTCAACACATCTCTCAAACGCTAGATCCATGGTAAAACGGATGATTTGGAATTACAGCTGGCTGGTAACTGCTATGTTCAAGTTTGCTGTATGCTTATCATAACAGAAACATGGTTACACGCACAAATCCCCGACACTTTGGCGCAGCTAGTCTAGACCATGTATATTCTGACATCAAGCATGCATACAGAGCCATACCCCTCCCCAACCTGGGCCAGTCGGACCGTCTCTCCCTGTTTCTCACCCCTGCTTCCCCCCACTCAGCAGACAGAAAGAAAGACAGAAGACAGAAAGACTGTCTGTTACCACCTGGCCTGATGACGCCCTGTTCCGACTGCAGGTCTGCTTTGAACACAGTGGGAAGCCTTCCATCATGAAGACCTGGCTACATTCACAAATACAGTACTGTCTTACATCAAGTTCTGCGTTGATATGGTTACTGCGGTAAAGATCCGGGCTCGAGACCTAGCCTTCAAATCAGGTGACAGAGAATTATACAGCACCACTCGCACCAACCTGAGGAGAGGCGTCAAAGATGCTAGGTAGAGGAGCAACTCAACAACCCCTGGGAGGTGTGGCAGAGCATACAATCCATCAGTAACTACAGAGGCTGTGCTGTGACATCAGGAGACTCAGATGTGGCACTGGTAGAGGAATTAAACAGCTTCTTTTCCCGCTTTGAATCCCAGGCACAGGCACAGCACTCAGTCACACCACTCCAACCCGCACTACAATCAATCTCCAACATCCCCCCACTGACTGTTGAGGTGGAGGATGTGAAGCAGGTGCTCTGTGCAGTTAACCCCAGGAAGGCTACAGGCCTGGAGAGAGTACCAGGGAAAGTGCTCAAGGCATGTGCTGACCAGCTAGCACAGGTCTTCACTGACATTTTTAACCTGTCACTGAAACAAGCAGTCATTCCAGACTGCTTAAAATCTGCTATTATCATCCCAGTCCCAAAAAAGGCATCCACAACCGACCTTAATGACTTCCACCCCATAGCACTTACCCAAGTCATCACCAAGTGCTTAGAGAAAGGCAAAAGGTTCTAAGGCATATCAAAGCCGCATCAGTTTGCATATCGGTCAAACAGATCCACGGAAGATGCAATAACATCACCCTCCACTCTGCGCTGAAACCACCTGGAGAAACGGGAGAGCTATGTCAGGATGCTCTTCACTGACTACAGCTCAGCTTTTAACACAATAATACCAGACATCCTGATCCCCAAGTTGGCCAACCTGGGGCTCCCACCATCCACCTGCTCCTGGATTAAGGACTTTCTGGTCAATCGACCCCAGCAAATGAAACTGGGTCCCCACCTATCATCCACCTGCACTCTCAGCACCGGCTCTTCCCAGGGCTGTGTGCTGAGCCCACTCCTCTACTCGCTCTACACTCACAACTGCAGTCCCACCCACCCAGAGAACATCATAGTCAAATTTGCTGATGACACGACGGTGGTGTGGCTGATAACAGAGGGGAATGAAGCGCCCCACAGAGATGAGGTCCTGAAACTCAGCGAGTGGTGTGCAAATAATAACTTGGCACTGAACATCACCAAGACTAAGGAACTCATCCTGGACTTTTGGCGGAACAGAGCTACCCCTGCCCCCCTGTACATCACCAGCCAAAGTGTGGAGCGAGTGGAGTCCTTCAAATTCCTTGGGGTTCACATCTCTGCTGACCTCTCCTGGTCAGTCAACACCTCAGTCCAAAAGGCCCAGCAGCGGCTGCACTTCCTGAGGGTGCTTAGGAAGGAGCAGCTAAACACAAGCCTGCTGGTGACCTTCTATCATTCCACCATTGAGAGCCTGCTGACATATGCTGTATCAGTGTGGCACTCTAGCTGCACAGAGGCTGACAGGAAGCGTCTACAGAGGATCACCAACACTACACAGGACATTATTGGCTGCCCTCTGCCTCCCATATCCACCATCTACAACTCCGGCTGTCTCAGCAGGGCTAGGAACATCATTAAAGACAATACACACCCCGGCTTCCATTTCTTCATTCTGCTGCCTTCTGGTAGGCGCTTCAGGTTCATACCAGCCTGAACAAATAGACTCAGGGACAGCTTCTATCCCAAAGCTGTCACCATATTGAACTGAACTTTGCACTGAGAACTGTTGATTTTTTATTTTTTATTTTTTGCACTTTGAAGAAGCAGCTCTGCATCTCATTATACTGTGTATGATCACAATAAAGACTTGCAAAAAAAAAAACATTATCTGGTCTCAACTGTGCTGCAACTATTTCAGGATTTTATCTTACATATTTCATTGAAACACATAGTTAAGACTTTCCTAAAAGTGATTCTGAATGATTTTTGGACTTTCTAAGTTTCTTGTGTTGCACTGCTTAGAAATTATGTTCATGGAAGCAGGTTAGGAAATAATTTATATTTCTTCCCAAACAGTTACAGATGCTATAGGACATGGTGACGAACAATAAAAAAATATAAAAAAATACAATTTCATAGTAAACTTCAGTGAGCAAATGAGGATTATATTGATATTACATACTAAAAAAAAGTGCACCACTTAGGGAAGATTGGGAAAATGACAAACAAGGCCCGACATTTGGTCTCACTACATTCACATTTAATTTTATTATGATGCAGAATGCTGATTTTCTAACTCTATACATCACAGTGCGTGACATAGCCAACTAAAGGCCGGCAAGAATGCCCCCCCTCTCCCGAGCACAGCAGTTTGCCGCTCAAGAGAAGCGGGTGCCCGTAGGGAGGAGGGGGACGTTCAAGCCAAGAGAATGGGACATTGAAGCTGGGACTTTGAAGCCAGGGGGATGTTCGAGCCAGTACTCATAAAGAACCCTGTTACACTGATGGCGTTACAGCAGAGGAACGTAAAGTAAATTAGTTACTCTAAAAACTAAAGTAGAACCTGCCAAGAGTTGTTGTATATGTTTTCTGTGGATTTTATTTATTCATTTGAAAAAAAAAACATGTCTTAACAAGGAGATATGAGATAAGCTCAATAAGACACAATGCATTAAGTACTATAGTTTAATTTTAATGTAATGCGGTTGAACTGTAGTTCTTTGTGAGGTCTTTATGAGATGTTTTGTCCTGTAAGACCTAGATATGCAGACAGAGGAGCAAATATCTCGTGCGTGAGCCCAGTACTGGAGCCTGCTTTAGGAGCTGTGCCATGTCCCGCTGCTGTGTGTTGTGTCTGCTGCAATACTGCATCCTGACTCCGAGTCCCTTTCATAGACCAGTCCATTATTTGAGGTGGTTATACAGTGGAATAGTCTACGACTGAATCAGAGTCTAGCAATCAGTGCACTGTAGAGCAGTTAGAAAGACCGCTTCGCTCTCTCTGCACCGACTGAACTTGAATGAGTCCAGATGGAGTTAAAAGTGACAGACACAGCAAAGGTTTTCAAAGAGAATGCAGGTATAGCGTGGAATAGAGCACTGTTATGTATCTGCCCCATGCCCAGTGCATGCCCCTGTGGCCACCACGTAACTACCCTGCTGGATCAGACACAAGAGCATTTAAAGCCCGTGCCTCAGTGTTGCCTCAGAGCGAATAGTGAAAACGCACTGGTGTAAAAAAGTAAACAAGTGTCTGGGGGTGCATTCAGATGCAGTATGACGTCACAAACACAGACAAATTACTCCTCTGATAAATACCGATGCAGCACTACATTTGATCTGGCTGTAAACTGGATTAAACTGATGTAATATAGAGATATCTCCTAGATTTAGAGCAATAGTCAATATGTCTCCAATAGCCAATAAGTGCCCATATCTGCCAATAGTATATGCCAACCAATATATCGGTATAAAAAGTCCATTTATCATAATACCCCTCCTTAATAGTCAACACATCACAATTATTGTTTAATAGTTGCAGTTTTAGTAATTAAATATAGCCCTTTTAACGTTTGTCAGACCCTCTCACCGTTGCTGGTGGTGTTGACGTAGTACTTGTGTCCCTGTGGGGACATGTAGCAGCTCCAGTGTGGGGGCAGGGGCTCATCCTTCAGCTCGTCCCTCATCTCCTCTCCGGGTAGCTGGCTCATGGAGCCACTTTTCTGGGGAAGGACAGAGGACACATTAGCACATGGAGTCCACTCATGTGGCTGTAAATAGGATGTTCTGTGGGATAGTTTCAAATCAGTTTTACAGTCCAAGACATTTACAGGCATGTTTTAGGGAATTTCTAATGGATTGCAAAAACATGGTCTTACTATTGTTATCAAGTCAATAAAAATATACGTATATTAAGATTAGTAACACCCACCCTTGTACTCACTGGGCTACAAAAAGTCTGTCTTCATTAAACTGCATATATGCATAAAAACTGTTCAATATCCCTACAAAATAGCCTTTGCAAATATAAACAAAATACACATTTTATGTCAATTACAACAAAAAGGTTTTAATCAAAGGAAAATCTCTGTTTTGCCTGGACTGCTCCACTATATGGTAGTACCTGGAGGACTAAAGAAGAAAGGAGGGGTGGGATCTGGAGAACTAAAGGAGAGAGTGAGGGGGGAGGAAGCAGGCGGTCTGGAGCACTAAAGAGGAGAGGTGGGAGCAGGAGGGGCGCAGCCTTGAACAAAACGAACAGTGTGATTGGTCTAACAGGTATTCGCACCTCAAACAACTGGCTGTAATCAGGCAGCCCTCTGTGATGTCACCAACAACTGGAAATTGCAGAGGCCAGTGCAGGCAGTACACACTTAGATTGAGGCATTTTTTATCAGAAAGTTAATGTACTCTCTGACAAAAAAATACTAGAAACACAAGGCATTCCAAGCAAACATGTGGTTAGGAAAGATTGGAAAGAGAACTGCCTATGATGCTACCTCAGAATAATTACTATAACACTATTTAGCATCTTCAGATCTCCATTTAACATTTAGGCTATGCTCTATAGTCTAAGTTCTGGTGTTATTGTAGTACAGTGCAGTGACATCATGGAGCAGAGAGGCCCCAGCTGCCCCAGCCGCAACACACATCTGGAGGAGGTTACAAAGGTTAGCCAAACAGCATCAGAGCTAATGCTAATGCTAACCCGCCGACTCAACCCTGCTCTGTATGTATGCACACACAGGAGGACACAGAGAGGGAAACCTTTAAGTTATCTAGCTAGAAAATGTGTGTAAAAGCTGCTAACCCTGTATTTTAGATCTTTACAAACAATGTTCCGAAATGCATGGGAGACCTGTATTAATCAGTTTATATTTTGGTGTTTTTTCAGATGTTAATGCTCTGGGTGTCGATTTCACAACCCTACCTGAAAATCACAACTATATCCAAAATATCACATAATGTATAATGTGATATATATACACTGACACAAAACAACAGGAAGCAGGACTTCCCCAGATTATACAACGTATGTGTGGTTCTTTTCCATATACTGTAGTGACATTCTCTATAAACCATGTTGGTGCTGTGATTTGTTTTAGTATAAATGATGCCATTGGCTCTTGAGTCAGGGAAAACTTCTCCCACCACTCAGGACAGAGCAGGTAACGACTATTTGAGATGCAAATTCAGTCTGTGGCATGGTGGCTCACAGCAAGGGGCTTTCTGTGTGGGGTTTGGATGTGGGGTGGGTTTCCTCTGGGCACTCTGTACTCCCCCCATCAACTCATAACATGTACATTAATAACATGTACATTAGGTACGATCCTCCAACTAACATAGTTGTGACCAAGACTAGGATCATTGAGATGGGTCCAAGAGCCCCAACAGGGACAATAAAATGCACCTTTAACATCAATAATTTCTGTGAAGTGTCAGTGATCAGCTTGAGTGTTTTTAATGGAGAGGTTTACAGCCAATACTCTGTCAGAGCATTATTCATTCACTCCACTCTTGGTGGTGCTAAGATACTTCTGACACAGCTGCCTTGGGATGGACTGATGATGAGCCATAAGCCCCTCTGACTACCTTCAACACAAGGACACAACAACAGAACTTGTTAGAAAGCAGGAATTGATCCTCTTCGAAAAATTTTGAAAAAAAAAAAAAACCTTGATATTTAATTTCTCTGTCACATCTTTGCACACCTCAAATTTCCTTCACAGCAAATCACCTTTAATTGCTCTTAACGGATACAGATATTTGATTGCTGTGACTTGTTAGTAGGGCTGAGCGATATGACAAACAATTAAAATCTAGATTTTTTTCTTGCATGTACTGAATGAAATAGGATATGGATTACATCCAGAGTAAGGACTGCCTTCAATTAAATTTGTTTTTATATATATGTAATCACATTTTAACAGTTTAAATGAAAACATTTTACAATAGCAATAGTTTGATGGTACAGTGATGCTTTGCAAGTAAGAAAGCCAGAAGTAAAATTGTTCCATAATAATCCTCAATTTTAGAGTTTCTGTTATTAAAGCCACAAATTGGTAAAATGAATTAATTCGTTGCCCTGCTCTTTTTGATGTTGTCATGTTGATAATGATTCACCTGATTTCCTAACACATGGAAGATCACCTGCACATACCTACAGACAGTATGTCATCTTTTTGTGATTGATTTTACAGTATATTCAATGGGGAAAATATATATTTATTTACAGTGGAAAAACTTTTTCCCACTTCAATAAAAAATATCTAAAGTAGTACTGCAATACTGCGAGATTAACGCTCTTTGTGATTTTTTTTTTTATAAGCTGGAGCCATTTCACACAGTAATGATAGAAAAACTACAGGAGGTGGGCCAAAGCACAGAGTGGTAGCTCCTGTACATGCACACACACAACTTCACTATTATAAGCCCTGTAATAATTAATGCCTTTTTAATTTAATAATTGCAGCCATTCTAACTTATTTTGATAAATTGTGCAGCCCTCTTCCGAATATATATTTTCAGATGGAAGACAGATGGGCAATTTCTACTCTGACATATCTAAACTGAAAAACCTTATTAATTGGATCCACAAATTTGTCTTTAGTTTGTTTAAATACTGATTAATTCTAACTCATATTACAATGAAAAAATTACTGAACAGCACTGACTTCAGCAGAATCAGAGTGTGAGTGTATACAAAACACTACGTCCTTGATTTTGTTTTAAATAATAGATGACCCTCCTCCTTGGACTGCCACCTTAATGTCGTGGAGTGGTTTGAGTGCCTGAATGATCCCGGGAACTATGTTGTCAGGGCTTCATGCCCCTGGTAGGGTCACCCAAGGCAAACTGGTCCTGAAGGACAGGTCGGACTAAGAGCGGTTCAAATGCCCTTTATGATGAGCACAATAACGAGGCCAGTTACGACTTCAAGCATCTGGTGGCCGGGACTTCCCCCTTGCACAGCCCGAAGGAGCAACGTGGGGCCATCCACCCGCAGGAGGATCCATAAATGACTGGTGCAGTGAGATCTGGGTGGCAGTCGAAGGCGAGGGTCTTGACGACCGGATCTCTGGACATGGAGACTGGCTCTGGGGACACGGAATTTCACCTCACTGGGGGGGAAGGAGCCTGAGCTTGTGTGGGAGGTTGAGCGTTACAGACTAGATATAGTTTGTATGATATAGTTTCATTTCCCCACAGCTTAGCCACCATGTATTGCAGTTCACCCCGGTGAACGAGATGGTCGCATGGTCTCCTATGGGGGGTACTCTGGGAGTCTGGGGTTTGTGGCCCTTTGCTAAGAGCTGTCCGGTCCCTTTAAGACTGGAGCAGGAGCTGTGTTCCCATTGCTGGCAGTAAGTCAGACCTGTTCCTGGTGCATGTTGGACTCCGCCAGAGGTGCTCTTTGTCACGTGTTCTGTTCATTGTATTTATGGACAGAATTTCTAGGCGCAGTGAGGGCTTGGGTCTAATTTAGGAACCACAGGATCTCTGCTGTTTACAGATGATGTTGTCCTGTTAGCTTCATCAAGCCAAAACTTGCAATGTGCACTGGGGCAGCTTGCAGCCGAGTGTGAAGCGGCTGGGATGAAGATCAGCTCCTCCAAATCCGAGGCCATGGTTCTCGACCGGAAAAAGGTGTCTTGCTCTCTTCAAGATGGTGGAGAGTCCCTGCCTCAAGTGGAGGAGTTCAAGTATCTTGGGGTCTTTTTCACAAGAGAAGGGAGGATGGAACGTGAGACTGACAAGCAGATCTGCGCAGCGTCGGCAGTGATGTGGTCGCTGTATCAGACTGTTGTGGCGAAGAGGGAGTTGAGTCAAAAGGCAAAGCTCTTGATTTACTGGTCAATCTACGTTCCTCCCCTCGCCTATGGTCAAGAGCTCTGGGTAATGACTGAAAAGACGAGATCACGGATACAAGCAGCCGAAATGAGTTTCCTCTACAGAGTGGCTGGGCATTCCCAGGAGGAGCTTAGTCACACGGGAGGAGTTTGGAGTACAGCCGCTGCTCCTCCACATTGAGAGGAGCCATCTGAGGTGGTTTGGGCATCTGTTCTGATGCCTCCCTCCGGAGGTGTTCCAGGCATGTCCCACTGGAAGGAAGCCCCAGGGAAGCCCCAGGACACACCGGAGGGTCTCTGAGCTGTCCTGGAAACACCTTGGGGTCTCCCCAGAGGAGCTGGAAGAAGTGTCTGGGGTAAAGGAAATCTGGGAGTCCCTGCTTAGACTGCTGCCCCTACGACTTGGCCCCAGATAAGTGGAAGAAAATGGATGGATGAATAAATAATAGATTACCAAAGAGCTCTGTTTTCTTTCTGTCACTGAAATAATCGATAATCCTGATTGGATGGCTCGGTCTGAGTCTGGCCAGGAACATAGAGGAGACAGTGACCAGAGAGATCTTCTGTAGAGTCTACACAGAGAGAAACAGTCTGGCTCCCAGACTAAAAAATATGTAGGAATATTTATGACACTAATCTAATCTAAGTGCATTTTTCCCATGGACAGCTGAGAATGTGATGTCTGCAGCAGCTTGTGGGCCATGTGCACTGGTGAATAATGTAATGTTTTATACTGTCCCATGAAAAGCAGGATCCAAAATGCCCCCCAGCTCAGACCATGGATCTGATACATTTTACTGCTGTGTCTGTTCTGAAGACGGAAGCTGCAGTCTAATGGGAGTCACAACAAGAAAGAAATTACACTGCCCTATAGTGTTGTCTCAAACTTGATTTCGATGCTAAGGAATAGACTCAATGCTCAATACTGATTCTGATACAACGGTGATAGTTTTATAAAGAAAATTTGGCCATTATAATGTGATTTTCAAAATTAAATGGTAATATCTTATTTTATATTATCATGTAGCCTGGTATCTGTGTAATCCTTCAGTCGTCCAGGTATACTGTAAAAAATCTAACTTGAAGTTGCTGAAGCAACTAAAGTTTTTGACCTACAATAGCAAAAAATGTACATTGTCATACAAACTATACTATATTATTTGTCTCAAGAAATATAAATGCATTCATGACCAGAAGTTGGCCTCAGATCAAATTTTTTGTTGAGAAAATGAAAAAAAAAACCACAGTTTGATATTTGTTGAGCTGAAAAACCTTTACTGCACATGTGCACGCATGCACAAACGACCATTTTGGTCATACGGGTTGGCCTGGGGACTTTTGCAAGGTGTCTGTGGTGTCAGGGGTCCTTGTGCACTGAAAAATTCCTGAAAATGAGCCCTCATGGGAAATACTGATGGACATTGTTGAGATTGTAGTATCAAGAACTGTAACGGAGGACGTACTTTTTTACTTGGACTCTAAAATATTGGACCATTATAGATTGCTCATTGAGACTTTTCCAAACTTTAAGTTAAAGCCCAAACATCACTTTATTGAACACTATTCCCATCTTGTCCGCTGCTTTGGACCCTTAGTTGACCTGTGGACCATTAGATTTGAATCCAAGCACAATTTTTTTAAAGAGAGTTGTGCATGATGTCCAGTGCTTTAAGAATATTTTATTAACACTCTCCTCAAAGCATCAGCAAATGATGGGGTACTTTCTAGATGGACAAACTCTGTTCAAACCACAGCTGCAAGTTAGTAATGCTGACACAATGGACATCTGTTGCTTGGAAGAAAAACTCCAGAAACTTATAAAAGAGAAATATCCACATCAGGACACTGTTTCATTTGCCAAGTGTGTTTATTTTCATGGGGCCGAGTATGCCAAGGACATGATTATTTCTGCAGGACAATTAAGTGGGCTGCCTGAATTCTACAAGATACTGAACATTTTGGTTGACTCAGAGAAAGTGTCTTTTGTCGCTGGAAAGCTCTCATCTTGGTTTATGGAACATTTCAGATCTTATCAGCTTGACAGCAGCTACACAGATCTTCAACTACTGAACCAGAAGCCTTAAATGACCACCACCCACTGACTGCATACTGTGTGGCTGGAAAATTTATGGTGACCCCCATTACGTGCCTGCTGAATTGAGAAAATCATGGTAAGTGCATTATTATGGGTGCTTACAGCGTGTTTTTTTTTTTTTTTGCTCTTCTAATTTGTTCTGAATGTTTTTGGCACTATTATTGCGAGTCAATACAAAACTCATCCGAAAAATCAAGTTGACCACTCTACCAGAATCTGTAAAGCATCTTCAAGATGCAAAGCTGGGACTTGAGGAGGAATTCACAATACAATACGAGGATCCTGATTTTGACAATGCACTTTGTAACTTGATGGACATTAGTGAGCTACCCACAGAACGAGATCTCCTCCTACAGAGGTTTGATAACCAATAGGTATAATAGGAATAGTGCGGGCATGAGGTGTGGCCCTGCTTCTGAACTTAAGAGAACATAATTTATTGTAAGAGTTAGATTGAGAATTGGGCCTGACTGGGTCTCATTTAATATTAATTTTCTTTTAGGTGTCAAACATAGTCCAGCATCGGCGAACCATTTGTCTTGAAGGATTACCCATATTTGTTCAGGACACTGAGCGCAAACTGTTTTTGACCTGCTTGGTGAGTTAAAATTCACACAAATTATGCCTAAATTGAGTTAAAATATTTACTTAGTTGCTATAACTGTTATATAGATATATATAGGTAAATATGGGTAAGTATAGGTAGGTCTATCCCTGTCTCCCTGCCTTTCTCCCTGCCTGTCTCCCTGCCTGTCTCCCTGCCTTTCTCCCTGCCTGTCTCCCTGCCTGTCTCCCTGCCTGTCTCCCTGTCTGTCTCCCTGTCTGTCTCCCTGTCTGTCTCCCTGTCTGTCTCCCTGCCTGTCTCCCTGTCTGTCTCCCTGTCTGTCTCCCTGTCTGTCTCCCTGCCTGTCTCCCTGTCTGTCTCGCTGTCTGTCTCGCTGTCTGTCCCCCTGTCTGTCCTTATCTTGTAATCCTGTAATCCTTTTGTTTTAACAGGACACAGACCCAGTTGAGAGGGCCACCAAAGGTGTGAAGGTGGGCATTCTTGCTGTTCTGGAAGACTACACTGGACCTGCTTCAGAGCCCACTGTTGTCAACATTGGTCTTGTGTTAGAAGACAACATCATTCTCGCTGACTTGCCAGACCTTCCCACTGCCTGTGCCTATCTTTTTGGACTTCTTTATGGACTACATATGGAATTTCCAAAGGAGCACAGGTACACATTTGAGCTATTCAACACATTTTCATGGAACTGACTCCTACTTGCTCCCAGCGAGTGAGAAGCTTAAAAACTAAGCTCTTAGTCTAAAGTCCTTTGATAGAAATGCATTTCATTGCTCATTGCTTATATTAATACAATTGCATTGCTTTGTTCAAAGACTTTGTGAAATCTGTTAGTTTGGTAGGTAAAATAACATACATTGCTGTCCAATATTGGGTTTAGCTTGGACAGTGAAAAAGTTTCCATAGCATATGCACAAATATAAAAAAAAAAATCTATAAAAAAAGTTTATAGATGTCAAATAACAATTTTACATTAAGGTATTATTACCCTTTTCTTTCTTTTCTTTTCTTTTTTTTTTTCAAAGCTGTTAAGAATCTGAAATTAGATTCTAGAAAGCAGCCTATTCCTAAGATTCTGGTTGGATGTATTTATGATATCAATTGTGCACACCTATTGCATCGTGATCAGTTCCATTTACAGTTAACAATGGTGAAGAAATGTTCTAATAAGTCAAATTTTTCCGCACATGCAATTTGTCTTTGGACTCTACATCTTAATTTGCATCAATAGTTGTGCAATTATTAATAAAGTCTGTTACTTGAGCTGGTTATGTCTTTATTTATACTCAGTTAATAAGAACAATTGCAAATGACAGAAAATACATTCTGCAAACATTAAAAAATAATGTGAACTAAAAGAAAATGCATTGTGATTGTGATAGTTTTTATCATTAGCTCAACACATTTACTAACTCAGAGAAGCAAAAGAAAATGCGTTGTGCTCATAAAGAGTAATAACTTATACAAACAAAAAAAAATTATTTGTTCTAACAAATAAAAGTAAGTCCATGAAAACATGAAAGATTAATTTAAAAGATAATTTAAGTTAGAGTAACTTTAATCCATAACTTGAATAAGTTAGTCTTTTCAACAAAAAAAAAAAAAAAAATTACAGTGGTTTCAGGTTAGAGGACTATAGGACTATATTAGTCTATGTGCTCTTATACTTGTTCTTGATACAGCTTAATACCATTGTAAAGCTTCAGCAAAGGTTCATTTCTGCCTTTGGAATGTCATTTTTTTAGTATCGATACCTGCTCAAATGTGTATCTAGTTTTGATATTAGTTTTAGTGTTGATTAGGATTTTTTCTTTTTTATCCTTTTGACAACAATGTAGTGTTAGTATTTTAACCAACATTCATGTTTATTCTTCCCTCTGTATTGAACTTTAACTAATCACACAGCTCTGGTCTCATCCCCTGCCTGTCCCAGACCATAAATCACACACTACACTGAAAACTGTGAGGAATGCATCTGCGAGCGTTTATGGTGTGGCACGACGATACAGCACTCTGGTATTCTGGTTTGACGAGTATAGTGAATTCCAACATGCCTCAAAGACATCACCGCACTCTCATTATGAAGAGGGCCTCCAATATGAAGCTAGAGGAGCAGGCTGGGGAGTTCTATAGAAAAGCCGAGAGTTGAGGAGACAAAACCAGAAATGTATAGAGGTAACGCCGTGGGGGAGGGGTGGGAGTGGGGGTATTTGACCTCTATGGTGTATTAGCTGCTAACACATAGTATATTTAGATTATCATGTTATCTTTTATTGTTGTGAAAATGCTATATTTGTCGAAAACAACATATCTGTTGTGTATGTTTCCCTTTTGTTTTTGATGCTCTGAGTCAAAAGTCACTACTTCTGGAGTGCTATCACATTACAACTGATGTTAATGAAACTACTGCACATCGTAGCAGGTCTGTAAATTTGTAGTGTGTTGTTTTCAATAATGTTTGTGTATTTACGGAGAATTGTTATGTGGGAGAATTTAGGCATGTGGACACATCTTACGGCTTAGGGTTCGAAGAGTTCGAATAGTGCCTAAATTATTCATACATGCATTGATGACAGGCATATTTTTGATGAGGGAATAACATTATAACATAACTCTTTGAGTCTGTCTGTCTCTCACTGATTCCTCTGTTTTGGTATTGAACTCTCCCATAAAGTGGCAGTACCAGTGTGCCATATGCAGCAGTCTAAGCCTGCTCAGAGTTTGGGAGAGAAGGTACCTTATGTAGTCTCTTCACTGAAGTCACAGAAGACTTATTTTTATCTGTATAGATCTGCTCCAGCCTCAGCAGTACAGACAAAAACAGAACTGTTTCAGCACAAGACTCCATTGTCCAGGGAAGGGCGGAAGCACAACAATACAACATACAACAGAATTAAGTTTCTCAGATTAAATATATTTAAACAAGACATATTGCGTTGGTGTTTAGTTATGATCTATGACACGGGTGTATCATTATTTTACATTTTGTTCACTTGAAACTACAATATTGATGTAAAACGATTTAAAGAGGGGTATTATGCAAAAATCAACTTTTTGGGACTTTCTACTCTATTATAATGTTATTCCCTCAAAAAATGCCTGAAATGGTTAGTGGTTCCGAGCCCTATTCAAACCCTTCTTACGGTTAATTGTAAGAGTCTGTACAAAGTTCCGCCCACAAGCCTACATCATTAATTTTCCCGCATGGCAATATTTCATACATAAAGCCACCTCAGCTGCTCCTCTCGAACTGAGCTCTCACCCTATCCCTAAGGGAGCGCCCAGCCACCCTGCTAATTTCGGCTGATTGTATTCGTGATCTTGTCCTTTCGGTCATTACCCAAAGCTCATGACCATAGGTGAGAGTAGGAACAAAGATTGACAGGTAAATCAAGAGCTTTGCCTTTCCACTCAGCTCCCTCTTCACCACAATGGTCCAATACAGCGACAGCATCAGTGCTGACGCTGCACCGATCCGCCTGTCAATCTCACGCTCCGTCCTCCCCTCACTCGTGAACAAGACCCCGAGATACTTGAACTCCTCCACTTGAGGCAGGGACTCTCCACCCACCTGGAGAGGGCAAGCCACCTTTTTCCAGTCGAGAACCATGTCCTCAGACTCAGAAGAGCTGATCTGCACATTGCAGGTCCTGGTTTGATGAAGCCAACAGGACAACATCATCTGCAAACAGCACAGATGAAATTCTGTGGTCCCCAAACTGGACCCCCTTCGGCCCCTGACTGCGCCTAGAAATTCTGTCCATAAATACAATGAACAGAACTGGTGACAGGAGCGGCCCTGGCGGAGTCCAACATGCACCGGGAACAGGTCTGACTTACTGCCAGCAATGCAAACATAGCTCCTGCTCCGGTCATATAGGGACCGGAGAACCCATAGCAAAGGGCCCCGAACCCCATACTCCCAGAGCACCCCCCCACAGGACACCACGAGGGCAACCCCACAACATCCAGAGACTTAAGATACTCAAGACGGATCTCATCCATCCCCGGAGCCAACAAGGAGCTTGTCAACCACCTCAGTGACTTTAGCCAGTGTAATGGACAAGTCCGCCTCCGAATCCCCAGCCTTGGCTTCCTCCTCGGAAAACGTGATGGTGAGATTGAGGAGATCATCAAAGTATTCCTTTCACCGCGCAACAACATCCCCAGTCGAAGTTAAGAGCTCTCCCCCCACACTGTAAACAGTGTTGATGAAGAACTGCTTCCCTCTCCTGAGGAGCTGGATGGTTTGCCAGAATTTCCTTGAAGCCATCTGATAGTCCTCCTCCATGGCCTCCCCGAACTCCTCCCAGTTCCAAGTTTTTGCCTCTTGGACCACATGGGCTACAGCATGCTTGGCCCTCCCGAACCCCTCAGCTGCTTCAGGAGTCCCACGAGCCAACAAGACCTGACAGGACTCACTTCTTCAGCCTGACAGCATCCCCTACTTCCAGTGTCCACTACCGAGTTCGGGGACTGCTGCTGCGACAGGCACCACGAGCAGCCACATCAAAAATAGAGGCCCGGCCACCAGGCACTTGCTGGCGAGCACCCAGCCCAGGCCTGACTCCAGGGTGGGGCCCTGGTAATGCCAATCCGGGTGACATCACTGATTTCTGAGTTTATTTATCATAAGGGGCTTCTGAACATACCTCCGAACCCTTGACTCCCGGGATCATTCAGGCACTCAAACCCCTCCACCACGTTAAGGTGGCGGTTCAGGGTGGGGTACATTTTAGTTAAATAAAGTTAAATTCCAAGCACTCATGAGGAGTTACACTCTCTTGTTTAAGGAAAAAAACAAAACAAAAACACAGTGTGTCCCTTTGTTGTTGTTTTTTTCACTTAATTCTGCACACTTTTGACTAAAAGTCCAGTGTCCCTCTCCCTCTGCTCCCCCGGTCTGCTCCCCCTCCCTCTCTGATTGACCCCGAGCTCCTCATCTTTTCTCCTCTTTCTCTCCTCAGGTGCTTCTCATCTTTATAATCCAAGTTATGGAAAGTAAACAACTGTTTTCTCACCATTCATGAGTGAAACGTAAATGCTCATTTAGCGCACGGACATCACACGTGTTTCTCTTGATAGCGGTACTGCGCGTGCATGTGTTTCTGCCGCTAAGGGTAACATGCAGTGAGTGTGTATGAGTGGTAGGGGAAAACTTTATTTATTAGTTTTTATTATTATTTTTTTTTTTTGGTGTGGTATCCACACCATTCACGCAAACTCCGACCATGCAGTCAGGTTTTTGTAATCAAAAACACCAGGCTGTAATCAAGGCAGTTCTGTATGATGCTGCCAACTACCGGAAATTGCTGAGGCCAGTGAAAGCAGTACAAAGATTTAGATTTTGGCTTTTTGACCAGAAAGCTGCAAATGTCCCAAGTTTACACTAAAGTTGACCAAAATGACTAGGAACTGTAGATAATGCACTTAAAATACCATATACACTGTTACGTGCCCCAGAAAAGTGTATTCAGCATTTAGTTAGTAAACTGTAGAAAATGGAGCTGGGGGTCATAACTCTTAATAACCATTACTAAATATAACATTTGTTCTGATAGTACAAACCAAATCAGCACCAATTTCAGTGTAAAAGTAACCACAGTCCCCTAGTTGCAGTAATGTCCTCACCAGCCATGCCCTGGTTCAAAAATACTGATTGTTAGCCCATCCTCACAGATCTGCTATTGCCTCATTATGGAATTACTTTGTGCAATGCCTTTTAAGAGCATTGCAGAATAATATGAATCTGAAGCAGCACAAACAGATTCCAGCTGAACACACAGAGGAACACATGGTACACAGAAACAGAGACTTCAGCCCCACACAAAAGTATAGTGCAGTTAACTGGGAGTAGAGAGGGAGAGAGAAATCAAAAATCTCTCTCTCCCTCTCCCTCTCCCTGTCTTTTTTTTTTTTTTTTGAAGGATGAGGATGAATTTGTGGCTGTTTGCTCCTTCATCTCGTCTGTCTCTCTCTTCATTCCCTCGTCTCTCGCTCCCTGTCAAACTGCAAATTTTATTGTTTTTTATTTTATTTTATCGGCGTACAGGAGGAGGCGCAGTCAACGTGCCGTACGCAAGAAGACACAATGCATGGGAGGTGGCACGGTTCGCGCAGCATGACTTGGTTATATCCTGTTTAAATCCTGTTTTAGTCCTGGTTTTAGATCTGGCTTAGACCTGGTTTAGTTTTTGTTTAGTCTTGGTTTAGTCCTGCTTTTTGTCCTGGTTTTAATTCTAGTTTAGTTTTGGTTTAGAGGCACAGTCCAAGCGGTATATGGAGGTGGGGGTTGCACTTTCGTGGCCCGGTACCAAAAGTCCCATGGCCCGGTACCGGTTCACAGCCCAGAGGTTGAGGACCCCTGCTCTAAGACACCACTGACCGATAAATTGGCCTTACAGTCCAACTGTATTCTTCAAAATTTGAGACTTAAATGCTTTGAAAACAAAACCAAGAACACTTTATTTAATTTTATACATACAGTCCCTGACAAAAGTCTTGTCGCTTATCCATTTTGTAGAAACAAAAGCTTATAACCTGACTTTAAATTAATCGATTGGTTTTAGAAATGTCTCATATGAAAGCTAAAACCCTCCCAAATTATGCTCAATATACTAAAATAAATTTGCTTCACTGAAAAAAGATTGATCATTTAATGAACACAGAAAGGTCAGATTTTGACAAGACAAAAGTTTTGTCGCCTTGTCATATGATGCACCAAATCCTAGATTACAGCCTCACCTGTGGTCAGTTACTGATCAATCAGTTAGTGGGTGTGTATAAAAAGAACCCCAGCACACCAGACCTTCACATCAACTGCAACTTGACCTCTGACAACATGCCTAAGATCCACCCTGAGACCAAAGCGTTAATTATCAAGAGGCTGAAGACCAGATCCACTGCTGAGGTGGCTGACACCTTCAATGTGTCTCAGCGTCAAGTACAAAGAATAAGAAAAAGATCTGAAATGACTGGAGATGTTTTTGACAAGCCCAGGTCCGGCAGACCCCGCAAGACAACTGCTCGGGAGGACCGTTTGTTGATTCGAAAATCCACGGCCAGCCCCTTTTGCACTGCAGCAGAGCTCCACCAGGCCTGGTCACCTCAAGTCCCTGTGTCAACCTGAACAGTTTGTAGAATTCTGTCTCGAAATGGCCTCCATGGTCGAATCAGTGCACAGAAACCAGCACTAAACAAAAGGCAATTAAAAAAACGTGTGGCATTTGCCAAGGCCCACAGCCTGCTAAAAGGATGGACACTGGAAAAGTGGCAGAAGGTGGATTTCTCAGATGAATCCTCAGTTGAATTACATCACAGCTGCCACAAATATTGCAGGAGACCTACTGGAGCCTACATGGATCCAAGATTCACCCAGAAAACAGTTAAGTTTGGTGGCGGAAAAATCATGGTCTGGGGTTCCATCCAGTATGGGGGTGTGCGAGACATTTGCAGGGTGGAAGGCAATATCAATAACCTAAAATATCAAGAAGTATTAGCTACCTCTTACATTCCCAACCATAAAAGGGGTCAAATTTTGCAGCAGGATGGTGCTCCATCGCATACTTCTATCTCTACATCAAAGTTTCTCAAGGTGAAGAAGATCAAGGTGCTCCACGACTGGCCAGCCCAGTCACCAGACATGAACATCATTGAGCATGTCTGGGGTAGAATGAAAGAGGAAGCATGGAAGGCAAAACCAAAGAATCCTGATGAACTCTGGGAGGCATGTAAGACTGCTTTCTTTACTATTCCTGATGACTTCATCAACAAATTGTATGAATCATTGTGGAACCGCATGGATGCAGTCCTTCAAGCTCATGGAAGTCATACAAGATATTAAATATGGATCTCACAGCACCACTACTTATTTCACTGACGTTATGCAACATATTTTTGTATTTGAAGTAAATTATTTGTTAAATTTTCTGTAGTCGACAAAACTTTTGTCTTGCCAAAATCTGACCTTTCTGTGTTCATTAAAGGTTGTATAGAGGATTTTCCAAGGAACGAGAAATCCAGCGACTGTTTTTCCTTTTTCAAATGTTGCGCATGCGTGAAACCACCCCCCCTCCCCTACAGCTCCCTACGTAGAAACGCCTCTTCCCTCCTCCTCCTTACGCCAGAAACAGGTTTGTTTACAGCCGGTGCGCTGCACATGACTTGTAAACAACTAACTACAGTGTTGGTTAGGCAAGGTGGAGAAGTGAGGAGCGGGTGCGCGGACATTTCGTGCGCGGACGAGAAGTGAGGAGTAGGGAGAAGAGCGGAGCAGGGAGCAGGGAGCAGGGAGAGGAGAGGGGAGCGGTGCGCGGAGATTCCGTGCCCGGAGAAGTGAGGAGCAGCGGGAAGAGCGGAACGGGCAGCGGGGAGAGGAGCAGGAAAGGGGTGCAGAGAAGGTTGCGCGGACATTCAGTGCGAATGAACTAGCTACAACACGCAGCAGCAAGCGGACTCTTTCTTTGCCTTGAAAATTAAGTTTTCAGACATAGGATATCGCTTTCGTGTCCTGAAAAACGTTTGACTAGCTCTTGGAAATAAAGTACGTTTTCATAATAAGCAGAAGTGACCTGTCCAGGAGTAATTTGGCGACCAATGCATCAGTCTTTAGACCCTGCGTCTGCTTCAGTTGCGCCATAGCTGGAATGAATCTTCAAGAATCACCTTAGTTTGGCTTCGCTGCTTTTCCCCTTGTCTTCTTCTTTCAGCAATCTCAAAAACTGACTTTCTTTTGCGGCTAACTGCTCCTGGATTCTTGTCTGCCATTGCAACAAACTTTGTGCTAACTGCGAGGAAGATATAGGTCAAAAAAGCCGCTAAGAACTGTTGCGTTGGTGGAGTAAACAGCGTCTGTGTGGCTTGCGTCTGTAGACTGCGTGACAGGCGTACGTAAACCACGTACCGGCGGCGCGCAGGCAAGTCAGTTACGCTAGAAACGTAGGGAGATTGATTGACAGCCTGTCAGCTAACATATAACGAGGCAGTGTCGTTATCTATTGGCAAATGTTTAGCTGGCCCCACCACGTCCAGAGTTGATGAATTTTTATTCTCTTTTTTTTTGGTCATCATAATTACAAGGCTACTGCATCTCTATAATGCTATCATTGACAATTTGAAACAAAAAAAATCCTCCATACAACCTTTAAATGATCAATCTTTTTTCAGTGAAGCAAATTTATTTTAGTTTATTGAGCATAATTTGGGAGGATTTTAGCTTTCATATCAGACATTTCTAAAACCAATCGATTAATTTAAAGTCAAGTTATAAGCTTTTGTTTCTACAAAATGGATAAGCGACAAGACTTTTGTCAGGGACTGTAGTTACGGATCAGCAGTGCAATAAACCAGCACTTTTATCTCATTCAGTCGTGTTGTGTCCAGGTAAAAACCTATCATTGTATGCTGTTGTTTTCTTGACTCAATGTAGTGTGGTCTATATTGACCAGTCTACTGATGCCCACTACTTTTCAAGGTGCATTGTGGGAAATTTTAAGTGCACTACTTTTTTACCAATTCGATATTCAGACACCCCCAAAAATAGCATGACCCATAAATAGTGCCTTAAGTAGGGAAGAGTGTGGACATTCGGACACAGCCAGAAATTCTACTGGTCACAGTTCAGGCCAATGATTAAATCTGAATTTCAGAAGCATCAGCAGTCAGGGTGACACACAGCCATGGGACCTGTTCAATAAGCACTTTAGCTTCTACAAGAGTACAAAGATCTATTGTATACATGTTTGACACCATTAACTACTTTGCACTAGAGACCGACCAATATATCGGTTGGCTGACATTATTGGCCGATATGAGCACTTGGAGACATATTGGCTATCAGCTGATATGTTTGCTGATATGGGCCGATATTTCACGTGGGTATGTTATATCTCGTTAAAAAGCTTAGACTCTCTACATCAGGGGTGCTCAATACGTCGATCCCGATCTACCAGTCGATCGCCAACGTCGTGTGGGTAGATCGCTGTGTCTTAGTACTCGTCTCGGACTCGCGTTTGGACTCGGTCTTGTCTCTCACTCAAGGTCTGACACTCAACAAGTGCGATCATATTTCATTACAGCCACTGCTGTTGGCCATAAACTTGTAGCGGGGTGCAGGAGCGTGTGGGGCGTCTCAGTGCAGCCTGTGCGCTCATTTGAAACCCGCGGAGACTCTACGGCACATCACAAATACACACGCTCCCTATGCACGGCTCGTCTGCAACAGCGTGCCCTCGTGTACCAGCGTGCATCACAGGGCAGGTTCAACTTCCTAAACATCCTACCTGTCCATCTGCCTCACGTCAGCACGCCGCCCCTCGCCTTTTCACGCTCTCACTCATTCCTGCGTACAGTGAACACAAGCCCCTTCCACAGTGCGCGCTGATTAGAAGAGCAAGACCAAACGTGAAGCAAAAAGTCCTTCCTTCACTTTTTTCACAGTTTTGTGTAAAGTGCCAGAAAAAGTTCTCTTAAAGAAGGGGTTCTCAAACTGTGGATGAGGGTCCAAAAAAGGGGCACAGAGTGCTTCAGTGCAGTTTGCTTGGCTTTGTATTAGGTACATCATTTTGACTTGGTCATTTTGTAAGTAGCTCGCATGCTGAAAAAGTGTGAGCACCCCTGCTCTACATTATGTTCATTTAATTTAATTTACAGACAGATAAATGTCCTAATATGTGACTCTGCATCAGTATTTATCTGCGGAGTCATTTGTCTGTGTGTGTGTCTGTACTGTCCCTGAACACACCACAGAGTCACACGTGCTCTTGTTTACACCCACAGACATAGATCCATGTGCAACTCTGAGATTATATTCTTTTTATGGACAATCGGTTTGAGTCTGGATTAAAAGGACATTTATTAGTGCAGACTTGTGATGTGAGGAGGAGCCTGTGTGAGCACTGAGTGTTGGAAATATGTATGTATTGAAGCTAGTTTTGGTTATTTGTTATTGGTTAGCGATTAGCTGCTGTAGCTCCCACACATAAACAGACTGTTTTCTGTTGGTCTATTGTAAAGTGACTGTATTGGTCATATATTTGTTACTGAACCTGTATTGATATGTAAATGAGCTGTGAACAGAGGTGTGAATTATGACATTTGGGCATATAATTAATTACACACACATATTACGGCTAAAGGCTAATAGCGGTAGTTTCTTTACTAGCTAGTAGTGATGGATCGGTTGCGAACTAAATGGCTCTTAGAGTCGGCTCTTTGAAGAGAACGACGGGAGCCTGATCCTTATTGGGAGCTGTGTTTTCGCTTTCTCTCACTTTTTTTCTCTTCACGCCGTGTGCAGACTCGTGGGAGTTTGACAGCGGCAGCGGTTGAAAATGAAACTTTCAGAAATCTGCGTGTGCATAGGATAAAAGAAAACAAAAACGTGCATATATTTGGCTGTAGTTCAGCATAAAATAAATAAACCAGGACTAATCTTGGGCTCGAGAGATGGAGAGATAGAGCCCGAGTCTTGAAACTCAGTCCTGGTTCAGTCCTGCTTTAGACCTGGTTTAGACCTGGTTTAGGCCTGGTTTAGGCCTGCTTGCAACAAAACAATACTCATCACTAGTAGCTAGAATGTGATGCAAAAATGCCATTAGGCCGAACTACTGTCTATAAATATGACACAAAGAGTCAGAATAACAATAAATGTTGCCTAAATAAACCCAATTTAAAATCCACTAGAGCCAAACCTACCAAACCTAAGTTTTTTAAGCAATTTAAGATTTACAGTGAATTTTTACATCACTAAATATATTGGTGATTATCGGCAATCGGCAGCTCCCACTCCCATTTTATCGGTATCATATCGGCCACAACAAAATCCATATCGGTTGGGCCCAACTTTGCACATCACAGTGTACTTAGAATAGAGATAAATAAGGCATAATTGGGTCAAAATTAAGACAACAATGAAAGATATCAGATTTTTAAGGAGTTTTATTTTTAAAAGAGGAAATATGTCAGATGGACAATATGATCATATTTAGTTTCTTAAGATATAGATATTGCGTTGGCAATATACACTCATTTGCAATATGGCATTTAAAGGTGCACTGTAACTATTCTGATATCTACAGCCTTATCTACATAGCTTGTGGTGTTCCACAGTATGCCATTAAACAAATGTTGGAGACACTATACAGCCACATTAATAATAGTCCAAAATGTAATAAATGTTGTGATAATATTCCACATTGGATAGTAAACTACAAATATTACATTTTGAGACAAATTATTACTCAAGAGAGAGAGGGGAGGTAGACATCAGTGTGAAGTGGTCTCAGAGTATCTTTAAAGCAGGTTTAAGATGACCATCTTAGGCTATGTTCAGACTGCAGGGCAGTCTGTAGTAATGTAACGCTCAACGTAATGCTCAATTCGGATTTTTTGTGTGAAATCCAATGTTTTTGCGAGGTCATTCACATTTCCAGTTAAATGTGACTTGTATGTGAATCTCCAGTGTGAACATTAAACAGCCCAAAAGTGTCCCGCATGAGCACTGGAGACATGACGACGTCAACCACAGCGAGCGTGCTCTGTGTTTACGGAAGCTGTCCAAACATGGACATGAGCATTGAGCACCTGGCAATTTTAAAGTTCCTCTCGTACCGGAGCCAGAACATGTACAACTTACTTGTTTTAAGGAGGAGACTGAGAAGGAGAAGGATGAGGTTTTTGACCATGTCATTTTGTGGGACAGTGGCAGCAACGTCCATTGAAATGAAC
Organism: Boleophthalmus pectinirostris; assembly: GCF_026225935.1. NCBI lineage: Eukaryota > Metazoa > Chordata > Actinopteri > Gobiiformes > Gobiidae > Boleophthalmus > Boleophthalmus pectinirostris. Next base: position 90,280 of record NW_026571047.1, read on the forward strand.
GTGTGGATATGGAGATGGAGCCAAGAGTGGTGAGTGGCAATGTGCTTCATTTCAGTGACACGGAGTTCATTAACAATTTTTGCCTACTTCAGCACAGAATAGTGAAGTTTCTGGCTTGTTGATAATGTGTAGGTGGATGAATGCGCTTTGGCCGTTCAGACTGAAGTCGCATGTCAAAAGATCAGATATGTATCGGTTTCAGGAGCACATATCCAAGTGTCCTGAGTCGCATATGAAAAAAATCGGATCTGTGTTGTTCAGACTGTCATTAAAAGATCAGATACAGGTCACATAGGGGCCAAAAAATCTGATTTGGGTCACTTCAGGCTGCAGTCTGAACGTAGCCTTAGACCATTTATATCAGGGGTGCTCACACTTTTTCAGCATGCCAGCTACTTACAAAATGACCAAGTCAAAATGATCAACCTAATACAAAGCCAAGCAAACTGCACTGAAACACTCTGTGCCCCTTTTTTGGACCCTCACCCACAGTTTGAGAAGCCCTTCTTTAAGTGAACTTCCTCTGGCACTTTACACAAAACTGTGAAAAAAGTGAAGGAAGATTTTTAAACCTGTTTTTTAAAGTTCCAAACTGGAGTTGCATTCTTTTCTGGTTTTGCAGTGATATTTACCAGCCTCTGCACGTTTACCAAACCAAATCGTGACAAACACAGATGCATTTGTGCACTTTTGTTAGGCAAACTTCAGCCAAATGTGGCAGTAGGTCTGTTCTGTAGGTCTGCTCTATGCTGTAGACCTGCTTTGTGCCAACACTAACACAAATTTAGACTCGATTTTGCTTCAGGTTTCATCTTGCTCTTCTAATCAGCGCGCACTGTGGAAGGGGCTTGTGTTCGCTGTACGCAGGAATGAGTGAGAGCGTGAAAATGCGAGGGGCGGCGTGCTGACGTGAGACAGATGGACAGGTAGGATGTTTAGGAAGTTGAACCTGCCCTGTGATGCACGCTGGTACACGAGGGCACACGCTGTTGCAGACAAGCCATGCATACCCATATGGAAAAGGTTTATCTGAATCTTAAAAGATTTGTATATGACACTGAAAACAGTTACAAGATCTTTGGTAAATATGTGCAGCATGAAACATTTAAAACTTTGTAACCTACAAGGGCTGAATATGACACTAATCCCACAAACAATATCCTCACAAGTGTTGGACAAAGGTCATGTGTTGTGTGTGTATGAGAGTGAGAAAGAAAATTATCACAGTGTGTGTCTGTGTGTGTGTGTTGGGGTGTGTGTGTGTGTGTGTGTTTGTATGTGTGTTTGTATATGTGTGTGCGCGTGTTTATATGTGTGTGTTTGTGTGTGTGTGTGTGTTGGGCAGCATGGGTGTAAATACAGTAATGCAAATATTGCATTACAACCTTAAAAACATAAGACATATCACTCTTCCACTGATATCACAGTGAACATACAGGCTGTAAAAAGATTTTTACTCTGCAAAATCCTGTAGCCGCTTTCCGTGTTGTCTCTTCGAGGTTGTCATTTGCTTGTGTGATACCACAGTACTTGTAATTGTTCTCAATATCTGCTATAGTTCCCTCCATAGGTTGTAGCTGATTAGCTCCACTGGTAAGTCATTGGACTTTTACATGGGCATCCTGGGTTCAAATCCCACTTCTGACTCATATTTTGTTTAGGTTTTTTAACTACAACATATGAAGAATACAAACATTACATGGAACATACACAGAAAATGTAGCTTATCATGCACATTACCTGTAAATGTCATCCAAAATGTTCACTTTATCTTTACTAGTTTTTCATAATATAGTTGTATGAGAAAAAAGCAAAAGGGGTGACTTTCAGGAGTAAACCACACATGACACATACTAACCTTATATAAAGATTACTACAAAGACAGTGGTAAATTCTTATATTTTTTTCCCTGTTTTTTCCATATGGGTAGGGAGCGTGTGTATTTGTGATGTGCCGTAGAGTCTCCGCGGGTTTCAAATGAGCGCATAGGCTGCACTGAGATGCCCCACACGCTCCTGCCCCCGCTACAAGTTTATTACCAACAGCAGTGGCCATAATGAAATATGATCATACTTGTTGAGTGTCATACCTTGAGTGAGAGACAAGACAGAGTCCAAACGCGATCGAGTCCGAGACGAGTACTAAGACACGGCCATCTACCCATATGACCTTGGCGATCGACTGGTAGATCGGGATCGACGTATTGCGCACCCCTGATTTATATAGTCAAATTGGTATTAAAATTGCTATACTCATAATACATAATTAGGCAAACCTGGCAGCATTATATCTTTCTCTGAGCTGGTGCAGTGAGTTCACAATACATTTTTAACCACTAAACTAAAGTACTGAAAGAACTAAGATGAGAAGATTCTCACTTAATACCAGTAAACCATATTTTTCATTCCCCACATGAGGCAGAACACCATAGTTCTGCAGCTTACATTTCCTGTTTTGCCTGTGTTTGGAGTTAGCTTAATGTTGTGCTGATGTGACACATGAACATGAGTCATGGTGGTGTGACTTTCACACTCACCATAGGGACACTGGCTCTAAACATGATCCAATAACTTAAGCTCCAACCACATGACAAATGGCATGCACACAGCTCTTAATTATTCACTTTATTTGTGAAAATAACAGAGTAACTGTCTAGAGGTGGCAAGTTACTTGCATGATTTCATGGAAATAGAATGTTAAAACTACCTGGGGACATTCTCCATGTATACACATAGTTCCTTATTCCATATTATCAAAGATTATAGGTAAAGGAACAACATTTTCAAGACAAGTATGAATCAGATTTGTGGAGATGCAAGCCCACTCACAGTGAAAATGCATGTTTTTCAAGGACTAAAAATATGAAAAAGTATAAATGAACCAAGCAAACCATGTTTTTATTTTATTTGTGGCTAAAGAATAGACTAGTTGTGACATTGTTACTGCAGTACTGGCATCATTGTGATATTTAAATGTATTTTTAACATGACAATCTCTTGTAATGAAACTGTGCCTTCACTTATCACAATGAATAAATAAATTAAACAAAAATTAAATATACAAAAACAACATTAAATCAAGGTTAAATGAGGACTTAGTATGGAAAACAATGAGGAAAATCTGCCTTTTAAAGCTACCATTTGTAATTAGATTGGCTGATTCAGCCCTGTCGCACTTTACCAGTAGATGCAATCTACATTACTGCTGTCTGCTAGCCTTTCAGAAAAAGACCAGAGAGCAGGTGAAGGGAGACGGGAACAGGTTTCACATCTGACATCTACAAGTAAAAAAAAGTATAAGTTAAATATATGGATAGGGTAATACTTTTGCTCCTTGAACATTAACATTTTTCACAAAACAAAAGGAATATTTCTCTAAAATTGATTTGTTTCTTTTTTCTGAGTGAAGGTGAGTAATGATAGATTCCACAGCACAGTTACAGGAATGGGGTTGTATTCACAGTGAGTGACACATTCAGAAACGTAAAAGAGAAGTACACCACCCGCTCTGGTCAGTCTGCCCAGGCTATGCTCATGCTGTGTCCACACTGTGTCCTGGTTGTGCCCAAGCATCTATGGCAATTCTTAGTCATTCAAAGACATGTTCTGCTGATTGATTAATAACTGACTTAAACAGTGGCATGACAAAAACTGTCAAACAGATCCTTTTCTCAACTGCAGGGAGTTCATGAAAAAACTATTTATTGGGAATAACACAGATAAAAAAAAGAAAAAAAAAAGAGATTAAACACATCATTTACTTCCAAATCAAAAGCTAATCCACTCCCTAACTTCTCCTTCCTGCTGTCTTCCCATACAAATCCTAGAATTTAAATAAAATAATTGGTCAATTAAAGGTTGTATGGAGGTTTTTTTTTGTTTCAAATTGTCAATGATAGCATTATAGAGATGCAGTAGCCTTGTAATTATGATGACCAAAAAAAAGAGAATAAAAATTCATCAACTCTGGACGTGGTGGGGCCAGCTAAACATTTGCCAATAGATAACGACACTGCCTCGTTATCTGTTAGTTGATAGGCTGTCAATCAAACTCCCTACGTTTCTAGCGTAACTGACTTGCCTGCACGCTGCCGTTACGTGGTTTACGTACGCCTGTCACGCAGTCCACAGACGCACAGACGCTGTTTACTCCACCAACGCAACAGTTCTTAGCAGCTTTTTTGACCTATATCTTCCTCGCAGTTTGCACAAAGTTTGTTGCAATGGCAGACAAGAATCCAGGAGCAGTTAGCCACAAAAGAAAGTCCGTTTTTGAGGTCGCTGAAAGAAGAAGACAAGGGGAAAAGCAGCGAAGCCAAACTAAGGTGATTCTTGTAGATTCATTCCAGCGATGGCGTGACTGAAGCAGACGAAGGGTCTAAAGACTGACACACTGGTCGCCAAATTACTCCTGGACAGGTAACTTCTGCTTATTATGAAAACTTACTTTATTTCCAAGAGTTAGACAAACGTTTTTCAGGACACGAATGCGATATCCTATGTCTGAAAACTTAATTTTCAAGGCAAGGAAAGAGTCCGCTTGCTGCTGCGTGTTGTAGTAGTAGCTAGTTCAATTGCACGGAATCTCCGCGCACCCTTCTCTGCACCCCTCTCTGCTCCTCGCCCCGCTGCCCGTTCCACTCTTCTCCCTGCTCCTCACGGAATCTCCGCGCACCCTTCTCTGCACCCCTCTCTGCTCCTCACCCCGCTGCCCGTTCCACTCTTCTCCCTGCTCCTCACAGAATCTCCGCGCACGGAATCTCCGCGCACCGCTCCCCTCTTCTCCCTGCTCCTCACCTCTTTTCCGTGCACGAAATATCCGCACACCCGCTCCCCCCGCTCCTCACTTCTCCACCTTGCCTAACCAACACTGTAGTTAGTTGTGTACAAGTCATGTGCAGCGCACCGGCTGTAAACAAACCTGTTTCTGGCGTAAGGAGGAGGAGGGAGGAGGCGTTTCTACATCGGGAGCTGTGGGGGTGGGGGGGTGGTTTCACGCATGCCCAACATTTGAAAAAGGACAAACAGTCGCTGGATTTCTCATTCCTTGGAAAATCCTCTATACAACCTTTAAGACACCATCAACCGGTTAATCGACTACAGACCTATAAGCACCCATGCTTAAACTGCTGATGTCACTGTAAACTAGAGCCCGACCAATATATAGGTTGGTCGATATAATCAGCTGGAGACATATCGGCCGATAGCTGATATGGGCCGATATTTCACGTGGGCATGTTATACCTCATTATAAAGTTTAGACTCTCCACATTTTGTTCATTTAATCCAATTTACAGACTGATAAATGTCCTAATATGTGGTTCCACATCAGTATTTATCTGCGGAGTCATTTGTCTGTGTGTGTGTCTGTACTGTCCCTGAACACATGTCACTAACGTGTGTTTGTTTACACTCGCAGACAAACATCCATGTGCAACACTGAGATTATATTTTTTTTTACAGACAATCGGTTTGAGTCTGGATTAAAAGGACATTTATTAGTGCAGACTTGTGATGTGAGGAGGAGCCTGTGTGAGCGCTGAGTGTAGGAAATATGTCGACTTTGAAGCTAGTTTTGGTTAGCGATTAGCTGCTGTAGCTCCCACACATAAACAGGCTGTTTTCTGTTGGTCTATTGTAAAGTGACTGTATTGGCCGTATATTTGTTATTGGACCTGCATTAATATGTAAATGAGCAGTGAATAGACGTGTGAATTATGACATTTGTGCATATAATTAATTACCGTGTGCAGCATTTACAGCTAAAGGCTAATAGCGCTAGTTTGTTTACTAGCTAGTAGTGATGGGTCGGTCGCAAATGAAACGGCTCTTAGAGCCGGCTCTTTGAAGCAAACGACGGGAGCCTGATCCTTATTGGGAGTAGAGCCCGACCGATATATCGGCCAATATGGGCACCTGGAGACATATAAGGCTATCAGCCGATATGCTTGCTGATATGGGCCGATATTTCACGTGGGCATGTTATACCTCGTTATAAAGCTTAGACTCTCTACATTATGTTCATTTAATCCAATTTACAGACAGATAAATGTCCTAATATGTGGCTCAGTATTTATCTACTTTATCTGTGTCCGTACTGTCCCTGAACACACCACCAGAGTGACGTCACTTCACTCGCGTGTGTTTGTTTACACCTGCAGTGGTGCGCAACACTGAGATTATATTCTTTTTCGGACAATTGGTTTGAGTCTGGATTAAAAGGACATTTATTAGTGCAGACTTGTGATGTGAGGAGGAGCCTGTGTGAGCGCTGAGTGTTGGAAATACATCGACTTTGAAGCTGTTAGCGATTAGCTGCTGTAGCTCCCACACATAAACAGGCTGTTTTCTATTGGTCTATTGTAAAGTGATTATATTGGCCGTATATTTACTACTGGACCAGCATTGATATGTAAATGAGCTGTGAATAGACGTGTGAATGATTCACATTTATGCATATATTTAATTACCGCGGTGCGCACGTTTTTATGGCTTAAGGCTAATAGCGATAGTTTACTAGCTAGGAGTTACGGGTTGGTCGCGATCGAAGCGGCTCTTAGAGCCGGCTCTTTGAAGCGAACAACAGGAGCATGTTTCTTATTGGGAGCCGTGTTTTCTCTTTTTCTCACTTTGTCTCTTCAAGCCGCATGTAGACCCGTAGTTTGACAGTGGCAGCGGCTGAAAATGAAACTTTCAGAAATCTGCATGTGCATATGATAAAAAAAAGTGCATATTTGGCTGCAGTTCAGCATAAAATGAATAAACCAGGACTAATCTTGGGCTCGAGTGAAGAAGAAAGATAGAAACCGAGTCCCGACACTCAGTCCTGGTTCAGTTCTGGTTTAGTCCTGCTTGCAACAAAACAATGTCAAGAGTCGCTCGGGAGCCGAAAGAGCCAGCTGCTTTAGTGAGCCGAGCCGGTTCTCCAAAAAAAAACAAAAAAATAACTGGAATACCCATCACTAGCAGTGACAGTAACAGTAGCTAGAATGTGATGCAAAAATGCCATTAGGCCAATCTACTGTATGTAAATATGATGTAAAGACTCAAAATAACAATAAATGTTGCCTAAATAAACCCAATTTAGAATCCACTAGAGCCAAACCTAAGTTTTTTAAATCAATTCAAGAGTTACAGTGAATTTTTACATCACTAAATATATCGGTGATTATATCGGCTATCGGCAGCCCCAACTCCCATTATATCGGTTTCATATCGGCCACAACAAAATCCATATCGGTCGGGCTCTAATTGGGAGCCATGTTTTCTCTTTCTCTCACTTTTTTCTCTTCACGCTGTGTGCAGACATGTGGTAGTTTGACAGCGGCAGCGGCTGAAAACGAAACTTTCAGAAATCAGCGTGTGCATAGGAGAGAAAAATGTGCGTGTTTGGCTGTAGTTCAGCATAAAATAAATAAACCAGAACTAATCTTGGGCTCGAGAGACAGAGAGAGATAGAAACTGAGTCCTGACACTCAGTCCTGATTCAGTCCTGCTTTAGACCTGCTTTAGTCGTGCTTTAGTCCTGCTTGCAACAAAACAATCTGAAGAGCCGCTTGGGAGCCAAAAGAGCCAGCTGCTTTTAGTGAGATGAGCCAAAAGAGCCAGTTCTCTAAAAAGAACTGGAATACCCATCACTAGCTGCTAGAATGTGATGCAAAAATGTCATTAGTCCGACCTACTGTCTGTAAATATGACGTAAAGAGGCAGAATAACAATAAATGTTGCCTAAATAAACCCAATTTAAAATCCACAAGAGCCAAACCTAAGTTTTTTTTAAACAATTCAAGATTTACAGTGAATTTTTACATCACTAAATATATCGGCGATTATATCAGCTACCGGCAGCTCCAACTCCCATTATATCAGTTTCATATCGGCCACAACAAAACCCATATCGGTAAAAAAAACCATATAAAACCCTACTGTAAACGTCATCGCGACATGATGATGCTGTTAAGCTACAGTGTATATAGCTTTTTCACTTTTTCACCAAAATAGCAATACAATGCTGCCATAGCCTACATGTACCACGGGTTAAGAAAATGAAATTGGTGCATACGTTAAAGTGGCCTCATATCAATGCCGGAGCAATGACATTTCGAATACAAGAGAATAACCCCTGAACCCGCCTAAGGGTCCTAGGCGGCCGCCTACTGTTGCCTAATGGTCGCGCCGCCTCTGCCTCTTGAGGTCATATAAGCTCCCAGCTTTACCGTAATGGCAAAACTCCACCCTGAAAAGTTGTGAAAAGCACTTCAACTCAACAGTGAATAATTAGGATGTTCAGAAAGCATAAGGTAAGTGCGAAAATAACATAGGACTACTGCAAACTCTTTAAAAATAAGTAGTTCTGTTTTTCAAATTTTTAAGCCAGGCCAGTTTTACTTTTTGGAAATTATTATATATTGAGTCTTATATTGAGTATATTTTCCTTTTATCCTTTTATTTTACTGTTCAAAGTAGTAAATTGCCCCTTGGCACAAATAAAGTGATATTGATTGATATTTTGGGATATTCTTCACATTTTAAAAGCGTCCAGAAGAAATGACAAAAATATTGAAATATGAACTGACAAACTAATAAAAAAATCATAAGAATCACATTTCAGAACATGACTATACAGAGCTACACTATGGGGTTGGCAGTTTTTATGCAGAATAAGACAGGAAATTTTGTTGTTTGTGGAGGAAATTATGATAACTTTAAAAATTGTAGCCTTTATGAATTGCTAACTGCATCCATTCAATTTATTCGATTTTGATTTCATTGTGATTAATCTCAAAGCTTTTCACTTTCCCTTTTATGCTAGTGTGTGTGTGTATGTGTGTGTGTACTAGCTTAAATCTGATAAGAAGCTCTGTCTTCACTTCAGTTCTTTATCTAGTCTCCATCAGAGGACAACAGCAGCTCTGAGATGGCTGGAATTTCAATACAATGTCGACTAGAGCCAAGGGCAAGTATGGAGCTGCAAGTGGACTGTGGCATCAGAAGTCTTAATATTAGTTTAATATGATTCGCTGTTTTAATCTTTACTGTATTATTTGCTTATTACTTTTTTAATATGTGTTCTGTAAAGCGTCTTTGATGAGTATTTTCATAGCATCTCTGGGGATAATCAATGGAACATTTACTTTCAGAGCATTGGTGTACTTCAAAATGGGTTGATTCATATTGTACGCTGTTGTGGCGCTTCTACCACTCAACATGCAGTATTAGATTGAACGCACTGGTCATTGGTTCTGATCATCCCAGACTGATATGGAGAACTCTATTCAGAGGGTAACACATATCAGTCTGGTGAAAGCCAAGTTAAGGTGTCAGTGCATCCCTAAAAAAAAATGTATGGAGCAGTAATTCTTTCAAGTTGAAAAGATAAAGTGAATATTATTATACTGTGTATACTGCCGCCATCGCCTTGTTGTCATCGTCGGCACAGGACTCTGGTGTGATGTAAGTTTCTGTGATGTTTGCAAATGTTCATGTGCACTAAAACTTGATTTGAAAAAAATCATGGATGAAATTGAAATCACAATATCTGCCAGAAAAATTGCAGGTCAATTTCTTCTTAAAATCATTCAGCTCTAGCAAGCACCCAGCAATCATATGTCCCAAAATAGTTCATTATGTGTAAGTGTCTGAACATCCCCAGTGGAAACATCCAATACAGCTCTCTTCTCATCCACACACGTGTCAACAACAGCCACAAGCTAGATACACACAGACAAGAGTCGCCTCCAAATGTGAGCACATGTGACCCAACCATTTGAGGAGAAAGGGAGGAGACAAGGCAATGAGTGGGGGGCGCAAGGGAAGGACGGAGAGACAGTGTGGAGAGAGAGGAGAGGAAGGTAAAGGATGCAGGGAGGGAGGAGAGATGGAGGCAAGGGGAAGAAGGGTTAAGTGAAAGATGAAAGAGAGGGGGGAGGAGAAAGAGCGAGAGAGAAAAGGGGGAGAGAGTTGGGATAGAGTGAAAAGGGAGAGATTGAAGCAGGAGAGAGATATGGATGGAAGGAAAATAGAGAAGATAGTGGTGAAATGGGTGAGTGATAACAATAATAAGAGAGGGGAGATAGAGGGAGATTGAGAGTGGGGGGGAGAGAGAGAGACAGGAGGTAAAGGGGAGAAGTGTTGAGAGAACGGGGGAGGGAGAGAAAGTGGAGATAGAAAGTATGGAGAGAGTGAGTATAGTAAGAAGAGAGTGGAGAAAGGGGGAAGACAGAGACGTGTTGAGAGAATGGGGGAGGGAGGGGGTGCAGTCATGCACACTGATCCCACCTGAGAATGTGAGAGGAATGTGAATGGAATGAGGAAGTATGTGAGAACGACAACACATCACCACTGCAGGGGAGGGCATCTGAGGTAGGCCTGGGCAATGACTAATAATTTAAAGTCTCTGTAGCTCATTTTGAAAACAGAAAAACAAACAAACAAATTTGTTCAACAGTTTATAGTGGTCATACAGTTTACAGAAGTTATTCTTCACTTAGCATCCTAATTATTCACAGGGATGAGTATATACTGACGTGCTTTTCACCACTCTCAGAGACCACAGTGGAGTTTTGCAGTGCTAGTAATGCTAATAACAACTAACATGCTAACCATGCACTAGCTTTAGAATGATCTTGAGCTGTGTCAGAATAAGTATAAGAGCACAGAGACTAGTACACCCATGGACCACTTAAGCCCAATTTATGGTTGTGCGTTGTTATGACCCCAGGCCTTGGATCTAATTTGTTTGTGTGATTTTTACCAAGTTCTCTTGATTCCTGCTGCAGGAGCCCTGGTCCGTGATTGGTGGGGCAGGTCGACGCCCACCTCACCTGCAGCCACCTCCCCCTCTTTAAGGAGATTACCAGCACATGTTCGGGGCTGCTAGCCTTGGTGGCCAGTATGCCATTTTGGTTTCGTGTGTGTAGTTTAGTTCTGTTTTGTGCCTTTTTTGATTTGGTCACTCGATTCTGTTTGTGGGCTTATGTGGTTTAATTTGGGGAACTTGTGTTTTGGTTTCGTGTGTCCCTTAATTTTACCACTCATTTTTTGCAAGCCTGCATGACCCCTTTTGTGGCACAAAACACTGTTTATTTTGTTGTTCTGTTTCTTAGTTTAGGTTGTATTCTGTATATTTTAGTCTGTGTTGTTAATTTACCTTTACAATCCTGTTAATTAAACATTATTTAATTTATTCCATTTTACATCTTGGTGTTATTTTTTTTGTTACTTCCCTCACCCCAAACCTGGGTTGTAACAGCGTCAAATTGACTGTGTCACCTTGAGCCCCCTCCGCACTGCGCCTATGTCAACTGATGTGCACCTCTGAAATTTTGTAACTACGACACAAACAGCAAGGGAAAGCGCCACAGACAATAAGGGCTGTGACTGATCCTCTTTACATCTGCTGTACTCTGCTTTCCCTCTTCATTTTGTGTACATGAAGGGTTGTGGCAGTGAATTACTTCACAGAGCATAGATCTGGACACAGATCCATAAATCAAAAATGACTTTTATAGATCTGCATCAACTCAACGCACACTGTCAAACTGCCTTTTTATGGAACCTACCTGGACCACTGAGAGTTACTCATACAATAAGGCCACAACTACTATGATTTAATGTTGAAAACTGAAATCGAGTTAGAATTTTTTTTCATCCTGACAATGTTATTACTGTCAGGATAATGCAAACAGCATGCTAACAGCACCCTTCCGAATTCTTGTGCAAAAAATGCTCAGATATATCTGTACTGGGGCAAGACACATTTTGCCCAAATATATGGGGAAAAAATCTGGCCCTTCACTTTTAAATAGTAAAAAAATTCTAGTAGAGAGAGAGTTACTTTGGTTTGCGAGACTATTGTTAAATCAAGTGTGCACATTTTTTGTGATTTTTAATGGCAATGTATTATAGGAGTACTCCATTTTAGTGAGGGTTTTTACAACAGGGTACAGAGGTCACTTGGAGTAAAGGCAGCTATGCTGTAGTCAGTGCTTCAAATGTGCCATCCATATGTGAAGTAATAAAAGCCTTTCACACACAGAACCCCCAGCCAAGTGTGACAGTTTAAAAGTCCTCCCATCCATCCATCCATCCATTTTCTTCCGCTTATCGCGGGCAGCAGCCTGAGCAGGGGCTCAGACTACTGCCCCCGCATCCCAAGGCGTTCCCAGGCCAGCTGGGACATAGTCCATCCAGCATGTCCTAGGTCTTCCCCAGGGCCTCCTCCCAGTGGGACATGCCCAGAACACCTCCTGAGGGAGGCGCCCAGGAGGCATTTGGAACAGATGCCCGAGCCACCTCAGTTGGCTATTCTCGGCATGGAGGAGAAGCGGCTCTACTCTGAGCTCCTCCCGTGTCTCAAAGGGAGCACCCTCCCCGGGTGGGTGGAGAGTTCTTGCCTCAAGTGGAGGAGTTCAAGTATCTCGGGGTCTTGTTCACGAGTGAGGGGAGGATGGAGTGTGAGATTGACAGGCGGATCGGTGCAGCATCGGCAGTGATGCAGTCGCTGTATTGGACCATTGTGGTGAGGAGGGAGTTGAGCTGAAAGGCAAAGCTTTCAATTTACCGGTCAATCTTCGTTCCTACTCTCACTTACGGTCATGAGCTTTGGGTAATGACCGAAAGGACAAGGCAGCTCAAATGAGTTTTTTCCCACAGGGTGGCTGGGTGCTCCCTTAGAGTTTAAAAGTCCTATATTTTGCAAAATTTACATTAAGCCATGTTATTATGTTAGCTCATCAAAAATATATCTGGAGTTGTGTTTTGTTTCATTTGTGCCTCTACTTTTAAGTCTGTTTACATCTCCAAAGTTCAAAATGCTTCTGTTCTGTTCATGCGTTGTCATGAAGTGGTAGTTTTCAAGTTAATAGCTCCTTTTACCTTTAGTTTAGTAGAAACTGGAAATTCCAGGGCTGAAATAATCCAAATAGTTCCAGTGAAGATGTATGGAGTTTATAAATACAGTGGAGTGCACTTCCTGTATTAAAACATGACATCACAAGGTGGAACAGAGTGTTTTCTGTTTGAGAGAAGAACTCAGTCTAAATAAGCAGAGTTTGCGTGTGAATAAAATAAAACAGAACTTTGGGTATGTTTATGAGGAGTTACACATTATAACATGAAAGAGAGCTCTCAAGAGCCAATTTGTACATTGTAATAAAAGGTAACATGGTGGTCTGTATGTTATGTGCTAGCACTTTATACTCCATAGAAGTGTAATATTTAAATATAAACTTTAAATATATACTTTAAATGATTTGTCACAGTATGCACTCTCACTACCAATGACATTTCTAGCATGATGTTTGACAGCAAAGTGACAACAGTCTTTGAGGTTGGGAAACACAATTACAACAGAAGGAGGTCAGACACATTTGCTCTTATAGGAATTTTGCTTGAGGCTGTGGTCCTCAACATGGGGTCCAAGCAAACTGCTATTACTATCATTCAAAGTTAAACATCTAGTTGAAGTGAAAATACAAAATCAAATAAAATTCCCAATAACAAAGGACTATGGTGACCCCCTGTAGTATAAAGTCCTTCCCCATGGTCTAACAACAACTTACACTATACACTGACATCACAAAATCACACGTAGTTGCTCATTGTATTGACATAAGCATAGTGTTGTCACAATAGTAAAATTTCAAACTCAATTTTTGATTTTCGAAAGGAATAGACTTGATACTCAATACTGATTCCAAAAAAAACCCCTCTTTCGATAAACAATAGTATGTATTTTCAACATTCAGTAGTACTTTCTTCTCTATTCCCATGTGTCCTCATATTTGTGTAATCCCAGGTAGGTTCCATAGTGGTCCAAAGGCGTATACTAGTGTTTATGGTCTTATATTTGTTTTGATACAGCTCAAGATCATTCTGGAAAGCTTTCAGCCTTTCAAGATATTCAGGAAAGGTTCATTACTTTCGTGGGGTTGGGACTTTTTTAGTTTTGATACCAGAAAATGAGTATCTAGTTTTGATACTAGTTTTAGTATTAATTAGTGAAACATAGAAGTATTTATATACATCAAATATACCAATTTATAGATTAAATATGGGTATTAAATAGTATTTATACTCCATAAAATACAACTATTCTGTTTTAATATTTTTTTGTCTCAACAATATCTCTCTCTGAAAATCTTTAAAGGACCCATATTACACTATATGATGGCACGGTGGCTGAGTGGCTAGCACTCATGCCTCACAGCAAGAAGGTTCTGGGTTTGATCCCTGGGTCGCCTGGGCCTTTCTGTGTGGAGTTTGTATGTTTCTCCCCGTGTCTGGATGGGTTTCCTCCGGGTGCTCTGGTTTCCCCCATCAACCCAAAACATGCTACATAGGTCTCCATAAAACAGTTAATAGTCAAGGTCAGTTAAATACAATCAATTCAATCATTGTGTCCTTATTCAAGACACTTCACCCACATTGCCTATTATGAAAGTGGTGTGTGTGTGTGTGTGTGTGTGAGTGATGGTGGTGGTCGAGTGGCATGGCAGCCGCGCCTCTGTCAGTGTGCCCCAGGGCAGCTGTGGCTACAATAGTAGCTTACCGTCACCAGGGTATAGAGTGAATGAATAATGCTGTGTAAAGTGTCTTTGGGGACAGAAAATGTCTGTGAAAGCGCTATATAAATAAAGACTTACTTACTTACTATTATTGGGTTGTGTTTCTTTCACGCATGTTTAACAGACAACCCCTGCATATTTAGGCTGAGTTCTTCTGTCAAACTGAAAACACTCCACCTTGTGATACAGAAAGTGCACCACTGTGTTTTAAACTCCATACACCTTCACTACAATCATTTGGATAATTTCACCCTTGTAACTGTCAATCTCAACTGAACAAAAGGTAAAAGGAGCTGTTAACCAGAAAACTACAGCTTCATGACATCACAACGTGGAACACATTTTGAGAGTTGGAGATGTAGATGTACTAATAATGCAGGATTACTCAAATGTGTGAATGAAACAAAACACCGGGTATTTTTTGAGGAGGTGACAACATTATGAAGCTCACAGGAATCTATTGGAGTAGTATAGGACCTTTATTTTCAGCTTTAGTTTATAGAAGATGTTTAGAATTTCTTTCTAATATGGACATCATTCATAATAGCCCCTTTCTAACTGGAGCAACAGTACAATTAGTCACATATTTATTTCACATAAACTAATTTGTACCACTGACACACACACACGCACGCACGCAAGCACGCACACACACACACACACACACACACACACACACACAAACAAGAGCAGATATAAACCTATAAACCACAAAAAATAACTATTCTAAATCTACAATATTGTTAAAAAAATAATGAGCTGTAATAAATCAACAGTAGAATGACACTTAAGTACTTAGTTTGCATCTGTAATGAGTCATAGAAGTTTCAAACTTTTATAGCTTAGATCTTATAGTATAGCCATAAAATAACAACCCAACATTTCCCAGTTGTGCAAAGAAAATATACACATGATAAATACTGACCCCCCCTAAAAATGGTTCCAAAAAGACAATTAATTATCGTGACAGGCTTAACCAGAACATAGACTTTAAAATGAGGGCAGCACCCAACTGCTGAACACTTCCACCACAATCACACTACATATTGTTGTTGTTTCTAATGACTGTAAAGCCCTTTGTGTTTGATTTAACAAGTTGGGCTGTGATCTATACATCAGATATACATACACCATCTATAAGCCACCATACAAAACTGAAGGAGGTCAGAAACATTTACTCTTAAAGATATTCTGCTTTAAGGCATGTGGTACACCCTGCTGTTACTATTATTTACTAAAGTAGGCCTAAGTCATCTGGAAGAAAAAAAAAAAGGGTTAGGGTTCATAACTCATTCACAACCCCATGCTAAATGCAGCAGCATTCAGACTGATCTATTGTCTACAGCCTATTGTCATTATGCAAGTAAAGAGTTACAAAGGACCTCCTAATACCACAAAGATTTTACTAAAAACATACCTAGAGTTGTGTTTTCTTTCATTCACCCATGTTTGAGTAACCCTGCATTATTAGTCTGTCTACAACTCCAAAGCTCAAAATGCTCATGTTTATTAGAGATGGTCAATTGCAAGGCTGAAATCACCCAAATGATTCTAGTGAGAGCACTGGAGCACTTCCTGTATTACCACATGGGGGAACTGAGTGTTTTCAGTTTGAGAGAAGAACTCTAAAAATGCAGGGTTTGTGTGTTAAACATGTGTGACTGAAACAAAAACAATTCCAGCTATGTTTGTGATGAGGAAACAACATTATAACAGAGATTAGAAAATAGCATAAAACACTGAGGACAGCAACTAACAAATGTTACAAGTTAACCTCGGTGCCTTATTAAGGGAAATTTGTGTGTCTGAAGGTACGTTTATCAAGACAACTTTGGCTGTGTTTGTTCGATTGCCATGAAAATTCACAGTGACGTGTACTTTTACAGCATTTTAGACATGTGTGAGTTTCATTCCCAATTCTGGCTATATTCTAAATCAAGGTGAAAATAATTTGCATGTTTAGTCCAAAATAGCCTGGTTTGGGGCTGTGTGGGAGTGGTGTAATGGGCACAGGAAATGTATGTGAAAATGAACTTCTCATCAAAAACATGCATTTAGGAACCTATTTAGAGCTGGGAAAGTAAAGATCTCTCCAGTTTCACAAAATTTGAGACTATTTCTGCTAGAAAATATCCATTAAAAGAAAAACTGTTTATTTTCTCTATAAATTATTGGCAAGATAAAACATTTCCCATAGACTTCTATTATGGGAGAAATCAGCATGGGAAAACCCTTTTTGTTTAAAATGACAGCATACCAAAACACAAAAAAAATGCAACAAATTCAATCCTCTCACTGATTGTTCATTTGGGTGGGTCAGTCACAAGGATATCAGGAGTTATCCTGAGTTATGGAGTGACAGTATATCACATTATACAATAACTCAGCTATGGATTTAAGGGCTCATGGAAAATTTTGTAATTTTGTGAAAAAATTTGAAAATTCTTACATTTTACATAATTGTAAATTCAAATTTAACAGGAAAACATAAAATAAAAGCCCAAAACCTTTTTAGGCTTTTATTAAAAGGGGGTTGTCAAAATGGGCATTTTATAATAGGAGTCTAAGGAGCAACAAACAAAAAAAAGCACCAAAGTCAATCTTCTCACCAAGAATTCACACTAACCCTAACCAGTCGCACGGATAATAGCCAGTTTCTTTCCTCTGGCTATTATCAGTGCGACTCGGTACATATATTGTTATTGAATTATTGCTTATAATTCAAATTTACTGTACGTGGTATTGGGCACAAACTGGCAAATAAAGGGCTAATCATTTATGGTAATGTAAAGAATCAACTTGTCAATGAAAAGAGAACCACTTCTTGAAAAAAAATAAAATAAAATCATAATTTTTGCAAACGATTAATCTTTGCTAATTTTATGGCAGTTTTAAAAACCAAAATGCACAATTTGTACAAAACACGCCCAGTGTGACTTTTTTTTTTTTTTCCAAATTGATTTTTCCCATAAACAAAAATTCACAAATTTACACTGAACATCCACACTGATAGACCAAGTTACACTGGTCATAGTAGAGTAAAAAAAAAAAAAAGAAAACGCCCATAAAGGAATTATCACTTTGTTCACATTGGCAGTAGGTGGTATGTTGCAAAAACAGCACCTAAAAAAAGTTTGAAAAAGATGATTGTTTGACGATTTTATGGCAGTTTAAACAACGAAATACATTTATTACATATATTTGTTCGAAGCACTCCCAGTGTTCACGTATTTTTAACAAGTGACCGGGGATAGGCAGTGGTCACTGATGGGACGAATACTTAAAGTCAGAATACTTGAAGTCAGTATTCTGAGTACGTATTTACATTTATATCTATTCCCAACACTGGCTGTGATCAACACCAGTGACGGTCCCAACCCCGGACAATGCCCCGGCCCTTTCACCGGTGCCCTTAACCTCTCCTCTTACCTCCAAAACTTGTACGTAGCTGGACGGGAACCATCCGCGGGCTCCTTCCTTCTCTCCCTCCCACCATCCTCCGGGAAGCGCCTGCACTACACGGATCACATCCCCGGCGTCAAAGCTCAGACCCTGCTGGTGCTGCTCCCCGCTGAACGGGTACAAACTTTGACAGTAAGATCCGGACATGACCCGCGCTGTAAGCCTCCTCTCTCCGCCTAAAACATACAAGTAGTCCGTAAAAGTTGTGTCCAAGTGTCGCGACAGAGATCCAGAGGCGACGCGCAAGGATCGTTTAGCACAGAGTTGTGTTCGTCTTTACGCAAGGGCTGTCCACGCCTGTCTGTGTCTGCAGCCTCCCAGCGCTCTTTGGGCTGAGTTGAAGGCGCACCACAAGCACACGTACCCAGCAAGGGAAAGCGCGCAGGAAACGTACGACACGCTACAAAATAAAACCACGTAGGGCACTATCCAACCATAGCATTAAGTCTAAACTAGAACTGTGTGACTATAGTTTTGGCAAATCAACATTTAGCAGGCTATATTTTTCTTCCAGTCTACTGGCATTACGCTTCTCTTTGCTGTGAGACGTACGCAGCCCCAGTACTAGTTCGTTCATTTTATGTAACTTGACTTTTTCACGTGGGCTGAGGTTTTTGTGGAATGTCAACATGCCTGTGTACAGAGGGGTTTGCAAGATTCTATCATAAACTCTGACGATGATGACTCTCCCAAACAAGTACCAGGCCTGGCCCTGCTTAGCTTCTGGCGAGATCTGGCGAGATCAGGCTTTGATAAGCCGGTATGGCTCAAGTAAGAGTAACTGATTGAGTAGCCTACTGCTGGGCCGTAACATCTGATTTATAATTTAAAGGGAACGTAATGTAAACATCAAATACTGCACAAAATCTGGTGCTTTCTGTGGATAAACACAAAAATGAGACAAACTAAATCAAATAATTTCATGTCAACATAAAGCTTTTGTCACTTGGAGGCTTACTCACAGTGGGAAGGGGAACCAAAACTTTTACTATGAGTAGGTCTACTGTTACAAGTAAAAGTATGTTGCTTGAAAAGTATTCGGAAAAGTACAATTTCTTTCAAAAGTTACTGTAAATAACTGAAAGCTACCCACCTCTAGTTACTTTATAATATTGAGGTCTCTGGCAAGTCAGGATTTCATACATGGATAATTTTCTGTTGAAATGTAAGTTAATTGTGTTTGGTTCCCATGAGTTCTCAAATTACATCCACATTTATTTTGTATTATTTGATTTTACAATGGCATTATTGTTATTACAATAAGTCCATCATGCGTCATCCTCTTGATTATCTAGTAAACAGCGCCCTCTAGTGTACCAAAAGGCCACACTTGCATTAGACACTAACCAGAGATATTATTTTCATGTTACTATTTATTTTATAAAACGTTATGAATATTTTGTGTTAGGGGTTCTCAAACCTTTTGAGACGAGCGGCCCCTTATTTGTATGAAAATATTTCAAGGACTCCACCTTGTTCTCTTTGTTAAACTAAACCATAGACTGTATAAAGAAGTGCACAAAGGGAGTGAGATGTCACCCGTAGCGTTCAACTCCAGTCTCACCACCACAGCAGTTAAAGAGGCGAATTTGGAACTATTGATTTACAGACAAAATAGCAAAATAAAAATAAAAACCTCCAGGCTCATGTACAGCAGGCTAATACAAATATTTTAAGTTCAAAATGATGACAGCAGCAGTAACAGACTGAGGGGTAACTTTTTTTCCCCAATACAAAGTGAATTGGAGTGAGAGTTGATGGAGCACCCCCATGCTTACTTCATACTTTGAACATAGTGGCTAGCAGGTTAGTTATGTCCATTTATACAGTCTATTAACTAAACTAAAAAGAAAGAATTACCTTTTTCAAAACACACTCAAAATGGTCTAATTCAGTCCAAATACAGGAACATAACAAAACATCTCTTTCTATCCATCTTGACGTTGTTTGTTGTTGGTTTTGACATTGCTCTGCAGCTTGTCCACCAGCTCATTCTCTGGATGTGGACCTCCTCAGTGTGAGAGCTGCTTCACTGTGGCCGTGCAGCCTTTCACTGCATCATTTGCTTTTCTGAACCAGCCTCAGCTTCCAACTCACTAACATGTTTTCAAAGAAAAAAAAAAACATTAACAGGAGAGACTAACACTGTCACACAAACATGGATTCATACACAGAGCAGACACTGGTTGTGGTGAAGAAGAGCCGGACAGGCTGAGGGGGTCAATGATTTTGCAGAAAGGAAAAAGAGGGGAGGAATCTCTCCTTAAAGGCTGTGATTGGCTGACAGGGACATACAGTGCTTGGTGTCTTTCCTCTGAGCCAGGTTGTGCTGCAGGTCTGTTGTAGAAGACTCCTGGCTCTTCTTCATTCTCCTGTTCCTCGTCCAACATGGCCGACTGCACGCACAAACACATTTAATGCTCTCAATAAGAAATCTTTGTAAAGAAGAAGCAAAGTGTCAAAGAATTAAAACAACAACAAAAAAAAAAACAAGTAATTAAAAAACGTAAATAAAAAAAAGAGTCAAATCTGTTTATCTCTTTTTATGCCTGATATTCTGCTACTTAAATCCTATTACTGTCAGACGTGGGTAGTACTCAATTACATTTATTCCACTTTTTTAGAGACATTACTGAAAGTACTGTTCAGGGTACTTTTCTAGCACAGCACTGTGAGTAAGTCTACAGTAAGTCTATAGTAAGTCTGTTTCTTCTTCAGATATGATTTTGTTTCTCTTATTTTTGCGTGCATTATTGAATGTTTTGTCCTTACATTAACTTATATATTAAAATATTATAAATTATACATCAGATATTACATTTACTCTGCAAGTTACTGTAAATTGAGTAGTTGTTTCCCCAAATACTGCCTACTCTTACCTGAGTAATTTCTTGGACCACTTCTTTGTACTTTTACTTTGGTACTTTTACTAGAGAACAGTTTTTGACTACACTACCCCCCTGTCGCCAGCCCGAGGAAGCACTGTAGGAGCACCTTGGCCTTGATGATGAGCTCATGCTGAGAAGCTCAGTCAGCAGTGGTCTGTCCACACAGCAGCAGTGGTCTGTCCTCACAGCAGTGGACTGTCCTCACAGAAGCAGTGGTCTGTCCTCACAGCAGCATTGGTCTGTCCTCACAGCCGCAGTGGACTGTCCTCACAGCCGCAGTGGACTGTCCTCACAGCCGCAGTGGACTGTCCTCACAGCCGCAGTGGACTGTCCTCACAGCCGCAGTGGACTGTCCTCACAGCAGCAGTGATCTGTCCTCACAGAAGCAGTGGTCTGTCCTCACAGCAGCATTGGTCTGTCCTCACAGCAGTGGACTGTCCTCACAGCCGCAGTGGACTGTCCTCACAGCAGCAGTGGTCTGTCCTCACAGCAGCAGTGGTCTATCCTCACAGCAGTGGACAGTACACTCAGGTCCTCCACCTCATGTAGGCTACGTGAAATTACCATGGATTTTACTGCTATAATTTTGATCTACTTTTTATTTAATTCTTGAATAATATGTTATATACACATAAGAAGATTTCGTGCTTTTATTTTGGTAGTCAGCAGGTAGGAACTGTTATTGATAGAGACACACCTGGTTAAGAAACAGTAGTGTGGCGGGTCAGCAAAGAAGTCAATTAAAGTTAAAATAAAGTGAATAAAGTTAAAATGTTAAAAGGTCATTCTACCTCCAAAGTATGGGTCAGCCAGTGAGGTGTGTTTTTTGTAGTTGTTCATGTCTTCTATTTTCTTCTATTTATGTTTTGTGTCTTCTATATTATACCTTTTCTAATTGTAATTTATGTTAATTATTTTAGTTCGACGGTGGCGTTGGTGATATAGGATGCCTTTGATGCCACCAATAAGTCTCAAGATTGTACAAGCCACAATAAAGATTAAGCAAGAAGAAAAAGAACTCTTTATTGACTACACGAGGAGGTGGTGTGATAGTCGAACTCGGACCTGCATGATTCCCGGCCTCCTGGTGGTGACTTCCCATCATTATAAGAGTTTGCTGCTGCAATTGTGAATGAAGACACATGTTCATCGGTTTCCCTACGGTGGCCGACGGGGGCCAAAAGCACTGTAATAGCTCAATGCGTCTCATTTAGAGAAAACAATTTCAAGTACAGAAACGATGCAAATTCACAGGGTCAAACACAAGTTTAAACGAGGTACAAACAAAATACGTGGTGCAGATGAAAAAAACGCGCTGCAAGAAACAAAGACAAATGCATCATCATCAAATGCGCTGCAAATAGAGAAACGATGCAAAGCGCGAAACGATGAAAACCAAGAAAACACCTGCAAAAGAAAAACGCTGCATAAAGAGTCGCCACAACGGAAGTGCTCCAAACCTGCAGGGGGCGCTCAGTGTAACAGCTCAATGGAGAGACACACCGGCTGGACAGAGAGAAAGGATCTGCCTTTGAGAGACAGAAAACAGCTGACTGACGATAAACTACAGCGGGGACTTATGATTGTTACGGTAATGTGGCTTTTATTTGATTATATTCATCTACTGTGTTACGGTCATAACCCACAAAACTGTCAAATAAGTTTGTTTTAAACTGTGTTAACTGTGTGAACCTCGGAGCTTTGAGCTAAAAGTTTAGCTACTGATTTGGAGCTAACGCGATGAAAAGTCCGCTCAAACTTTCATATTTGGACAGAAAGCGTCGTTGCCCTGCAAATAAGTGCCATTTCTGGGTCTTTGCCTGGAACGATGGACCAGGCTGAGAGAGACTTTAGTGCAGCGGTTTTCAATAGGTGAGGCTCGCCTTCCCTGGGAAGCGCCAAAGAGCCACTGGGAAGGCGTGACACACGCGGACTAAGGCTCGGACTAGACAAGGACTAAACCAGAACTGAATCAGGACTGAGTGTGGGTGACTGTGGGCAAAAGGACTGGCGCAGAGCTCCACGCCCCACGGCGCTAAAGCAGCTGTCGTCTGATCGTGCTTTGCGGACACCTCCATGGGCTTGCGGTTTCTCTCTCTCTCTCAAGTCCAAGATTAGACCTGGTCTAGTCCGGGCCTTCACAGTCAATAATTAATGAAATATTTTTGGCAAATAATAATATCAGAGGTAGTTGACGTATTCTGAAGGGATCCTTGATTGGTGACTGTAAGGATTTTTTTTCTTTTTTGACTATTACTTAAACACAATACATCCAAGCAAGTACAGTAGTAAACTACTACTAACAGAGAAAACGGTAAAGAGAAAACTATTTGAAATATTTCATATTCATTTTCTTTTCTCATTTGCAGACTCCTGTATGAAGACACAACTTACTGCTGGGGCCACAGAACTGTTGGCTGATGAGACACTCATGATTCATGAAATGGGTCAAATGCAGATGACAAAGTAAAGCCCACACTGCACTGGAGGTGCTGAACCAGACTCCTGCCACAGATTAGGTATGGTGCATGTTGCATTGAAAACTCCAGTATTAATAAGGGCTGCAAATGAATCATGCTCATGTTGAAATCATGATTCAAAGAGTAAAAATACGCATTTCTCAAATGTGTGGGATTCTTCTATTAACTTAGCTGTTTCAATTTATATATTTTCCTGTAATCATTTTGTAGTTTTCCTAATGTGTGTGTCATTACTGGTTTTCACTCTGCAGGACCTGACTTTGAACCTATCAGACATAAGGCCCATTCTGCTCTTCCTCCTCCAGAAGACGAGAGATACATTAGACTGAGTGGCCCAAGTACATTGGTTCATGCCTTCACTGTCCATGTCCACACTCACTGAGGAGGAGGTCGTCCAGACTGCAGCAGATCTGTAGGGCCTCTGGTTGCATCAGGCCTTCCTCCTGCTGTCTCTAATGTGTGTTAATAATGATGTGTCCTTAAAGTTTAGGTTTAACTTCTAATTTCTTGCACAAGTAAAACAGTAAAATGGTGGTTCCTTTTCATCTTAGCTGAGGAGCACCTAAACAACTTCATCACTGAGGCAGTGTACCATGATAAATGTGGCCTTATATGATATTACCAAGTGTGTGAGACAAAACTGAAAACATATCATTTACTCATAAGTTTTTCTGGATGTTTTTCGTCTATACTGACATTTGTTTCATGGTGAAATGTGCCGTTTATTTAGTGTCTCTTTTTGGTAGTAACTGATTACATGCACTATAAGAATTTACTATTGTACTGCAGTTATGCAGATAATTTGTCCATTTTGAATTATCACCTGGTTCAGTAAAAAGGTAACAATTTGAGAGTACACTGACATACAGTTGTTTGTACAAACCTATTAATGCAGTGTGTGCGTAATGGGTTTAATGTTCGACTATTCACATTATGACAAACTATTTCCAGAAGTTCCTATGATTGTTTAATAAATCATCTTTTCTCAAAGGAGAGATGTCTTTTTTAATAAACCGACGTAAATGCATGCCCGGTATAAATGTAATCCCTTATCAATAGAAACAGACTTCATAATGCATATCCCATCACAGTTTTTGAAACTTTAAGGTCATTTAGTCTATTTTAGATGTATTCCAGAAATAAAGCCATTTTGTTTATGCAAAAGTTAAACATAAGTTTTCGCTTTTAACCATAAGATTTGGATGAGAATTATTAGAATAACTTGATCTCCTACAGTTTGAGTAATGTTTTTACCGATTCGTGTACGTAATTTGCGTGGTGCGTGTTGTTAGCATTAGCGTTAGCATCTAATAAAATAACTACACCTGTGTCATTTCAGCACGGCCTTTGGGGTCCGCGGACACTGCTACTGAGCGCGCCCCCTGCAGGTTTGGAGCACTTCCGTTGTGGCGACTCTTTATGCAGCGTTTTTCTTTTGCAGGTGTTTTCTTGGTTTTCATCGTTTTGCATCGTTTCTCTATTTGCAGCGCATTTGATGACGATGCATTTGTCTTTGTTTCTTGCAGCGCGTTTTTTTCATCTGTACCACGTATTTTGTTTGTACCTCGTTTAAACTTGTGTTTGACCCTGTGAATTTGCATCGTTTCTGTACTTGAAATTGTTTTCTCTAAATGAGACGCATTGAGCTGTTGCAGTGCGTTTGGCCCCCGTCGGCCACCGTAGTTTCCTCTTCATGAAGACGTTCAAGAAGCCAGACATTAAAGTTTATGTTTGGAAAGGGAAAAAAATTAAGGAGAAACTACAAGGAACTGTGTTAAGCCAGACAACAACTGCACAACAAAATAATAAAGGTGGACTTCATGCATAACAAGTTCAAAGTTTACCCAAGTCAAGTTTACAAGTTTAAAAACCACAAGTATTAAGTTTGTAAAGTATTAAGAAGATTAAACATGTTTGAAATAAGTGAAACTGAAAATGAAGGAACTGTTGCAGACAAGGTAGCAAAGACAGAGTCAGTAGATGAAACTTGCTTAGAGCCAACTGTGCAGATGGAGCCTCGGAGAAGTGAAAGGCCTCGCACACTGTAAGAAAAGGGAAAAGAATTCCACAAAGATAAGTAACAAGGACTGCAACTTCGATTTGACAGCATTTATGACAGATGGAAGGCACTGAGTAAAGTTGCTAAAAAATCTGTACTCAAGAAGGATCCAGATGATGTTCTCCAAGCACAAATGAACATTATTCAAAGAACTGGACGAACTGAACCTTGTTTATGACGAATATCGCTCCTTTGATGGTCCACCTTATGGAATGCGTTCCAGGTTAGACAAGTGCACATCAGTAACCAAGATTGTTTTGCAGAACACCAAACCTCATATTGAAGGAGCTATGGAAGAAAAGATTATATGGCCTGATGCCGGCTCAATATTTGCAGCCTCTACCACAAGTGTGTCACTCTCAGCTGGTACAGTACTCTCCCAAGCATCTTCTGTAAAAAGACAAGAAGCAGCTGCAAAGTATGAAGCTACAAAGGCTGTACTATAAATAATGTCAGAACAAGAGAGACACAGAGAGAAGATTCTAGCGCTTGAAGAAGACAAGCACATAACTGCAGAACAAGAAATAACTGCACTGTCACAGCGCCTCCAAGAGGAAAAGGAGGAAACTGAATGCAAGATTAAAAGACAACAACAGAAAGCAGCTATTTTAAAGAAACAACAAGAAGAGAGTACTGCAAGAAAAAGGTCAGTTGAGGATTTGAAAAGAGAAGTAGAACGTCTGGAAAACCTGAAAAGACTCAATGCAGCTAAAGACAGGCTCCAAGTTTATGATGAAGACTACTTTTCAGTAAAGTCGGCCACTCATAACCTTCATCCTGTACAAAAAGAGGTAACAGAGCACTACTTACACCCACCAAGAGATTCTGATGTTACTCCTGAGAGTACAGGTGAACTAGTGAAGGTTTTGGCAGAAGCTATGTCAGCAAATAGACTACCTATTCCAGAGCCTTCAATATTTAGTGGAGATCCACTCAAGTTTAAGCACTGGAAATGATCCTTTCAGACTCTAATAAAGAGAAAGAACATTCCCACCACAGAAAAGATGTTCTTTCTACAGAAGTATGTAGGTGGATCTGTTCGAGAAGCCTTAGATGGTTATTTTCTTCTGGGCTCTGAAAACTCATATGAGGCAGCATGGCATATGCTCAATGAACATTATGGTGAGCCATTTGTCATTGCAAATGCATTTAGAGACAAGCTGCATTCTTGGCCAAAGATCACAGGCAAAGATAGTGCAGATTTAAGAAAGTTTGTGGACTTTTTACAAAGCTTTCAATCTGCAAATGGTTCACAATAATAATCTGAACGTCCTTGATGATGGAATAGAAAACCAAAGACTTGCTGCTAAACTACCGGACTGGTTAAGTAACAGATGGAACAGAAAGGCCACAGAGTATCAACTGGAGCACAAGCAGTTTCCACGCTTCAACTATTTTGTGACATTCCTATCCATGGAGGCAAGTATCGCATGTAATCCTATTACATCATACCAAGCTATAAGACATGACATCAAGTGACCTTGATCTCTGTCGTCTGAATCGTTGATCTCTGTCTTCTTGATGTCTAGTTTGTCGCTCAGGGCTTGATTTCCAATACGTATCTCCTGGAGTACAAGTGTAATGTCCATAGGTAATAACACGTGCTCATGAGCCATCTTGCTAGCGTCTTGATGCAAGTCGTCTTCGGACGGTGGATCGCTCACGTTTGTGGAGTTAGCTTGCTTATTTTTCAATCTCAAATCCATTGTGCAGCTTATCAACGTAAACAGGTGTAGACCACCGCGATTACAAAGTTGTATAAGTGTTTTCAAAGGAAATTTACCGGAGAGGCTCCAAACTAGCGTTTGTCTACCATCGCTGCATCACGTGGCCCCCCAAAGCCTTATTCAACCCAAAACGAATAAACTAAATCTAGAAAACTGGAGGCCAGTCACTCTGTGAAACAATGACACCAAAATATTTGCATCAATCTTTGCCAAGAGGCTTAAGTCAGGACTGCAGGTACACTGTTGAAGAACAGTCAAGTTTTATGACAGGTTGTAATATCCTTGTTAATGAAGGATGAGCGGACAACAGGTTGTAGATGACTTTGTTTTTTACTGAACGTTACTCGATCACAGTTCAACAGTAACCGGGAACAACTGACACATTTTCTCAACCTTCAGCCTATACTGCCACCTAGTGGTCTACACGAGGTATAACATGTATCTACTACACAGGTAGAAGTATCAAATAATGTTAGACTCATGTTAGACCTGATGGACTATAATGAATATATCAGAGAGGTCATTCTTGTTTTATTTGTAGATTTCTATAAGGCGTTTGACATGGTCACTCACCAATTTATGATAAAAAGTCTGGAAACATTTCCCTTTGGAAAGCGTTTTATTGCTGCAATCCAAACACTATACAAACACTGTAATAGTTCTGTCAAAATGTTATATGCACCACCCCCCAGGATTAGCATCCAACGAGGAATAAAGCTATGCTGTCTGGTCAGTCCATATCATTTTCACTTTTACAAATGACATATCTCAAAAGGACCAATTTATGATCTTTTTGGTCCAATTTGTTTTGATTAATTGTGTCAGAGATTTCTCAGAGGTGTCTGGTTATTCTGAAATGTATGGTGTCCCTGTAAAAAGAACTGTGACTTAACTTGGGGTTGTTCTCCTCGATCATAATCAAAGAAACCGCTGCTATCTTAACTTCCCTAACTAACCCTTTAATGAATTGTGGGCTTCTACCCTGTGTTTTTAAAGTTTCATTCATATGTTAATTTGCCCTGTTACATGCTGTGTATGTTTTTGGACCTTGGAGTGTCAATGGGGTTGGGATATGATGTCATATGGACTGTGAATGTATATGGGACAGATAAGGGGTGTGTCTCCAACCTTTAGCATATGCCAGTCTGTTATGGGACACGTGTTGGGACAAAACTGCTGTGTATGTTTCCATGAAGATGTTAACTCAACAGTTATGCTGGTATAAAAGGCACCCAGTTTTTCTGTGCATCAGTGGGGGAACGCCGACCGCGTTGTCGAGGGACGACCGACGCACAGAGAGACGCCGCGTAGGCAGAATCATGCTGAATCAACTTGAATCTTGAGACCTGAACCTGCCTGAACCAATAAAGAGACATGTCTGAGAACTTTTCTAACTCTCCAAGCCTCTTTCTTAACATCCTCTGTTCAGGCTGCCTCCAGGAGAAGCTGACAATTTGGTGACCCGCGACGTGATCCTGATGTGGTTCCGAAGAGACTCCTGGAGGCCAAAGGTCAAGACGTTCCCCTTCACGGAAATCCTAATACGCACGTGACAGAGAGCGCTCGGTTCAAGGAAAAGGTCAGAATTTCAGTCTCTTGAATTGATGTGATGTGCTTATTGGGACTTTTGTGGTAATATTAATTTGAGTAAATAATACAGACTAATTATAGCATGTTAAGCTTCATGGACCAAAAAAAGCAAAGCTGGAATCCGTGTTAAAAGGCTTCACATAGAAAATAAGCCAGAAGTATGTTAATTGAGATTGAAAACAAAATTAATAGTATGTTTAGGCTTTAATCAGATAAAGCATAATTAACAAAGTTAGTAATTGATAAAGTCCCGTGTTTGGAAAATGCCTTCACGAAGAGAGAAAAAAGGCTGTTTTATAAGAAAATATATGTCTGTGGTTAAACTTTTTCGCAGAAGAAAAACAAAACTTTTAATGGAATTTATATTAAAAAAAGAATAAAAAACTTAAGTTGCGCACAAAAAGTAGAACGCGAGGAAAGGAGTCAGATTTAATATAGAGACAAAAGAGTAGAACCGATTAAAAAACAGTAGGCCTACTGTAAAATAAAATCTAAATTGTTATGACAAAAGTATTAGTGGTTTTTATTTAAATTATGAGCTCTAAAAAGAAACCGAACCTGTTCAAGTAAAATATAACATGAACATGAAATTATAAATGACCGAAGGTCTAAAAGAAACGAGCCTGTTCAAATGAACATGAAATTATGACAATTGACCGAAGGTCAATAGAACAAGTGAACCCTGCGAAGCAGAGAGTGTGTCGCCCTCCCCATTGGCAACACATGAGCAACTAAGAAATAAGTAACCTTTAAAAATTGTAACTGTCTTAACTTTAAAATTTGTAGCACTAAAAGCCACGTTTACAAGAAACAAGTCAAATAAGTTTAATAACTTTAATAAATGTTATTAGTGAATCTGATATAACCATGAAATAGTTAAAGAAGTAACCAGTTCACGAGTACCAGCATTATGTAATCAGAGTACAAATTATGAGTAACTGTGCTCAGTTACAGTTACTGTCTCAATGAGTGGTAACTGGATTACAGTTACTTTGTTAAAAATGAAATAAATGACTTGCAGTATTTTCCTGTTTTTACATTTGGGACTGAACCGAGTCTAAATCAGGACTAGACCAGGTCTAAACAAAGATAAGATACCAAACAGTACAATAACAGTGAAGCGGCAGTAAACTCACATAGGAAGCATTTTTCTATCAATAATTTCAATAGGCTTAAGGAAAAACTGAGGTTTTATTGTCTTCAAGTAGATAAAACATTCCACGCCAAGATATTCTGGTCTCTTGTTATTTTATAAGAAAACAGTTGCTCATCTGTGGAAATTTAGGATCAACAATTAAAAGAGAACAAAAAAGAATTTGCAGGATGTGGTTGCTCCATTTATGTAGTTTTAAAACCAAGATAATATCAAGTAATTCAAAGTATTCAGATAAAGTTACTTTAAGTAATTTAAAAGGGTCACGTTACAAACTAAAATTCTGGGCTATGTAATCTGTAATCTGTAATCTGTAGGGGAATATGTTTTAAAAGTGACCCTCCCAACACTAAAATAACTGAGTCAACCTGTGTCCGTCTAAATTAATCTAATGTCGCTAAAATATTAAAGGATCAAAATGAATATGGCATGTTAAAATATCTGGAAGAGAAGTTTTGGCTATGCTTTAAAACTGTTAATTTTGAGGCTAGGCTAAGGATGTTAAATAAGACAATAAAAGTTCATTAAAGGAGCACAGGGTATAATAACAACCAGCAGTCAAATATGTTGATTATTATAAATGTATTAAAAGTAAAATGAAATGCAAAGATGAATTATGAGCAAATAGTCTCCAAAATAAAGTTGCTAAAATAAAAGTCCACTAAAATAAAAGTCTGTATTAGATACAGGTTACATTTAATCACCGTTATTTCTGTCCCTTATGATTTTAGATAAAACACTAAATATTGCTAAAATGTTAAAGACACTGTATTTTTTATATCATTTTTGTCTTGGGATGCATTCTAAGTTGCCCGTTGGTTGGCATAGTATAAACTATCGTTGTTGTGTTGTGGTTGTAAGGACATTTTTGTATGTGTTTTCCTGTCGGTGCTTGTTGTTTACTGCTGTTGTGTGAGGCTGTTCTTGTGACGTGGTGACGTGTGATGTGAGTTGGTGTGTAGGGAGATAACAGACTGATACACTCTTGAGAAATGCCTTGGATTTGTTTGAAAATGTTCTGTTTAAAAGTTATTAAGTATGTTTAATTGTATTCAAGTAATAGAGTAACTTTAACCTCTTTTGAATTTGCTTGTTTTTCTAAATTCTAACCTGGTATTATTAACTTAGTACTGATTAAAATTCCTTGTAGCTTTTATATTCTATTTATGGTTAAAGAAACATAATATTGTCGAGAAATTCCAAATAATGTTGTTAATTGGTAAAAGAGAAGCTTTGAGTAGTCATAAAACAACATTTATGTTGTGTACCACTGGAGTGGACCCCAAAAACAGACTCAGAACGAGGGCAAAAATGCAAAAAGGAAACAAAGGTTTATTGACGAGGCAGGATAGGCAGTGGAGGAGCGAGGAGCCAGGAGCTGGAATGCCGGAGTCTTCCACAGCGGGAACTAGGAAATACAAAAATGCAGGTAAGTAACAGGAAGCGACGTAGAACAAAAAGTGAGCCGACTGGTAGATCACCATCAGGTAGACGAAACAATCTGGCAGAGTCTGGCTGGAGAGCTGGGCCTTTGTAGCAGGCTTGATTGCAGATGGAGAGCAGGTGCTCCCAGCAGACTCCGCCCACATCCACACAAGGAAGACTCAGGTCACAGGCAGGGGCGTGACAATTTACTTTGAATTTAATTGACATTATTGCCTTGAATTTAGTAATAACCCTTTGTTACGATTAAATTGATAAAGTCTTTCACGTTTAAACAATAGGCATGTGTGAAATCAGTTGATGGAACATTTTTTATTAAATTCAACATCTTCTTAAGTGTGTGAAGGATGGATGAGTGTTGATTGATAGCAGGTAGACATATATTTTGTGGATGTGATTGGTTGATGAGTGCATCCTGGGATAGAATGTTACCAAAAATGTTGTCATTATTTTGAGTCCAAATTAGAAAAAACATTCTTGAAATTAATAATCTGTACATTGTTTAACAGTTCCAATATTAGTTGAGGTCTCTCGTGCAGTAATCTCTTATTACATTTATACAGTTTTTAGTTTAGAGTTAGTTTACTTTTAGTGTCATACACTGTGTAGTTGGTGCCCAGCTCACATGGGCTTATAAGACACGTAAAACAATAAGCAGACAGATTTGCGCATCAAACGTAAAGTGTCCTCTTATGTAGGTCCCAGACTTTCAATATAAACCAAGCCAATTTGAAAACATTGCAATTAAACAAATGCTTCAGTTTCTCCTCATCAGACAGTAAACAGACAGTAAGACACATTAGACAATGCACAGAGCATGTGTGTTGCTCCAGAGAGGGAGAGCCAGGGGCAAAGTCCCACACTTCAGCTGAGCATGTACACATATGTACACACACAGACACACACATAAGGTTCACAGTGACAAATATCTTAGGTCTAAAACTGTTTTTAATTAAGATATATGTTCTTAATTTTGTTTTTTATAAAGTTTCATTGTGTTACTTTTGTTTATGCTTATCAAAATAAATGTTAAATATAGCCTAGACTGAATCATAAATCTGACGTCAATATCAATATGTAACAGCTGAAAATAAAACAGGTTCTCATTTACATAGTCAAAGGCTTTCTGAAAGTCAATAAAACAAATAAAAGTAGGGTTTCCCTCTTGTTTTCTAATATTATATGTGATTTATACAGGTTCTTTTTTTCCTAAAATGCGTTATGCTCCTCTGCCAATATATATATTAAAGGATTCCAGATAACTGACCAGTTTCTCAGTAAAGAACATTAGAATAAACTTATACATACAACTAGTAAGCCTGATGCCTCCGTAGTTCATGGGGACTCGAGGATCTGCAGTTGAAAACTTTAGAATTGGTTTGATAATAGATTTTTGCCAGTCAGAGAGTACAAAACCTAAAACAAGTAAATAAAAAACTTTAGATTACTGGGACATACCAAGCTGTTTCAGCAGTTTATTAGACAATTATTAAAATCCAGTGGCTTTTTTAACTTTTGATTTATCATTGGCCTTTTTACTTTATCCTCTGTGATATTAAAATTTAAATTAGGATTAGGAAAAGTCAACTGTGTACATCTCTATTTGATTTCTTTGAATTACTGTCATTTCTAAATGAGAATTATTCCACTAAGAGGAGACGAAACATCCTGGCAAATAAGTTTCAAAAATTTGTTTCCCACTTTTTTAGATCACTTTCGATATAAAAAAAACTAAGGGGCTATTATCTGAGATCACCTCTACAGGATATACATTTATGAATTGTTTAAAAACTGCTATACCTAATAAATTGCCTATTTTTTAAATGTATTCTCAATCCGGATTTAGCACCAATCCTGCTCTGTGTATTCTTACTTTTATACATATGTTTTAGAAGTTTTCAGTTAACACGGTTCATAACAGAAGTTTATTTGACTGAATGTAGTCTCTTAATGTTTACCGCCAAAATGAATTCATATTTTTGTAGCTTCCATGGATCAGATTTAGGTTTTGTAGTGTTGAACAGAAGCGACTAGTGTTCTGGTTCTGATTAGGACCCGGTCTAGTCTTGGTTTGGTTCTGATTCAATGCTGGTTTATAAATTCAATCCAAATTTAAATATGGTTTACAATTGATCTGGTCTTGGTTTAGGTCTGAGTTGGATCTGCTTTGATCCTGAATTAGTACTAGTTTAGTTCTGATTTAATCCTAGTTTATTCTTGGTTTAGCTTTGTTTTATTTCTGCTTTTCCTAGTTTAGTTTATCCAAACCTGGACTTCACTCGCATTTTTATTTTTTTGATCTCAGTATTATTCTTATGAGCATGAATTTTCCTATGAAACCTGCTTTAATTAATTAAGGATTGAGGATTGCGATATTAACTGTTATTAGAAGTGAATACTAAAATTGTTAATTCTAAATAAATTATCTTCATTGGAACTGCAACGAGGCAATGCTGGCTTCTAAATTGAGATTTCAAATTTCAGCTAAGTTAAATTTTCTTTTTAGAAATTGATCTGAGGACAGGAAGTGATAACATGAGAGAAGGAAACAATCCCTCTCAAATAAAATCATTCTAGCTATTTTTGAAAAAGAGAAAACAAACTGCAAAATGAGAATAAATTTGATACCACTCTACCAAAATAACAGACTTGATGTTTCAATACTTACACAATATTCAATTCATGGTAAATAATATTTGAAAATGCAATTTAATGAAAGAATACTATGAGATGCCACAATGTCCCAATGTATCACATTTGTCTCATTAATTCAATTGATGGTTTTCTGAAAAGCGCTTGAAGAAGAGGCTGACAGGTCTCAAATGTCAAAGAAGTTCTCAGCCATCCACAAGTTCCAGAACTTTCACGTCACCAGAAAAGCAAACCCAGAAGTTGTGTGAGGACACTTCTGTGGACATTTGAACTTTAACCTGGACGAGACTCTGTTTTTCTTTATCACCAGATGCTACGAGTTCTTCAACAAAGGAGCTGACATCTGCCTGGAGTCTTTGTTTCACCTCAACTACCTACAGAAGCTGCACTGCAGTGATGTGACTCTGGTGGTCTTTTTCATCATGTCCCCTAAAACCAACGACTTCAGTGTGGAGTCACTGAAGGGTCAGTCCATCTCCAAGCAGCAATGGGACACTGCTCACTCTGTGAAGGACAAGTCTGGTCAGCAGGTCTATGACTCTTTGCTCAAAGGTCAGATCCCTGACATGAAGTTCATCCATGTCCGAGATGGTTTCACCATCACGAGGAGAGCCATTCATGCTGCACAGAGACGTGGCCTGCCTGTGATCACTACTCATACTGTGCTGGACAGTGCTGTTAACCCCATCCTGACTAAGTGTGCTGCACTAGTCTCTGCAACAACCAGTCTTCCACCCAATGTTCTTGTCTTCTACCAGTCTTGCTGCCCATGTACTACGACAGCTTTATACAGCTGTGATCTGGAGAGTTCCTCTCCTACTACGAGCTCTGGGGATACACTCCTGACGAGTGCACGGTCAGGGGACATTCCCAGTGTTACCACTCACCTGTCAAGATTTGGCTGTTTCGTGGAGAGCATGTGACTGATTGCTCTGCATATATGATCTATTGTGGTTTGCTGGTTCCACTCTGCAGACGACTCTGTTACCAGCTGACACAGTGCATGTTCAACTTCTGTCAACAGTTCTGCCTTGGACACATCATTCGACACAACTGCACTGAGCGCCCATCTGAGCGCCTCGACTGGAGATGCCTGTGCTGGTTCTATGTCCACGCTTGACACCTGGTCGCAGTGGAGCCTTCCCAGGCCAGTACCAAGTCAACTTCATGTCTTCTCTATGGACAGTGTGCTTCAATGTGCTACCATCCTACACCATGATGTAATGGGAGAACCAACTGAGGCAGTGACTGGCATGTCACTCATGTTCTAGTCTGGATGAAGATGGAGAAAAGTCAACCAAGTCCAGACATTGCTGGAACCGGAGACCCTGAGAGACAACTCTGACTATATTCCGCCATTAGGACTCCAGAAGAGAAGGAGGAGAAGAGAGGGTGAAAAAACATAGAAGGAGAGTATAGGCCATATGCTTTTGAGAAATTCTTAATGTTAATTTTCAGTGTTTATTTTTGATTATGCTAATTTTGTCTGTTTTGTCTGTTCTGTTATAGTTTCTATCTATACTACTACTGGCCTCCGACAGCCGACAAGCAAATTGACAAGCCGTGATACAACAAATTGGCAACCAACAATATGATAAGAGACAATGAGCACAAAAGGAACAAAAGAGAAACACCAAAATTTGTAAATTTTGCTATAAGGAACAAGCTTGTTATATATTACTCAAGTTGTCTGAAAGAGACACTTGTCTGACAAAAGAGATAATACTTATGCAACTGGGATTGCCAAAGTTATACTACTTCTGTACCCTGCAATAGAAAATAAAGTAAAATTTTGAAGGCTACATACAAATGACATTTTTAAACTGATAAGCCCACTTAAGAGAGTGATTTAATTTTTCCAACTAAAGCAATTGAAACTGAAACAAGACACATTTTGAAGAAAATACTTTGTTAAATTGGATGTTGCATCATCCCATGTCTCAGAACACAGATACAATGGATTTGCTTACTTCTGCTCTGACACATGCTCCTGTTTTCTTAGATTTTATTACTCTTTGCTGAATTTCAATTCTCAGGTCTGAATAGATGACTGGGTTTGATTAAAACCTTACAGATTTAACTTTTGACTTAAATAGAGATGAAACCTTCCTGAGTATGTGCTCCTTGCCTCTTATTCTGCTGTCCGAGCGTCATGTTTTGATCATGCATTATGTTCAAGTGCATTATGATAACAAAAACTCTGATGAGATCTGTTGTAATAAAAGAGAGCTCAGGCTAAAGTTGATGTTTACTCATATGACATGTCTCTTTTAATTTTTAAATGTGATTACACGTGATAGTGTAATCAAGAGAGGGAATTGTGGGCTTCTACCCTGTGTTTTTAAAGTTTCATTCATATGTTAATTTGCCCTGTTACATGCTGTGTATGTTTTTGGACCTTGGAGTGTCAATGGGGTTGGGATATGATGTCATATGGACTGTGAATGTATATGGGACAGATAAGGGGTGTGTCTCCAACCTTTAGCATATGCCAGTCTGTTATGGGACACGTGTTGGGACAAAACTGCTGTGTATGTTTCCATGAAGATGTTAACTCAACAGTTATGCTGGTATAAAAGGCACCCAGTTTTTCTGTGCATAAGTGGGGGAACGCCGACCGCGTTGTCGAGGGATGACCGACGCACACAGAGACGCCGCGTAGGCAGAATCATGCTGAATCAACTTGAATCTTGAGAGCTGTACCTGCCTGAACCAATAAAGAGACATGTCTGAGAACTGTTCTAACTCTCCAAGCCTCTTTCTTAACATCCTCTGTTCAGGCTGCCTCCAGGAGAAGCTGACAGAATCAAATTGTGTCATCTAAAACACTTCAACGGGACAGGCCTTGTTTCACTGGAAGTGATGTATGCGGCCTTAAAACCAGCCTTCGGAGTAGAATCGAATAGAATACAGTAGAAAGACTTTATTGTCATTATACAAAAGTAATAAAATTCAGAAGCTGCACCCTTCAAATTGGGTCACGGTTATGGTGTGAGCCAAGCATCACAGCATCAGTGAGTAGCTTCACTAATGTGTGTTGGTAACAGTAAAGGCATTGTAACGACAGAAAAAGTAATTTGTTAGATTACTCATTACTGAAAAAAGTAACGCGGTTATTCCCATCACTGATAATATCCATATTCTAACAGTATCCATGAAGACTAAGGAGCTGGCTATGGATGTTTGAGATGTTACAGGATT
>NW_026571047.1:132500-148777 GCF_026225935.1 Boleophthalmus pectinirostris
GTCTGAGGCCATGGTTCTCGACCGGAAAAAAGGTGGCTTGCCCTCTCCGGGTGGGTGGGGAGTCTTTGCCTCAAGTGGAGGAGTTCAAGTATCTCGGGGTCTTGTTCACGAGTGAGGGAAGGACGGAACGTGAGATTGACAGGCGGATCGGTGCAGCTTCGGCAGTGATGCGGTCGCTGTATCGGACCGTTGTGGTGAAGATTTACCGGTCAGTCTTCGTTCCTACTCTCACTTATGGTCATGAGCTCTGGGTAGTGACCGAAAGGACGAGATCGCGGATACAAGCGCTTGAAATGGGTTTCCTCCGCAGGGTGGCTGGGCGCTCCCTTAGAGATAGGGTGAGGAGCTCAGTCACACGGGAGGAGCTCGGAGTAGAGCCGCTACTCCTCCACGTCGAGAGTAGCCAGTTGAGGTGGCTCGGGAATCTGTTTCGGATGCCTCCTGGGCGCCTCCCTCGGGAGGTGTTCCGGGCATGTCCCACCGGGAGGAGGCCCCGGGGAAGACCCAGGACACGCTGGAGGGACTATGTCTCTCGGCTGGCCTGCGAACGCCTCGGGGTCCCCCCGGAGGAGCTGGAGGACGTGTCTGGGGTGAAGGAAGTCTGGGAGTCCCTGCTTAGACTGCTGCCCCCGCGACCCGGCCCCGGATAAGCGGACGAAAATGGATGGATGGAAATATTAAGATTTTAAACTTGTCTTTATAAAAACAAAACAAACAAACAGCAAAAAAGACAACAACATCTTAAAAATACAAATTTACATATACACAGAATGGATTTAAAACTATAGTCTTGTGTGTGTTCCTCAGGGCACCTATCACTTCAGGAACGGAGCAAGGTATGTGGGGAACTACTTCCAGAATATGAAACACGGACAGGGCACCTTTCACTACCCAGACGGATCCAAGTATGAAGGTGTGTACTGAAATCAGCCCATAACACGGCCTGACTGTCAATTCAAACTCTAAATGGCAAAATAGAATACATTTGATCAACAATATACTATTTGTACATATTCTCTGTCTAGAAGCCTTCATTCACCTATATCTGGTTAAAATATATTTGGTTAAACATGATTAACGGTAACTTGTGTCTATGTGTCTTTATATGGGAGGTTCTTGGGCTGAGGACCTGAGGCATGGCCATGGGATCTACACCTACCCCAATGGAGACACATACAACGGACAGTGGCACAAGCACTTCAGGTATTTTGTTTTCATTTTGTGATTTTTAAATTTTTTATTTTTGGTGTATATTAAAGTTGCTTTACAGTTGTGTGCATCAATGTGAAACAAAATCTGAACACAATTGATGAAAATGTCAAAAAGTCATGTGATAAAAATATTTATATCTCTGATGTTATAAATGCTATGGAAACATTGAAAGACAACAAGTTTCCTGGTAATGATGGGCTGACCAGCGAATTCTAAAAACACTTTAAAGAAGCTCTAGCTTCATTCCTTGTCCAAGTTTTTTGAAGAAGCTATCACGGAAGGACATTTACCAGCATCACTAAGACAAGGTCTTATTAAACTAATTCCTAAACAAGGATAAATTACATTTAGAAAACTGGAGACCAACCACTCTATTAAATAATAATGACACCAAAATATTTGCCTTAATTTTTGCCAAGAGGCTTAAGTCAGGACTGGAGGGACTTATAGATGAAGAACAGTCAGGTTTTATCACAGGTAGAAGTATAATAAATAACTTCAGACTTGTCTTAGACCTTATGGATTATAATGAGTATATAAAAGAGGACAGT
Source organism: Boleophthalmus pectinirostris (assembly GCF_026225935.1). Taxonomy (NCBI): domain Eukaryota; kingdom Metazoa; phylum Chordata; class Actinopteri; order Gobiiformes; family Gobiidae; genus Boleophthalmus; species Boleophthalmus pectinirostris. The sequence goes on from NW_026571047.1 coordinate 134,264, forward strand.
CTTGTTTTATTTGTAGATTTCTATAAAGCTTTTGACACAGTCAATCACCAATTTATGATAAAAAGTCTGGAAACATTTGGCTTTGAAAAACGTTTTATTGCTGCAATTCCAACACTATACAAAGACTGTAATAGTTCTGTCAAAATGTTATATGGAACATCTGCCAGGATAAATATTGAACAAGGAATAAAGCAAGGCTGTCCTGTCAGTCCTTATCTGTTTTTACTTATTGCACAAATGATGGCTACTTACATCAAAAGGTCAGAATTTCGAGGTGTCTCTGCCTTTGACAGGGAATTTTAAATCTCTCAGTTGGCAGACGACACAGCTGTGTTCTTGAACAATCAAAGTGATGTGAGTAATGCTATTCACTGTACGGTATCAGAGATTTCTCAGAGGTGTCTGGGTTCTGTGTAAATTTAGGTAAATCTGTCCTGTCGCTACTTAAAAATCGTGACTACTCTGAAATGTCCAGTGTCCCTGTAAAGAGAACTGTGACTTACCTTGGGGTTACCCTCGATCATAATCAAGAAAACCGCTGCAATCTTAACTTCAACCCAACAGTCAACCAAGTTAAACCAAGGTTCAGTATGTGGCTGATGCCAGACTTATCGATACATGGCAAAGTTCTGTTGGCAAAGGCTGAGAGAATCTCAAGGTCAGTTTACATTTCTCGGGCCCTGAATATGCCCAGGAATATTTGTAAGAAATTAGATAAATTACTCTTCGATTTCATCTGGCGAAATAAGGCCCATTACCTTAAAAAAAATGTAACCTGTAACCAAAAAGGGATATGGAGGACTGGAGGTATTAAGTTCTGAAACTACTAATAATGTGTTTAAAATTAATTGGCTGAGTCCAGTGGTAAAGGAAGAGTTACATTTATGGAATGCAATTCCTAAATGTATATTAAATCAAATTGGATGAGTTGAGTTCTTACTCAAATGCAACTACAAACCGGATAAATTACCTATCAAATTGTCAGACTTCCATAAGCAGACGTGGCTTTCCTGGAGGCTGATCTACAAGCACAGCTTCTCGCCAACCAGCTGCTACATTTGGAATAATGTACGAATTAAGCATCATAATAAATCATTATTTTTTAGAACCTGGTTTGACAACGAGATAGTGTGGGTTAATCAACTGATCAATGCACAAGGACAAATGTTTTCATACAATTAATTTAAAATCATCTATCAGTTTCCAAGTAAACAATCAGAATACATCAAAGTGTGTAAAGCAATACCTAAAGGCACTTTGCATTTGTTGCAGGGATCTCAAATCAGCTCCAGAAAATTAATATCAATCTATATTTGGGAGAGGTCAATATTAAAATTAAAAACATGTTCGAATAAATACATCAGAAATATTATTTAACCTCCAAACAGATGCCCAGCCACTTCATATTGGAACTCATTGCACGAGGAGGTTGACTGGAGCAGGGCGTGGCTGGTTGGCGAGAGGCTCTGGATTTATAATAAAATTAAAGAAGTCAATTTCAAAATTCTCCATAATGTTTACCCAGCCAAATTTTTTTTTAGAAAGATTCAAATTAAAGATTGATTACGACTGTGTTCTGTCGCAGCGAAATAGAAACAAGCACCTGTTTTTGCCAACGTACATACAGTAGAAACATCTGGACCCACATAAAACAACTCATCCAAACCAAAACCAAACACCCGATCAGCCTCCAGGAAAGCGACGTCCTGTTGTATTTCACCAGCTCCTCCATCCCCAAAGATCTCAGGTTCCTCATTCACATTATGCTGGCAAAGTATCATATACACAAAACCAAATGGGCTCAAAATAAACCAAATATCCAGCAATATTTTCAAACAATAAAACAGGTTCAAAACAAAAAGGCAGTTAAAACTTACAATATCTAGAAGAAGTATAGCTGTATTTAATTTATGACATTATGTATATTTTCCACCCCTCACTCCTGCCATAACTGTGAACTGGACTTTGCATTGATGAAACAACTATTCCATATGCACTTTATAATGTATATACCACTGATGTTTTGTCTTGTTGCTATGTTTTCTGCAATAGGAAAAAAAAAAGACTTTCATAGAAGAAAACCATGAGGATTTTGCGTTGATGCGTAACAATCCCATTTGCAATTTATAGTGTATTTACATTTGCTGTTTTGTCATGTTGTTGTTTTTCTGTAATAAAAAAAAAAAACAACAACATAAAAATTAAATGGGGCAGACCTTGTTTCACCGGAAGTGACGTATGTGGCCTTAAAAGCAGCCTTCGGAGGCTGCAGCCCTCGAATACACGCATCAAGAATCTCGGACTTCCGGTCATTGCGCAATGCATACTGGGAAGGATTTTCCAAAAAAGTGAGCATCAAACCGCCATGTTTGTTTTCCCAGTGGGATGCGTCTAATGAGAAAGCCGATCTTTTCTAGTCTTTTGAACCATATCGCTTTTGTTTCTGGTTCTGATATTGTCATATTTTAGTTTTGGGATTCCAACATCATAATTGTGTGGTTGTTGGATCCTAACAGCATAAAACGGCTCGAGAAATGTATTTGTGAACTCCATAAATGCAAAAGGGAATCAGATGTGTGTGACTGCAAACCTCCATTCAAACTGTTTCCCTTCCCAACAGAGTTGAAAAATAGTGAAAGGTGAAGGCGATGGGCAAGACTGATACACAGGAAGGACAAAAAAGGTAATCTTTGACTGCCTAAATCATCTCGAGTTTGCAGTGAACATTTTCTATGTGGAGCGCCAACAAAGCAGGGTCCCGTTTGTTAATCGAGAGGTGCAGGAGACAAACAGACTGAGCTGCACTTTCTTGTTCTTGTGGTTTTACAGCAACATTAAGTCTTGGTCTCTTTGCAGTGGAAGGTGTTTCTTGGTGGTGCCTTTTGCTTTGGCGTTGACTTTTTAAATTCGTAACCGAGGCTGAGTGAGGGATCGGGATTTTGCTTTGATGGCGCTCCACATAGAAAATGTTCACTGCAAACTTGGGATGATTTAGACAGTCCAAGGGTTCCTTTTTCATCCTTCCAGTGGATCAATACTGCCCATCGCCTTCACCTTTCACTATTTTTCAATTCCGTTGGGAAGGGACAGTTTGAACGGAGGTTTGCAGTCACACAGATCTGATTCACTTTTGCATCTATGGAGTTCGCAAACAAATTTCTCAAGCAGTTTTCCGCTGTTATGATCCAACAACCACACAATTACGATGTCCGAATCCCAAAACTAAAATATGACAATATCAGAACCAGAAACAAAAGCGATATGGTTCAAAAGACTAGAAAACATCGACTTTGACAATAGACACATCCCACTGGGAAAACAAACATGGTGGTTTGATGCTCACTTTTTCAGAAAATCCTTCCCAGTATGCATTGCACAATGACCGGAAGTCCGAGATTCTTGATGCGTGTATTGGGACACAGCATGAGTGTTCTACAGAGCCAGTGCAGCATCTCTTAGTATTGATTGCAGCTGATGTCATCAACATTCCCTGGTAGTGTGAAGCTCTCTGCAAGTACAGCTCTCTGAAGATCTGTTACTCAAGTTAGACTTAATCTGAGCTTCAGTTTAAGAGCTGACTTGATTGGAATTACAATGATGAGATGATTTGTCGCCTTTCACATCTGACCTATAACTCCTCCTGGTGACATCACCTGACCTGTTTGCCATGAAGATAGATACATTTAGTACCATACAATATTCCAGGCATCCAGACATCCAGACATGGAGACAAGCATGTGGCAGACTCTCCACCAGAGAAGTTACACAATGAACTTTCTATTCATTCTCATAGATTTCATGTTCTAGTGTAGTATCTCGGTCTTCAGCCTTAAACCAATTGAAAATGATTATATTTCCTGTAGACATGGCCAGGGCACCTATAACTACCAGAACATGGGCTCCAAGTACAAAGGCTCATGGGAAAATGGCAAGATGGAGTCAGAGGGAGAGTACATCCACTCCAACCACAGATACAAGGGACACTTTGTCAAGAATAGTGTAAGTCACACTTCTGATGCAACATACTACTCAACGACTATTATGTGTTAAGCTTAAATGTGAAGCTGTGTGGAGGAGCTTTAAAACATCTTCACTGAAAAACTTTAATCCATCTGACAGAAAACAACAACAGAAAATGTACTTAAAAACGTGTAAGTCACAAGAAATTAGTCAAGAGTAACTGAAAGGGTAACTGTGCGATTTGTAATTAATTAACTGGAAGGACATATGTTCAAATCAACATAAAGCTTTTGTCACTTGTATGGTCACGGTGGGAAGAGAAATGCAATGCACCAGAGGTTTCCGAAAATGTATAGCGGAACGTTGCTCTCGTATCAGAATATTATTTTCTTTTCTTTTTTTCTTTCATCTTCAACTTTTTCTCCTAACCAACTCACCCATTTTTTACCCAGTTAACAATGAAGACAAGTCCTGAAATGTTGCCAACAGTTAAATCTTATTTTATGTTAATTTATTTAATTTGAAATTAATATATTGAATTAAACTTAAAATGTATTAGTTAAATTTATTTTAATTCAATGTATTATTTATTATTTAAATTTATCTTTATTTAATTGTATTTTTTATAAAAAGTTTATATTATATATATTTAATTTAAAATATTAGATTTACTTAAAATTTTATATAATTACTACTAATACTTTATTTTAATTTGAAATTATTATTATTGAAATTTACTTATTTGATTTAAATTAATGTTTTCATGTAAATGTGTGCAAATGTATGTTAAATTATTTAATTTACAATTTATTTATAAAATTATATTTTCATGTAATTAATTTTCCCCCTCCTTGAACCGTCACCTTATCGTGGTAGAGGGGTTTGAGTGCCCGAATGATCCTGGGAGCTATGTTGTCGAGGGCTTCATGCCCCTGGTAGGGTCACCCAAGGCAAACAGGTCCGGGGGGACGGGTCAGACGAAGAACGGTTCAGAAGCCCCACATGATGAGTTCTAATCAGAGGCCAGTTACGTTGCCCGGAATGGCGTCACCGGGGCCCCACCCTGGAGCCAGGCCTGGGGTGGGTGCTCGAAGGCCAGCATCTGGAGGCCGGGCCTTCCCCCACGGGGCCGGGCCGGGCACAGCCCAAACGAGCGACGTGGGGCCACCCTTCTGTGGGCCCACCACCTGCGGGAGGAGCCATATGGGGCCGGTGCAAAGAGATCTGGGCGGCAGTCGAAGGCGGGGGCCTCAGCGACCGGATCTCCAGACATGGAGACTAGCTCTGGGGACATGGAATGTCACCACGCACAGTTTGGGCTCTGGAACCCAACTCCTTGAGAGGGGCTGGACTCTCCATTTCTCTGGCATTGGCTGCGAGGAGCGGCGGCGAGCTGGTGTGGGCCTGCTCATTGCCCCACAGCTCAGCCGCTGTGTGTTGGGGTTTACCCCGGTGAAGGAGAGGGTCGCGTCCCTGTGCCTTCGGGTCGGGGACAGGTCTCTCACTGTGGTGTCGGCCTATGGGCCGAAGAGCAGTGCAGAGTACCCGGCCTTCTTGGAGTCCCTGGGAGGGCTACTAGACAGTGCACCGACCGGGGACTCCGTTGTTCTACTGGGGGACTTCAACGCCCACGTGGGCAACGACAGTGACACTTGGAGAAGGGTGATTGGGAGGAACGGCCTCCCCGATCTGAACCCGAGCAGTGTTTTGTTATTGGACTTCTGTGCTAGTCATGGTTTGTCCATAACAAACACCATGTTCGAGCACAAGGGTGTCCATAAGTGCACGTGGCACCAGGACACCCTAGGCCGGAGGTCGATGATCGACTTTGTAGTCGTGTCATCTGACCTCCGGCCTCGTGTCTTGGACACTCGGGTGAAGAGAGGGGCTGAGCTGTCAACTGATCACCACCTGGTTGTGAGTTGCGTTCGCTGGCGGAGGAGGAAGCCGGAAAGACCTGGCAGGCCCAAGCGTGTAGTGAGGAGACCCTCGCTGGGAACGTCTGGCAGAGCCCTCTGTCAACTCACACCTCCAGGAGGACTTCTCCCGGATTCCGGGGGAGGCTGGAGATATGGAGTCCGAGTGGGCTTCATTCTTGGCCTCTATTGTCGATGCGGCCGCGGAACGTGAGATTGACAGGCGGATTGGTGCAGCGTCTGCAGTGATGCAGTCGCTGTATCGGACCGTTGTGTTGAAGAGGGAGCTGAGTCGAAAGGCGAAGCTCTCGATTTACCGGTCAGTCTTCGTTCCTACTCTCACCTATGGTCATGAACTCTGGGTAATGACCGAAAGGATGAGATCGCGGATACAAGCGCTCAAAATGAGTTTCCTTCGCAGGGTGGCTGGGCGCTCCCTTAGAGATAGGGTGAGGAGCTCAGTCACACGGGAGGAGCTCGGAGTAGAGCCGCTGCTCCTCCACGTCGAGAGGAGCCAGCTGAGGTGGCTCGGGCATCTGTTTCGGATGCCTCCTGGGCGCCTCCCTCTGGAGGTGTTCTGGGCATGTCCCACCGGGAGGAGGCCTGGCCTGGGAATGCCTCGGGGTTCCCCCGGAGGAGCTGGAGGACGTGTCTGGGGTGAAGGAAGTCTGGGAGTCCCTGCTTAGACTGCTGCCCCCGCGACCCGGCCCCGGATAAGCGGACGAAAATGGATGGATGGATGTAATTAATTTATTTAATCTTAATTTGAGGCATTATTTAATATTTGAATTTATTTTATCTGTTAAATGATGCAAATATGTAATTATGGTAATTTATTAAAATTTATGATAAAATACACACATTTACATTAATTTATTTTATTTATTTATTTCATTCTTATCAATTTTTTTAAGTATATTTATGCTAATTTACGTATATTTAATGCAAATTTATGTTTAGTTTCCTTTTTTATCTTATTCTTGTTTTGTTAAATTTATGCAATTTTTGCAGATTTATGGTAATTTATGCAAATTTACATTAATTAAGAGAAAAGAAATAAATTAAATTAAAATTGTATTTAATTATTTTAATTTATTTCATTTAGTATTTTATTTTATTTACCTATGTTAATTTATGCTAACTTATTAATTTATAAAATTTGCATCCATTTATTTTATATATTTTAATTTTATTTAATTACTTACATTTATTTTTGATTTTATTATGTTAATTTATGTAAATGTTGATACTGTATGTTAATTAATGACATTTTTTATTTATTCAAATAATTTAATTTGTTTTCATTTGATTTTGTATTTATTATTTATTTTTAAACTTTTATTTAAATGTTATGCAAATTTATGCAAATTGTCCATTAATTCATTATATATACTTTTATATGATTTTCTTGTATTTAATTAAATGTTATATTATTTAAATTGTATTTAATTACTTTATTTTTTCTTTAATTAATTAATTGTTTCTTTTTATGCATTTTATATGTTAATTTATGCAAATGTGTTTATTTTATATACTTTTTCTATTTTAAGTTCATATCACAGCTTGTATTATTTTCCTAATAGTTCCATTTCACCTCTTCATTTAACCATACCATTACTCGAACAGTAGTAAAGTGACCACTCTGCAGCACCCGTTGAACCATCTCCTGATCCTGAGCAGGATCTTGGTCACGATTACAAGTGTCCACATTTGACAAAGACTTTTTTTTTTATATTTGCAAAGTATCATAGGTGGGCACCTCTGCCTTTGCAAAATGTCTTTATTAATGTGGTAGTGATGGTTTTCAGGTTAACAGCTACCTTTTATCTTCTTCTTTTATTGCAGGGCTGAAATAATTCAAATGATTAATGAGTGTGTGTGAAGTTTAAGAACACAGTGGAGCATTTCCCATATTACCTCATGACATCACAAAGAGAAACAGGGTGTTTTCTGTTTGAGAGAAGGTCTCAGTTGAAATAGGATTTATGTGTTAAACATGTGTGATGGAAACAAAATACAACTCCAGTTATGTTTGTGATGAGGAAACAACTTTATAACAGAAAATACTGTAGGATTGGCTGTTTAATAGTTGGTCTAAAGTTGCTCTATGTACATGAAATCGCTCATATCTTTTTGGTGACTACTCTTGCAATTATCCTTCTACAATCTGATTAAATTGTGTGACATTGCAGCCTTCAGGCCCAGGGAAGTACGTGTTTGACCTGGGGTGTGAGCAGCATGGTGAATTCATACCAGTGGAGCAGGTAAGTCTGGCTCTAGTACGTAAGTCCTACACATGTAAGAAACATACTGTACATTTGGGTGATATACATACATATAGATATATACACATACATTTGTGAGTTCATCTTTCTACAAAGCCATTTTCAAGCCTCCCAGAGAAAATGGTGAAGTTGTTGACTAACTAATTTATTGGTGGTTTTCAGAGTCTAGAATGTGATGATATCATACTCTCAGATGGGCTCATGAGAGAAATTTCCCTATTAATTACATTGTACTTTGCCATGAATCTAAAAGATAAATCTATACATATTTAACCTGAGGATTTCTGTTAGTGATTAGACCCAATACTTTACATTACAATAGAATTTTGCATTTTAACAATATTTGTTTTAGCTGCCCCCATCTGTTTAAAAGCAAGATGAATAGACTCTGATTAACGGTACACAGATCTAACTAATGTGGAAACTATAAAGTTTGAAAGAACCAGGAGAATCCTCACATGTTGAATTGGATCATTATAATAGATGATGATGTCGGACTAGACCATAACATGTTGAACCCTGTTGAACACAGCCAGCTCATGTGGAGGAGGACAGTAGAAGCAGGAAGTCCCTGAAGTCTCCGTACCCTGACTCCACTCATGGTGTGGTGGAGGTGATGCATCTGAGCATGCTCTGTGCTGCTGAAATGCTGTGTTATTGGTGCATGGCTTGGTTTTAAAGATGCACTGTGTAACTTTCTGGGTGAATATATTGTTTTTACAACAATCAGACAACATATCCACAATCCCAGGCTGCCTAACCTCCCTCACCTGCCTGTGCATGTGCCTTTTTTGCCTGGGCCAGGAAATAACACCACGTGCAATCATACCGTGTCCTTGACTGTTGATCTCGCTGCATGTTCTGTTTACATGGATGTGATTGTCCTTCACTTTTGACCCTCTGGTCATTGTACATGTTGTGACTGCCCTGTGTGCCCTGTGCTCGTTCAGGAGCAGAAGGAGGAGTGGGGTAAGATGAGCCAAACCACTAATGTCAAATGGATCCCGAAGTACGTCAGTGGTGCTCCCTCTTATGGCTCTCCTCTGAGGAACTCATCAGGTAAACTACATCCAGCACTCAGTCATGATGCAAGACTGATCAAGAACACAAGTATAGGAGGAAGTAAAGCCCCCTTCAGTTGAAAATAGCTGAGATAAATACATTTTCAGTGCTATCATGAATAACTGAAAACATATGACGCAGTGTTGTCTTGATACTAACATATCAAACTTAATTTCAGTTGGAAAGACTTACCATAACAATGTTGATACTACAGTGATACAAAATCTACTGGACACAGGGATTTTATTCATTTAATTAAATTTTATTTGTGTTTGTATTGATGTTGATGTTTGTATTGTATCATGTGTATTTTGTTTGTTCTTCTCATTATTGAATTTAAGTATTAATTAGCAGGCTATTTTTGCAATGCTTTATTCCCTGAACAAATAATAATTCCAAAAGTTGCAAGTATTTGATTATTTATTTATTATTAATTCTTGCACTTTGGCAGAGCAGCTCTGAATTTCATTATACTATTGTATAATGACAATAAAGGCTTTCTATTCTATTCTATTCTATTCTATTCTATTCTGAAAGGGCTAGTATCTTCTAGAACAGTAGCTCGAGAGCACAGTGAATGCAGTAGGATAATAGACATACATGAATTCTGTAGTATAATGTGACAGTTGTGTTTGGTTTCTTTCCTCAGCTTTGAAGAGAGATGTGGCTGCAGCAGAATAATACACTGTCCAGTTTATAAGAAAATCTGCCTGTTTCAAAGTATGTTTGTAATGACACTGGCTTGTTTTGTTTGTTTGTGGATTGTTTTATTAAATTGCATTGTACAAATAAAGGCCCCTGTTGTTTTGTGTGATAGATTGTGGACATTTTGAGTAAGACACTACTTTTCCATCACTCTGCACTTTTGGCACAATTACTACACATAGGCATTACTCAATAGTGCACTACACACTTTATTTTTGCAGGAAAACTAAACAAATTTGTACTATATATGTGTGTATATATATATATATATATATATATATATATATATATATATATATATATATATATATATATAACACACATATTAAAGGTCTATTACCTTTAATAGACAGTATTTGCTTGTTATAAGGGAAGACAATTGGATAGATAAATAGATAGATAGATAGATAGATAGACAGATATACGTAGATAGATAGATATATGTAGATAGATAGATTGTGAGGGTTTCTTTCTGCCTCTCCTACCCCTCCTTTCCCTGCTCCGTCTTCCCTTCTCACACCTTATTTGGCTTTTCCTGGGCGAGTCCCCAATTCATCTCACCTGCTAAGCTCCACTCCTGATCCTCGTCAGTAATCATCTCCTGCAATAAAAGATCTGCTGACCTGCTCTCCAGTGCCAGATCGTTCTGTCAACCATGTGGTGAACTACTCAGGCTTTTTGTGTTTTTGAGCATTTTGAAGGTTTTTGATTCTTATCTGTTTACTTTTGTCCGTTCCCCAGTTCAACCGTTTTGGAGCCAGCCTCATCCCGTTACCACCTGTTCCGTAAGCCTCTGGTCAGCCTCTTCACCTTTGCACTTCAGCCAACCTGGACCCGTCCTACCTCCCCTGGAATCAATCCCCCCGTCCACGACTATTTTGTTAAATACTTTTTGTTACTGCATATTTGGGTCCGACCAGTGATTCTTAACATAGATAGATAGATAGATAGATGTAGATAGATAGAAAGAAAGATACTTTAATGATCCAAAAGAAAATGTTCAGCAGCAGTGCAGCAACACAGAAACAAGCATTGCGATATAGAAAAGACATGGCATGTGGAAGAAACAACTTCCAGACTCCCTTAGTAACACATTAAAGGTCCTTGTTGTGGCAAAAATTATATATCTCTCTTGAAGATAAAATAATGAATCCATTTGCGAAGCCCGATGAGTTTTTGAAATATAGACCAAGGTTTATTCTTGTTACAGCAAATATGGACAGGGCCTAGGCCTGCCGTGACTACAGCGAAACAGCCTCTCCTCCAGCAGCATGTCCCTACTCCATTTGACCCGAGTCTCTGCCCACGTATCTGCCCAGTATCTGCCCCAGAGCATCTGAGCTCTGAGTATTTATACAGAAATACAAGTTACATACATATCAAAGCAGAGTGACTTTGGTTTCAGAGGCTGGTGCTAAATTAACATACAATTGAGGACAGGTAAGATAAACAAAGGGCTTCCTGAGGAGGAGACAGTTGTCTGACGAACCTTTACACATGTTAATGACTGGTCTGGGTTTCAGGTAGAAATCACATTCATTTACACATAGACAGATTGAAAGAAATCTTTCCACAATCTAAATTTCTATCACAGTCTTATAGGCTATATTACTCAAAATTGACTTGTCTGTGACGTTATGTTTTGTTTCAATCACACATGTTTAAGTTATCCTGGAGAAGGATTTGAAACTGAAGTGGCATATTATATCCTTATTAGACTATTGGAAGCAAGGGCGCATTCCACGGGTCTCCATAACTCTGAGTTTCCCTCTTAAGGGGCGTTCACACTAAAGCGTCAAAAAACGCCTTGACGCCTCTATTTGGACGCGTTTGCATTTGAGTTTAGACGCCCCCGGCGCGCGTCTTTGACGCCGTGAACAAACGGGACAAAAATACTTGACGCGCGTCCGTTGCCCTGGAAACAAAAGCCCGGTCCCGGTCTTTTCCCGAAACAATATCAGACCAGACTGACAGAGTGTTTTTATGACATAAAACATCAGCGGAAGAGATCGGGTCGACGACTGGGGCGTATATATATTTATACTCCGCTAATGACACTGAATCAGTCCCTGTCTAGTCCTGGTCGAATACCGGTCTAGTCCTGGTCTAATCACGGTCTAGTCCCGGTCTAGTCTCGGTCTACTCCCGGTCTAGTCTCGGTCTACTCCCGGTCTAGTCTCGGTCTACTCCCGGTCTAGTCCTTGTTTAGTCCTGGTCCGGTCCTGGTGTAGTCCTCGAGATCGGCTCGGTGATTATGGCGTATATATTTATGCTCCGCTCATGTTGGTGGTTCTCGTTCAGGTTCTCGTTCAGGTTCTCGGGTCTTGCTTCCTGATAATAACGTCGCTGCGTCACTGGATACTCGTCCCTGATTGGTTGACGCGGCGCGTCTGACGCGAAAAGTTCAGCATTTTCAACTTCTTGACGCTGACGCTTTGGACGCGCGTCTTGGCCACTGACGCCAAAACGCTCAAGACGCGCCGCGTCGACGCCAGATTCGGGCCGCGCTGACGCTGAAAACGCGCCGCAAAAACGCAGGACGCTCTAGTCGCGCGTCCACATAGACTTTACATAGAAAGTGGACGCTTTGACGCTTTGGTCTGAACGGGCCTTTATGGGCATGATGACGCAGCATTGATTGAACAATCTGTTCCCTATCTGAACAACTTAATGAAAATCTACGGAAGATGGAAACTACAATCAAGCAATATAAACTCCAGAATTTCAGGAGGGATTTGAATGATTATGAACGTGGAAATGTCTATCGTTGGAATCATTGCATCATAGGACCTCGAGAGTGCTGGCCCAGGAGGGTATCCTTCAATCTCACCAGCAGTGATGATGAGGGAAAGTCCATCAACTCCATGGAACAGGATTTTTCTGAGATGGAGTGGCCATCCCTTCACCCTCCCATCAACCCTTGCACAAACGCAGAGCAAGGCAAGGCAGATGAAGGAAGACAAACAGCTATGTGAAGAAGAACCGAAGTAATGAACGTACAAAAGTGTTATCTACGGGTCTTACATTTGCCCCTACCAATGGTGTTAATGAATTTCAGACAATGGGTGACTTATTCTGCCTCTATAGAAACTTACATCTCAAGGCTTGGTATTATAACACTAATAATAATTAAAGCCACGCGCGGCGATGGTGGCCCCCCCACGCGACCTCCGGGTACTCGCGACCGCCCCGGCACGTCACCCTCTCTACCCGACATCCACCCAGGCCAACAGCTCGTCCATTAGACACATTACATAATGCACCTTTAAATATTTTTAGGAGTCATTGCGCCCCTGCTGGCCAACAGCGGAAAATGCACCATGTCCACAATAGACTGTCTGACTTGTAATCATGCATAGAATTTAATTCCCAAATTTGGTACAAATCCAATAATGTTGACGGGTCATGTCTATGCTAGGGGGCGCTATAGTGTTCACTTTTCATATGGTTTATAGTGTATTATATTCAGGCTCAGATCACGCATTATTGATTCTAATTTCAGCACGATCCGTCTTCCTGCAGTGAAGAATCTTGGAGTGATTGTGGACTCCACGTTCAAACTGGACAAGCACATTAGCGCTGTGATTAAGTCCAGCTTCTTTCAGTTAAGGCTCCTCGCTAAAGTAAAGCCCTATCTCCCACGGGCAGAGTTCGAAAAAGTGATCCATGCTTTCATAACATCACGCCTGGACTATTGTAATTCTTTATATGTAGGGTTAGACCAGGGCTCCCTGCAACGCATACAACACGTCCAGAACGCTGCAGCTCGTCTGCTGACAAATACTAAAAAATGTGAACACATCACACCCCTTCTGTGTGACCTGCACTGGCTCCCTGTCCTATACCGGGTGCAATTTAAAATGTTGTTAATTGTTTTTAAATGTCTGCACTCCATGGGTCCAGTCTACTTGAGGGAGTTACTGCAGCCCTATACTCCCCCCAGAGCCCTGAGATCAGCCGACCAGCTCCTGTTGGTCATGCCCAAAACTCGTCTCAAGACAAGAGGTGACAGAGCTTTTTCTGTGGCAGCGCCCAGACTATGGAATTGCCTTCCTCTTGCTGTCAGATCCTCTCAGTCTGTAACGCAGTTTAAGACAAGACTGAAAACTCACCTCTTCTCCCTGGCATTTAGTACGAGATAGTCAGGTTATCTTGGTAGTTTTTACATGTTTTCTGTATATTTGTATATGTAACTGTTTCTTCTATGCTGTTGCTGTTGACTTGTATGTGAAGCACTTTGGTCAACTGAAGTTGTTTTAAATGTGCTATATAAATAAATTTGAATTTGAATTTGAATTTGATTAAACATGGGCATACAATCATTTTTTTACTATTTTTGGGGGGAGTCTTTGTGCCCCTGCTGGCCAACTGTGAAAAATACCCCATGTCCGTAATGGACTTTTTTGCTTGTAATCATGCATAGAATTTTATTTCCAAATTTGGTGCTAATCCGATAATGTTGACGTTTCATATCTATGGTAGGGGGCGCTATAGAGTTCATTTTTCATATGTTTTATAGTGTATTATATTCAGGCCGTGATCAGGCATTAGTGATTCAAATTTCAGCACAATCGGACTAAGCAAAA
>NW_026571047.1:149277-169277 GCF_026225935.1 Boleophthalmus pectinirostris
TATCCACTGTTCAACAGTTGGTATTTCAGGTTTATAATTGCTCATTTTAAATCACAATATTCATCTAAAATGACTTAAAAGAAACAAAGTCGCTGACTTCCACATTATAACAAGCCATACCGGCTTGTCAAAGCCTGATCCCGTCAGATCTCAGAAGCTAAGCAAGGTCGGGCCTGGTCAGTACTTGGATGGGAGACCACTGGGAAAATCAGGTGCCACAGTGGGACACCAGTCACAAAAACTGTTGTTGTGTCCTTAGGCAAGACACTTCACCCACATTGCCTAGTATGAAAGTGGTGTGTGCGTGAGTGATTGTGGTGGTTGAAGGGGCCGATGGCGCAGATTGGCATGGCACCTGTGCTTCTGTCAGTCTGCCCCAGGGCAGCTGTGGCTACAATAATAGCTTACCATCACTGGGTGTGGAGAAAAAAGAATAATGAATCTATAAAAAATGCTCTGTAAAGCGTCTTTGTGACATATGTCTGTGAAAAGCGCTATATAAATAAAGACTTATAAAAACACAGTGCACAGTGGGAGCTGTCGTAACAGCTCCCAAAAACAAAGAGCCGTGTAGCTGCAGGTCAAGCTAATAAGTAACAGTTTCTTTTATTTAATTATTTATACCAAACTTACTATGCCACATTGCTGAATCCTTTGTGTATCATGTCATGTTAAACATGTTAAAGATTTCTTTTAACAATAATCCCCATTACTTATATAGGCTTCTGCACGCTACCTGAAATATGTCATCAAACGAATCGAAAGTGAATGCACCCAACTGATGGGTTTCAGATTCCAGTTTATAGGGGATATTTGAGGGCTATTTACCATTCAAAAGATTTTCTGAATTGTTAATTGCTATGGCAACTATCCAAATTCTTTAACATAAAGACAGACTGATCTTATCTATGGGTTGCAGAATGCTAAACTGTTGTGCTCTGAGAACAGAAAACTCACTCGGAGAGGGAGGTTGGTTGAGGTCTTGGTTGCAGTTGTATTTCTGGATCAGACTAAGGGCTCTCTGGTACTGCTCTGAGTCCTGGTCCAGCCCCAACAGGCTCACGTCATACGCATCCAGCACGATAAAGCAGAAGCCTGGGTAAGGGTTGAAGCTGTAGGCGTAGATGTCTCCTCCAGGCCGGGACACCCCCAACCTCCTCCGAACGTGCAGGGTACTGGAGACACGTGGGAAATAGTTTTGTGGTCAGTTTCAATCGTCAATGCAAGATTTCATGTGGAAACAACAAATCATCCAATCTGTACATAAATATAATTAATGACTTTATTTAATCATCCATAGAGTTATTGATAATTTCCATCTGATGTCATCAACAATCATGAGCGTGTGTCCTACAAACAGCTCTTTTAAAAATCAAATTAATAATTGGTTATGGTCAAACCAAACATGTACTCATGTATAGCTGTACTGTGATTTTAATTGATCTCCTATGGACACATATTTGCATATACTGAATGTGTCACCAACTTGACTGCAAAATAATGGGAACTGTGTAATGAGTGGAGTGACCCCAGCTCTTTGGGACAACGGATGGAAATGAGCCTTAGGCTACAATCCGGTGTGTTTACATTCATGTTGTGCCATGTTTGTTCATTAACATGCTTTATCCCAATCAAATAAATACATAAAATAAACAATCCCTGGGGTGGTGATGCTAACTATAGGCATGCTCTGTCAGAGGCTTGTTATACTTTAATCTGAGCTTTAAGTTAACACAATCTGACCAGAATGAGCAGATTTAGTTGGAACTACACCAGGTGAGCTGAATTGTGCTGTTAAACATGTCCCTCTCAAACAGCAGTTCAGTTTCTGTTAGTCACTCTCACCTTTTTGTTGAAAATCAAACATCAACACTCATATTGATTAGTTTCCTGAAAATGTGTGGTTTAAATCCATTTTGTATTTTTCTTGAGGTTTCAGATAAAACCTGTCTCTATGGTAACTGCTGAACATTCCTCTATAGACACACATGTAGAAGACTCCCAGCATGATCTGTCTGATTCATTCACTCAACAAACAAATGAACATTCTAGTTGACTCGAAAGATAAATACTTTTTTTTGGTTTGTTTGTTTGTTTGTTTTATTCCGGAAGGGATTTTTAATTTTTTTTACAGCCAATATGTCAACAAATTTAACAATTTAACTAGGGATGGGCATGATTAGTCAATTAATCGATAATTGATCATTAAGAATTTCATCGATTACGTTCATTTTAATCGACAAACCGAATGTAGGTTGCTGTGTGTAGCGTGACCAAACAGAGGTCCCTACATGTAGCTCTCTGCACTCAGAAGGAGTGAGCAGACACAAACAGTTGGTCAGCCCGCAACGTACTCAAGCACAAATGTGTATTTAACGATGACTTGTACAAGAAATTCCACGCTTTCCGTTGCGGTCGGGACAAGTGAGTCCATGTGCACAGTGTACAAAGCAGCACATATGTTTCGGTGTTCAGTGGGAAAAAGTTTTGCCAGGTGAGAGTCGCGCAATGTCGATGACGAGTCCCCACCTCCCTCCCCTCGTATGGTGTCCTGGTTTTGACAAACGCAAATATGGTCACACTAACATATAGTCCACTGAGTCATGTCTTTTAATCCAACAGAAATTGACCGCATCAGCGACACAAGAGCTGGAGTTTTATCTTCGCTTATTTTATGCAAATTAGCGATGTGGTTTTAAGTTTCGTTTCTGTGAGAGTTGCGCAAAACTGAATTAAACACATTATAATGTCAAACGGATTGATGTGGCTCTAGAGTCGTTACGGTTTATATGTTGTAAAGTTGAATTTATTTATGCAGATTAGTAGTGCAGATAGTAATAATAATGATGATCATTTTAATAAAAACGTTAATGATTAATCGATAATCGATCGTTAATTCTTCCGAATGCCCATCCCTAAATTTAACACAACAATGTAAACCAGGAGCTATCCTATCCTATTCTATTTGTGTCCCAAATATGTGCAATTTTAGCAGTTTTTTTTTACAAATAAAATACATATTGTTCTTATACGAAAGTAATACAGGTAAAATGGATGGTAAATATTTCATTTAAATTTATGAAAGTAGACTATAGAGTAGAGCCCGACCGATATATCGGTTGGCCGATATTATCGGCTGATATGTGCAACTTTAGGCATATCGGCTATCTGCCGATATGCTTGCTGATAGGGGCCGATATTTCACGTGGGCATGTTATACCTCGTTATAAAGCTTAGACTCTCTACATTCTGTTCATTTAATTCAATTTACAGACAGATAAATGTCCTAATATGTGGCTCCACATTAGTATTTATCTACGGAGTCATTTGTCTGTGTGTCCGTACTGTCCCTGAACACACCACAGAGTCGTGTCACTCACGTGTTTTTGTTTACACCTGCAGACACAGATCCAAACACTGAGATTATTTTCTTTTTACGGACAATCGGTTTGAGTCTGAATTAAAAGGACATTTATTAGTGCAGATTTGTGATGTGAGGAGGAGCCTGTGTGAGCGGTGAGTGTTGGAAATATGTCGACTCTGAAGCTAGTTTTTGTCATTTGTTATGGGTTAGCTGCTGTAGCTCCCGCACATAAACAGACTGTTTTCTATTGGTCTGTTCTAGAGTGACTATATTGGCCGTATATTTGCTACTGGACCTGCACTGATATGTAAATGAGCTGTGAATAGACGTGTGAATTATGACATTTGCGCATATAATTAATTATCGCGGCGCGCACGTATTTACGGCTTAAGGCTAATAGCGCAACTTTCTTTACTAGTTATGGGTCCGTCGCGAACGAAATGACTCTTAGAACCGGCTCTTTAAAGGGAACGACGGGAGCCTGATCCTTATTGGGAGCCGTGTTTTCTCTTTCTCTCACTTTTTTTCTCTTCACGCCGCGTGCAGACTCGTGGTAGTTTGACAGCGGCTGAAAACGAAACTTTGAGAAATTTGCGTGTACGTAGGATTAAAAAAAAAAAAAAAAAAAAAAAAAAAAAAAAAAAACGAGCATATTTGACTGTAGTTTAGCATAAAATAAATAAGTCCCGGTTTAGTCCTTTTTCAGTCCTGGTTTAGACCTGGTTCAGTCCTGATTTAGTCCTGCTTTAGACCTGCTTTAGTCCTGCTTGCAACAAAACAATCTGAAGAGCCACTTGGGAGCCAAAGGAACCAGCAGCTTTTAGTGAGCCGAGCCAAAAGAGCCGGTTCTCTAAAAAGAACTGGAATACCCATCACTAGTGTCTAGAATGTGATGCAAAAATGCCATTAAGTCAACCTACTGTCTGTAAATATGATGTAAAGAGGCAGAATAACAATAAATGTTGCCTAAATAAACCCAATTTAAAATCCACCAGAGCCAAACCTAAGTTTTTTAAACAATTCAACATTTACAGTGAATTTTTACATCACTAAATATATCGGCGATTATATCGGCTATCGGCAGCTCCAACTTCCATTTTATCGGTTTCATATTGGCCACAGGAAAATCCATATGGGTCAGGCTCTACTATAGAGTTTAAAGTGACACCTAAAAGTTTTTGGTTTTGTTTTTTTTTACCTGCAGTGTTTCATCTCAATCTCAAAAGAGTGACCTATACTACACTATGTAGCCAGTGTTCCATTGTAACAAATGTTTCAAAAGATAATCTCATAAATGACATGTCATGTCATTTATGAGAGAGGCACAGAAAGATCGGAAAGTGATTTAAAAAGGTCCTATATTACACAAAATGTATGATATAATGTTGTTCAAACATGTGTGAGTGGAACTCAACACAACTCCAGGTATGTTTTTGAAGATGTAGACAGCCTAATAATAGAGGATTTAGTGCTGTCATGCGATTAAAAAAACTGAGAGATTAATTAATTATGATATGTAATTAATCAATCTAATTAATCTCTTTTTAATCTCACCAAAAAATTGCTGAGAAAAGCCTTCAATTTGAGGTATTTTCATTTAAATTCATTATTACATTATTGTGGCAGATCAAAAGACTGATATAGAACAAAAAAAGTGACTTTATAAAGTCATTTATTGTTTAACAAACTTTAACAGATGCAGTCACTTACATTCTACAGGATCATCATTATTATTATTATTATTACTAATCTGCAGTGTTGGGAAGGTTACTTTTAAAATGTATTCCCCTACAGATTACAGATTACATATCCCAAAATGTAGTTTGTAACTTAATCCATTTAATTACTTAAAGTGAGTAACGTAATTTGAATACTTTGGATTACTTGATATTGTCATGCTTTTTAAAACTACATGAATGTAGCAACTGCATCCTGCAAATGTTGTTCTTGTTTGTTCTCTTCAAATTGGCTGTTGAGCCCAAGTCTCCATGAATAAGAAACTGTTTGCTGTAAAGTAGCAAAGACTAGGAAATATGAACATAATAACTTTTGTCTACTTAAAGACAATAAAAAGTCCAGTCTTTTCTTAACCATATTAAAAATATTATTGATAGAGAAATGCTTTATATATGAGATCACTGGTTTTAGTCCTGGTGTTAGTCCTGGTTTAGACCTGCTTTAGTCCTACTTTAGTCCTGGAATAGGTTAGTCCTGGTTTTAGTCCAGGTGTTAGTCCTGGTTTAGTCCTGGTTTTAGTCCTGGTTTTAGTCCAGGTGTTAGTCCAGGTGTTAGTCCAGGTGTTAGTCCAGGTGTTAGTCCAGGTGTTAGTCCAGGTGTTAGTCCTGGTTTAGTCCTGGTTTAGACCTGGTTTAGACCTGGTTTTAGTCCTGGTTTTAGTCCTGGTTTAGACCTGGTTTAGACCTGGTTTAGACCTGGTTTAAGTTCTGGTTTTAGTTCTGGTTTAGTTCTGGTTTTAGTTCTGGTTTAGTCCTAGTTTAGTCCTGGAATGGGTTAGTCCCGGTTTTAGTCTTGGTGTTAGTTCTGGTTTAGAGGCGCACAGGAGGAAGCGCAGTTTACGCGGCGTACGCAAGAAAACGTACGCAGCGCATGGGAGGACAGCGGCGTCCGCGCAGTAACTACGGAAGGAAACGTGGTCCGCGCGTTCTCCGGTTGATGACGATGATGAAGGTGTGTGTTTGTGTTTGTGTGTGTTTGTGTGCGTGTCCCCTCATGTGGCAGGTCACTATAGGACAGTAGTGCAGACATCATGAGCCTATGCAGGTTGTTTTCACCAGTGACATTTAAGTTGTAGGCGATTTTATATTTGTTATTTTCTTTTATATTTCACGTCGGGAGAATAATTTCCAAGACACGAATGCGTTTTTACCTGTGCACTACTGACTCTGTTCTACTGGCTCTTTCGACCTCGTCCAATTGTGTGACTGACGGCGCCAACGTTAACATGACGTTTACATCGCTCTTACTGCATGCGTTTTGTGTGGGTTTCCAGCAATGAGTGGAATAACCGAAATAAAACAATTTATAAATGTGTTTTTTTGTGTGTTGTTGTCCCAACAACACATAAAAACAGATTTTATAATAAAGCAACTCACATACATAAACAGTAAAGTTAGAGATTAAAAATGAGATTAACGCGATTAAAAAACATAACGCGCTAAATATGACTGTAATTAATTAATCGCAATTAACGCGATAATTTGACACCCCTAAGAGGATTACTCAAAGTTCCAAATACTCTGTTCCGCCTTGTGATGTTATGACACGGTAGTTGAAGTATCGTTTTAGTTGAGATTTGATCATTTCAGCCCTAGAAATTACAAATGATTCTAGTGAAAGTGTAGGAAGTTTAAAAGCAGTGGAGTATTTTCCGTATTACCACACAAGATGGAACAGAGTGTCTTCTGTTTGAGAAAAGAACTCAGCCTAAATTGTGCATTAAACATGTGTGAATGAAACAAAACACAACTCTAGGTATGTTCATGATAAGGAAACTGTATAAGAAAAGATCAGGAAATAATGTGACATAGGTTGTTTAAACAGTAATTGCAAGTTAAATTGCAATACAGTCCTGCATGGAAGTGAATATGTCTTTAAAATGCTGTCTATTCAGGAATCCAGCTGAGATTTCACGCTTGCGCCCATTAGGCAGTGTGTCAAACAGATATTGACAGGGTGAGTTTGAGCTGATGTTTTGGGCTGTTCCTGAGACAGAACAAGTAGCTCGATGGTGTGAGAGAAAACCACCAATCTTTGTACCACCCTGTACGTTACATATGTTACTGATTTCCCCAGAGTGACGTCTCATTTTTGGTGAGATGACTTCCTTAGCAACACTAGCCATATTTACAAAGGTGAAAACTTCAACAGATGGGCAGCTTCACCCAACTCATCAAATTCTCCAAAAGTAAAGCCACACATTTCTTAAATTGCGCACAACAATAAATCAAATCATCAGGAAGCAATACAAGGCTAAAGATGACTAACGGGCTGTCATAAAGGTCCCTCCTCAAGTGTTTTGATTGTATTGTATTATCAAACTACTTTTCTCTAGAAAGTGGCCATTCTTGTTGGATGTGGGAAAGCCCCTCCATTGGAATGATCATGAATGTGTAGCTTAAGGTTGCTGATTGTTGCACCTGAAGATAATTTGGTTCTGTTTAGTTTATTGTACAAATGGAGTTTAAAATGGCAAAATTGTAAATTACACCATCAATGTCAAACCTCTACTGCTGGAGCTTTGTAAAAAAGTTTCATGACTGTGTGTCATGCATTTATGAGAAGTTTAACTTCAGATGGGGTCATGCCATGCTTTGCTGTCTGTTTTCCTCATTGCCGTGGTTGCCAAGACGAGCAGCGCATCACACAAGTAGTGAATCACCGGATGATTGACCAATGAGATATATTATATAAATAAAAACAATATATATAAATATTTTTATGTTTCTCTTTTACTTTTAGCTTTTCCCATTTCAGATGTCATTACAGCCCTGTTTGTTTCCTCAGCCCCTACATGGCACTTTCTCAAACATAAAGGTGCACTAAGTGATAATCATTAAATCAATGAACCGCACAATAACTTTTCTGGCAATAATAATTTCTATTTGCATGCTTGTTTGCTTTCCACGTCTCTCTCGCTCTCTCTACCATAGAGATTGAATGTCTAAAGGCTTCCATCTCTCACCATGGATCTATTAAAATAACTGAATCCTCTTGTTTCCTTAGCGTAATGACACCATAGATCCATGGTACAGACAGATTATTTCTGCAACACCATCTCAGTGTTGCTTCAACGAGCACCTAAGCACCATGCATCTATGTTGAGCATGCATTTGGTCAGCTCAAGGGGAGATGGAGAACTCAGATAAAGAGGAATGACTCAAAAACAAGCAACCTAAAATACACCTAAAATATTGTCACAGCATGTAACTTCTGTGAGAACCTCAACCTGCAATGCAACTCTCCACCACACACAGAAACATTTGAGCAGCTACAAGGAAAAAAACAGCTCCATCCAGCATAACATGGAAATCAATGGAGAAGACATCCCCTTGGCTTTAAAGGTGTTTATTAAATCAGACAAACAACAAAACTGAAAGATCCAGCCAAAAGTAGGGTTGTCCTGCTCGGACAACAAAATCAGCGCCGATCACGTGACTCGGACGTTATGTTCCGATCAGGTATTGGATAAATAATAATATATATATATTACATACAACTCATTTTAAAGTCAAGGTAATGCCTCTCCATATCCATGCGACTCCTCTCTAGTTATTTTTTCCATTCTAGCTTTTCCCTTTCTAAACACACATGGTCCAAAGAGCCCCTCACCTGTTCAGCTCAGAGCACAACAGTTCTCCTCTGGTAAAGTTATAGAACTCGTGGTTGCCCCACACATGGTGCACCTCCACGGGGCTGGAGCCGAACTCTCTCAGCACCGTGTCCAGAGCGCTGCGGGAAGCGTGGTGCTGAGCGTTGAATCCGTCGATGATGTCCCCCAGCTGGAGCACAAACTCAGGCTGAACCGCTGCTCCGGACCAATGCTCCCGGGCATTCCGGAGCAGTTGCAGGCTATTGCGGTAATAGCGCTTCCGTGTGCGGGCGAAGTTAAAGCCGTCGTCCAGATCGGCGTACTGGATGTCAGCGATCACGCCGAAGGTAAAAAGGGGATCGACCGACATGTCTGTCGCGATGGAGGCGGGGAGGGAGCAGAGCCTCACCCGGGTGAAGTGAAGAAGAAGCCGGTTACCTGTGCTTACATGACGGAGACACGCCACGGTTCGACTTGGGACAGTCGGGTCACCAAAGTGTGGGACCGGATGTGAGGCTACGGATCAGGCAGGGCGACGCAATAACTTCCAGTGTTACTTCAAAATAAAGCCGAGTGGTGAACATAAAAGTAAAATAAAGAAATAAATAATAGATATAAGTAAATACATAAAATTAAGTGTGTTAAAACCTAAAATAACTTATGTCTGCTAACATACTTCTTATTTTACTAGATTTAAAGATCCTATTTTACAAGAAATTTGAAACTATGTTATTACACACACACAAAAAAAAAAAAAAAAATGTGTTTCTCACCTTCCACGGTGGTAGGTCTCTCTCACCCTCATTCAGCTCGGGTCCTCTACCAGAGGCCTGGGAGCTTGAGAGTTCTGCGCAGTATCTTTGCTGTTCCCAGTACTGCACTTTTCTGGACTGAGGTGTCCATTGTTTTTCCCAGTATCTGTCGTAGCCTCTTACACTTTGGGGGTTACAGCCCCGAGTGCTCCGATCACCACAGGCACCACTGATGCCTTTACTTTCCAGGCTGTCTCCAGCTCCTCCTTGAGCCCCTGGTATTTCTCTAGTTTCTCGTGTTCCTTTTTCCTGATATTACCATCACTTAGTATTGCGATGTCCACCACCATGGCTCTGCACTGTTTCTTCTCCACCACCACTATGTCTGGTTGGTCCATCACCATCCTGTCAGTCTGTATCTGGAAGTCCCACAGGATCTTGGCTCGGTCGTTCTCCACAACCTTTGGAGGTGTTTCCCACCTTGATCCTGGGGTCTCCAGCCCGTACTCTGCACAGATGTTTCTGTACACTATGCCCGCCACTTGGTTATGTCGCTCCATGTATGCTTTCCCTGCAGCATCTTACACCTGCAGTTCTGTGCTGGACTGTCTCAGGAGCCTCTTTGCACAGTCTACACCGTGGGTCTTGTCTGGTGTGGTAGATCTAGACCTCTATTGCTCGAGTGCCCAGGGCCTGTTCCTGAGCAGCCAGGATGAGCCTCTGTGCTGTCCTTCAGACCAGCCCTCTCAAGCCATTGGTAGGATTTCTTGATATCAGCCACTTCAGTTATGTTCCGGTGGTATGTTCCATGTAGGGGCTTGTCCTGTCATGATCGTTCCTCCAGCACCTCTTCCTCTGGACTCCACTGTCTGAGACATTCTCTGAGCACCTCATCTGTCGGAGCCTTGTCCTTGATGTTCTCAAGGAGCTTGGATGTTTCATCCTGGACAGTGGTTCCCACACTCACTAGTCCTCGGCCTCCTTCCTTCCGGCTTGTGTACAGTCTCAGGGTGCTGGATTTGGGATGGAACCCTCCATGCATGGTCAGGAGCTTTCGTGTCTTAACATCTGTGGTCTGTATCTCCTCCTTTGGCCAGCTTACGATTCCTGCAGGGTATCTGATCACTGGCAGGGCGTAGCTGTTGATTGTCTGCGCCTTGTTCTTGCCATTGAGCTGCTTCTTAGGACTTGTCTCACTCTTTGCAGGTATTTGGCCGTAGCCACTTTCCTTGTTGCCTCTTCGAGGAGCCATTTGCTTGTGGGATACCAAGGTACTTGTAACTGTCCTCAACATCTGCTATTGTGTATGTATATATATATATATATATATATATATATATATATATATATATATATATATATATATATATATATATACACACACACACGTGCATAGATGTGCATACCCTATTGTTTAAAAAAATAATAATAATAATATAATGAAAACTAGAAAAGCACTCAGAGAGCGCAGACCTCCGACAAGGACTACAGTCCCCCTCATATTAATTGTGTTTTCCATAAATATTTGTCTCATATCTTTCAATTTGGAATATGAAAGAGGATCCGATTGTCCATCCCTGAGTCAAATTTCATGGGGTTTGGTCAATAATTAATCGAGATATTGAGAAACAAAATATTTGGCCCCATTTACCACAATGTTAACTAAAATTTCAAAGTGATCCAGAATCCAGGATTTCTTCCAGATCACCCCCAAAATGAAATCAGTTCTTCCTTTTCACATTTCCTACAAATCCTGAAAATTTCATCAAAATCGGTCCATAACTTTTTGAGTTATGTTGCTAACAGACAAACAAACAAACAGACAAACGCCGGCAAAAACATAACCTCCTTGGCGGAGGTAAAAATATGAGTATATGTGAAAAATATAAAACAAAAATGGTCATACACATAGAATTTATGAAAAACAAGACAGATCAATGTCCTCATTCAGACCCAGATGTTCACATGCTCCAGAAATGACTGAATCCAGAAAGCTTCTCTTTGATTTAATTTCTGAAGTCTATCTCCACCTCTTGCCAGTTGTTTCACATGTTCAATACCTTCAGTGCAAGGCAGAGTGTCATTGCTATTATGATTTTCACAAAAATGGTGAGCCATTGGGTAGTTCTGGTTCTTAACCCTAAGAGCATATTTATGCTTGGCTAAGTGATCTTTCATGCACCTTTTAGTGTGGCCAATATAGAAAAAATGTCTGGACAAGGGCAAGACAGATGATATATAAAGTGAGTAGTATTACAATTAATGAAATAATTGTGTGTGAATTATCTACTATTGTGTACAACCATGGATGTTTTAATTTGAAGGACATTTGGACAATGAGGACAGTTCAAACACTTAAATGAGCCCATAGGTTTTTGTAGCCATGTGCTTTTATTTTCTGGAGGAAGATAAGAGTTCATTAATCTGTCTCGGAGATTTGGAGCATGTGTAAAAGAAAATAAAGGATGTTCAGGAAAAACTTTGCTAAATACAGGGTTCCTTAGAAGTATAGACCAATTGTCTTGGGTTCCCTGTGAACCTTAGGCAACACATAGAAGGCTGCCAGAACCAGGTGTTCAACTGTTAAAAAAACAAATTCATTGTCATTAATAATTCTCATATCCAGTGCTTCCTTTAAGCATATGTCAAATTGTTTTTTCATAAATGACAATGGATTGGTAAAGAGTCTTTCATAATGTCTCATGTTGAGCTGTCAATGAGCCTCCTGTACATATTTGTCTTTAGATAAAGTTACCACAGTGCCACCCTTATTTGCTAGACGAATAATTAGGCCCGAGCCCCGACAGGGCGTAGGGCCTATTGCTTCCGCTCAGCGGAGCAAATGGGAAGGGACGTGCGCATGTCCGAATGCGACAAGACGACATGCAACTATGTCCACGGTCGCCCCCGGCACGAACAGCAGTATCCCAGTAACCCACGCCCAAGGCCTGGCTCATATTTACTACTGCTAAAATGAATGGAAGTCAATGGAAGGCGATGGGTGACCTCGACGAGATGGCGAATGACGAGCGCGTCAGTGCCCGTCACTCACCAATGACCCCACGGTGACGTGGGGAAGGTCGAGAGCTTTCAAAAAACGTATAATATGTTGTTCTAAAGTTTTCGGATATATTGTTTTTTTGCTCGAATTATTTATTTTTTTTTTATTATTATTATTATGCACTTTAAACCCTAATTTGACCCCTAAAACACGTTCAAAAACTCACCAAACTTTGCCCAAAATTCAGAAGTGGCGAAAAATTCGATAAAATATACGTTTCGTGCACGGGCATAAAAAAATGGCGACACAGCGCCACCTGGAAAATTCAAGAATTTGGGGTCTATGGGAGATGTCCCGGTCAACTTTGTTGTAGAG
This sequence comes from Boleophthalmus pectinirostris, assembly GCF_026225935.1. NCBI lineage: Eukaryota > Metazoa > Chordata > Actinopteri > Gobiiformes > Gobiidae > Boleophthalmus > Boleophthalmus pectinirostris. The sequence continues at coordinate 162,099 of NW_026571047.1, forward strand.
CCACGAAATTCGGTACACACATTTGTCATGTGAAGACAAACAAAAAATATTATAATGGCCACGCCCCCTGACAAACCAGAAGGCGGCCATCTTGGATTGAAGTTTGAGTCCGTGTTTTCGCTGTCATTGCGTTTGAACAAACTCCTCTGAAGGCGCTTCACCCACAGGGCTGAAAATCACCGTACATCATCTAGACAAGTGGAACATCTAAAATTAGCTGATTTTTTTTGATAACTGTCACGGTTTTCGTGCGGCGAAGCAGCAAATTTTGGTAAAAATTTCGCCTAATTTCAAGGTGACATTATTTGTTCCTGTTCACACAGACTTAGTCCGATTGTGCTGAAATTTAAATCACTAATGTGTGATCTCAGTCTGAATATAATACACTATAAACCATATGAAAAGTGAACACTATAGCGCCCCCTACCATAGACATGAAACGTCAACATAGTCAGATCTGCACCAAATTTGGGAATTAAATTCTATGCATGATTACGAGCAAAAAATTATATTATGGACATGATACCATTTTCACTGTTGGCCAGCAGGGGTGCAAAGACTCAAAAATTTGGCTCCTATGGGATACGTCCCGGTCAACTTTGTCATAGAGCCATGAAATTCGCTACATATATTTGTCATGTCAAGCCAAACAAAAAATTGTATTATGGCCACGTCCCCTGACAAACCAGAAGGCGGCCATCTTGGATTGAAGTTTCAGTCCGCATTTTCGTTCACATTGCGTTTAAACGAACTCCTCTGAAGGTGCTTCACCCACAGGACTGAAAATCACTGTACATCATCTAGAGAAGTGGAACATCTAAAGTTAGCAGATTTTTTTTGATAACTGTCACGGTTTACGTGTGGCGAAGCTGCAAAATTTGGTCAAAGTTTTGGCGAATTTCAAGGTGACATTATTTGCTCCTGTTCCCACAGACTTAGTCCGATCGTGTTGAAATTTGAATCACTAATGTGTGATCTCAGTCTGAATATAATACACTATAAAACATATGAAAAAACACTATAGCGCCCCCTAGCATAGACATGAAACATCAACATTGTCGGATCTGCACCAAATTTGGGAATTAAATTCTATTAATGACTAGAAGAAAAAACATATATTGCTGACATGGGAATTTTTCAAGGTTGGCCAGTAGGGGGTGCAAAGAACATCTAAAGGCGCACTATGTCATTTTGCCATTTGCAGGCACAGAGTTTGTGGACACGGCGTTTACGGTATGGTGTTGGCGGGGCACAGTATTTGCGGGCACGGCGTTCGCGGGCGCGGTGGGCGAGGGCCGTTCGACGCTGCTTGCAGCTTTAATTATATCTGTATTCTCAGAAAGTTCATTTAGGACTTTGCGCTCCTTGTAAGATAGATTGTTCTAAGGAAGGAATGGAGTAATTTATTAACTTCATTATCGATTTTTCTAGTAAAGGTAAGTAGTGTCGGATTAGATACAGTAGGTGAAAAACTCCTTTTAGGTTTAAAATTAGTTGACATAATTCCATTCCCCATAGAGGTAACAGACCTGTTGGACACAGCCTGGTTGGCCCGAGCCAGTAACGAAGTAACTGGCAAGGGCTATTGTTCTTCGCCGGTTTCTTCCGCTCTATTATTGGTCTCATGGAGACAAACAAAAAAGTCAATCATTGTGCACCCCTACGACGAACAGGAAGTCGGCCATATTGGATCAAACATTCGCCGCCGTTTTGACTTGGGTGTCTACAAAAAGATTCAAGTCCTCGGGGTTTGGTCCAAATGAGCTCAAATTTGACATGTCACATCTACAGACATAAACTCATAAAAATCATCAATTTTTTTATTGATACTCCCGTGGCACGCCGGCGAAAAACGCCTTCATGTCCTGTTTCTTCGGTGACCTGTCACGGCCACAGCCATTGGCCTACAGAGCTCAAATTCAAATCACAATTGCGTGATCCAGGCCTGAATGTGATGAAATATGAAATTTAATAAAAGTGAACTCTATAGCGCCCCCTAGCATAGACATGAAACGTCAACATTATCGGATTAGTACCAAATTCGGGACATAAATTCTATGTATGATTACAAGCAAAAAAGTCTATTACGGACATGATGCATTTTCCACCATTGGCCAGCAGGGGCGCAAAGACTCCCCCCAAAAAATTGTTAAAAAATAATTACACAGACAGGCTTTGTCCGATTGTGCTGAAATTTGAATCACTAATGCGTCATCACAGCCTGAATATAATACTCTATAAAACATATGAAAAGTGAACTCTATAGCGCCCCCTAGCATAGACATGAAACGTCAACATTATCGGATTAGTACCAAATTCAGGGATTAAATTCTATGCATGATGACAAGCAAAAAATTCTATTATGGACATGATGCATTTTTCACGGTGGCCAGTAGGGGCGCAACAACTCCCCAAATAAACAGTAAAAATGTTATTACAGAAACAGGTTTTGTCCGATCGTGCTGAAATTTGAATCACTAATGCCTGATCCCAGCCTGAATATAATACACTATAAAACATATGAAAAGTGAACACTATAGCGCCCCCTACCACAGACATGACATGTCAACATTATTGGATTTGTACCAAATTCGGGAATTAAATTCTATGCATGATTACAAGTCAGAAAGTCTATTTTGGACATGGTGCATTTTCCACTGTTGGCCAGCAGGGGCGCAATGACTCCTGAAAATATTTAAAGGTGCATTATGTAATGTGTCTAATGGACGAGCTGTCGCCCTGGGCGGATGTCGGGAAGAGAGAGTGGCGTGCCGGGGCGGTCGCGAGTCCCCGGAGGTCGCGTGGGGGGGCGGTGCGCGCCAGGGCGAGGGCCACCATCGCCGTGCGCGGCTTTAATTGGCCCTTGCCCCTAACGGCGAGGGGTATTGTTCTTCGTCGGTTTCTTTTTTTATTTTTTTTTTTTATTCCCTTTTCTGACCAAACAATCGCATTTTTGACCCCCTGAACATCGACGAAAAGTCCCCAAACCGGGGTCCAGATCGACCGGTCCGGCGAAAACTTCGATAAAACGGGCATCGCGACAATGCCCAAAGCCCCCCCACTCAACAGCGCCCCCTTGAAATTTCAAAATTTTGAGATGACTGAGAGGCTCAGACGCATATTTTGGAGTAGGGTCACGAAATTCGGAACAGTGATAGAACTCATGGAGACAAACAAAAAAGCTAATCATTGTGCACCCGTATGACGAACAGGAAGTCGGCCATATTGGATCAAAAATTCGGCGCCGTTTCGACTTGGGGGTCTACAAAAAGATTCAAGTCCCCGGGGTTTCGTCCAAATGAGCTCAGATTTGACATGTCACATCTAGAGACATGAACTCACAGAAATTTTCAACTTTTTTTGAGATACTCCGTACGGTTCGCCCGTAGCACGCCGGCGAATAACGCCTTCGTTTCCTGTTTTTTCGAAGGCCTGTCACGGCCACAGGCATTGTCATAGAGAACTCAAATTCAAATCACAATTGCGTGACCCAGGCCTGAATGTAATGAAATATGAAATCTAATAAAAGTGAACTCTATAGCGCCCCCTAGCATAGACGTGAAACGTCAACATTATCGGATTTTTACCAAATTCGGAAATTAAATTCTATGCTGATGACAAGCAAAAAAGTGCATTACGGACATGGGGTATTTTTCACAGTTGGCCACCAGGGGTGCAAAGACTCCCCAAAAAAAAGTTAAAAATTTATTACACAAACAGGTTTTTGTCCGATCGTGCTGAAATTTGAAATCACTAATGCATGATCCCGGCCTGAATATAATACACTATAAAACATATGAAAAATGAACTCTATAGCGCCCCTACCATAGACATGAAACGTAAGCATTATTGGATTTGTACCAAATTCGGGAATTAAATTCTGTATATGATTACAAGCAAAAAAGTCTATTACGGACATGGTGCATTTTTCATGGTTGGCCAGTAGGGGCGCAAAGACTCCCCAAAAAAATAATTAAAAAATGATTACACCACAGGCTTAGTCCGATCGTGCTGAAATTTGAATAAAAATGCATGATCACGGCCTGAATATAATACACTATAAAACATATGAAAAGAGAACTCTATAGCGCCCTCTACCATACACATGAAATGTCAACATTATCGGATTTGGACCAAATTCGGGGATTAATTCTATGCATGATTACAAGCAAAAAGTCCATTATGGACATGATGCATTTTTCATGGTTGGCCAGCAGGGGCGCAAAGACTCCTACTAAAAATAGTTAAAAAAAAATGATTACAGGGACATGCTTAGTTCGATTGTGCTGAAATTTGAATCACTAATGCGGGATATTGGTCTGAATATAATAAACTATAAAACATATGAAAAGTGAACAGTATAGCGCCCCCTACCTTAAGGCCCGTTCAGACCAAAAGCGTCAAAGCGTCCACTTTCTATGTAAAGTCTATGTGGACGCGCGACTAGAGCGTCCTGCGTTTTTGCAGCGCGTTTTCGGCGTCAGCGCGGCGCGAATCTGGCGTCGACGCGGCGCTTCTTGAGCGTTTTGGCGTCAGCGGCCAAGACGCGCGTCCAAAGCGTCAGCGTCAAGAAGTTGAAAATGCTGAACTTTTCACGTCAGACGCGCCGCGTCAACCAATCAGGGACGAGTATCCAGTGACGCAGCGACGTTATTATCAGGAAGCAAGACCCGAGAACCAGAACCAGAACCACCAACATGAGCGGAGCATAAATATATACGCCACAATCACCGAGCCGATCGCAAGGACTACACCAGGACCGGACCAGGACTAAACCAGGACTCGACTGGGACTAAACAAGAACTAGACCGGGACCAAACCAGGACTAGACCGGGACTGATTCAGTGTCATTAGCGGAGTATAAATATATATACGCCCCAGTCGTCGACCCGATCTCCTCCGCTGATGTTTTATGTCATAAAAACACTCTCTCAGTCTGGTCTGATATTGTTTTGGGAAAAAGACCGGGACCGGGCTTTTGTTTCCAGGGCAACGGACGCGCGTCAAGTATTTTTGTCCCGTTTGTTCACGGCGTCAAAGACGCGCGTCGGGGGCGTCTACACTCAAATGCAAACGCGTCCAAATAGAGGCGTCAAGGCGTTTTTTGACGCTTTGGTGTCAACGCCTCTTTAGACATGAAATGTTAACATTATCGGACTTGGACCAAAGTCGGGGAATAAATTCTTTGCATGATTATAAGCAAAAATGTCTATTACAGTCATGGTGTATTTTTCACGGTTGGCCAGCAGGGGCACATCCCCCCAAAAATATTGTTAAAAATTATTATATGCACATGTTTTTGTCCGAATTGTGATGACATTTCTATCAGTTATACACTGCATGACCCTTATTCCATTGATATGTCAAATACAGTTATCAGGGATACAGCGCCACCTATATGAATGCACACAATTTATTATTGTGTGACATAAAATTAGTTTTACATTCATTTGTAAAACTTTTGCCAAAACATTCACTGACGTACTCCTCATCATAAAAGTCAGTAAGACCTATGCCCTAGTTTTTACACTTTGGCCTCTAGAATAATTTCACTTCTGAGAAATTTAAAGGCACACTATGTAACTTTTCTGGTGGAGGATGTGTTTTCATGCACTTAGTCTTAGTGTGACAGTGCTCTTGACCATTAAAGTCACGTGACCTGTGGCTTAGTGTCTACGGTTTGGCTCTAGAATCATATCACTTTATCCTATTTTAAAGGTACACTATGTCATTTTTCTGGTGGACAAGCTGTTGGCCTCGGGAGCTGTCGGGAAGAGAGAGCGGTGTGTCGGGGCGGTCGCGAGTCCCGGCGGTCGCGAGTCCCGGCGTTCGCCAGGGGGGGCGGTGCGTGCCCGGGGCGAGGGCCACCATCGCCGCGCGCGGCTTTAATGTTTTTATTATTATTTTTACCAGCAGTTCATATTACAGCAATGCAAAACCACAGGACTGAAGCGATCAAGTGCAGACTTGGCCTGGTGGCGTCTCTTGCTTGTTTTTAATGTTCCTTAGGCACACTGCGGAACATTCCAGACAAATCTATCACATCTCCATGAAAACAAGCAAGTGGTAAATAGTGCACCTTTAAAGTTGTATCAGACCTAATGATAATGTGTGGTAAGTGAAATCAAACAGCACTACAGCTCCTGTTGACCAGTTGTTCTTTGTATTCCAGCATTTAATCTCATGGTATGTGCATATATTGTGTATTTATGTGTGCTTCTACTGATGTCAGTATCAGTAAATAAACTATACTCTGAGCAGTAAGCATTATGGACTTGCGAGCTTAACTGCAACTCTTAAAGATGTTCACTTCATTTAGGCCATTCAATTTTTATAATTTTAATGAGTAGCCTAATTATTCATTTATTTTTTTACCAATATTTATTTATTACATTATCAACAAGATCAGCATGACCAACTTAAGATATGAAAGGGCCAAGTATATGCTAGCCTATACTGTACTACACTGTAATAAAATATTAGTATTAGCTGACTAATTACTAAAAACATTTGTTTTATTGACCTCAACCTCAGATAAAGCACTGAGGTTTTTTGAACAGATGACAGCTCTCTTTGCCTTTGCTGTGTGAAATAAACTATTTGATGGTAATATACTAGTAATGTATTGGCAACAGTTTTACTGAGAGGTGCATGTTAAAGACTTCAATGGAAAAAACACAAAAATGGGACACAATAACAATGCATTACTTTTTTATTATGACAAATTAGTTCACTTCATTTAACTTTAATCATCAATGATTCAAGTTTCCATTAAACTGTCAGGCTTGACTGCAGTGCCCCTCATAGGTCAACCGTACAATGCTTTTTTCCAAAGTTTAGTTTATAATTGTCAAATTTTTTCTAACTTTACACAGACACAAACAACTTGTTTTGGTTCATTTTACACAAAAGACCGCAATGCCCAAATCATGCCCATGTACAAAGTTATAGGCAAGATTAAATTAAACCGATTCAAAATTCAAAACAGCTCTCTCAATAATGCAAATTTGTACTTGGAAAATTGTGCAGGGATTATTAACTTAAGCACTTGAACATAAAAGTTGTAACCAATTTTTTTTTTGTTGTTGCTAAATTTAAGACTTGTTAAAAAGAAAAAGAAACTGTACAGCAAAATTACAAACAGCGGCATTTAGGATTTGATCATAACATCTGAAGAAA
>NW_026571047.1:169777-372277 GCF_026225935.1 Boleophthalmus pectinirostris
TGGATGGGGTTTGAGGTCCTTTCACTTACATTGTGATTTTCGTTATGCAGACACGTGGGATGCCTTCCTTTGCAAATGTCACAAGTGTGGCGATGATGACACCCTTTGGCATTGTTACCTACTTTTAAGCACCCATAACACAGTTTATTGTTTTTGACAAAAGTCCGCTTTTCTTCAAGAGCCTTTTCCTGAAACTTTGAGCACTTTGAAAGTTGATGTGTCTCATCTTTACAAAACATGCAGGGTACTTTTAACCTTATGTTGTTTGACCTTGTTTTATCAGTGTGTACAGTGGCTTGTGTTGTAAAAACTTGAGTTGTGGATCTATTTGATTTAATTTCTCTTGTGTTTCTTTTCTCTTGGACTGAGCTACATGAATGTAAGGCATATGATGAGGTCACTGGGTTACATGCTATCTCTGCCTCAACTGACAGAAATTCTGCAAAATCCTTAAAAGATGGAAATTCTTTACCTTCCATAAGAGCAGTTGTGACTTGTCGATTCCAGCGATTTGCAAGCCATTCAGGAACTTTCTGCAACAACTTTTGGTTTTCCTCACAGTCACTTAGTATTTCTAGGCTCTTTACATATGGCATTGCTTGAAGACAGGCCATTAGGAAATCTGAAAATGTCCTTAAACCTTCTGCATCCTTTGAGTAAATTTTTGGCCACTTTGACAGCTTATCTCTAAAAGCTCTTTGGATAACGAAGGGCTGACCATAACGTTGGTCAAGCCTTTTCCATGCATCTTTGTATGCCTCTTCATCACTGCGATAAAATGTGCCTTCAAGACATTTTTGTGCTGGGCCTGTAATATATCTTTTCATCAAATGTAGTTTATCAGCAGATGAAATACCTTTGCAATCCACAAGTGAGATGAATGACGCCTTCCATTCGATGTAGGTGATTGGATCTCCGCTGAACACATTGGGCATTGGCACTGGGATTCTGTTTATGGCTATGCTGTCTTGAATAGCTTGGGCCAACTGGGAAATAACAATTTGAGGGTTTGGTTGATGCACAGGGTTGTACATGGGAAATAATAGGTCATTGTGCTGCATGAGTGGTTGAAATAAGCCTGTAGATGGTGCTGGTGGTACATGTGTCAAGTTGTGGTTGACAGAGAGCGGTATATTGCGCTGTGACATAACCTGACTGTCTGTGTCCACTTTCATTTCTTTGTCATAAATCTGTAGCTTTGCACGAGCAGCTTGCATTTCCTTTTCAGCCCTTAAACGTTCAAGTTTAGATTTCTGTGCATCTAATTCCCTCTTGTGTTGCTCTTCCATGTCCCTTATTTTCTCCTTTTGTGTAATTTCCTCTTGCGCGATTTTATACTGCGCTTCCTTTGCGGCTAATTCTGCAGCCGCATCAATTCTCTTGGCTGCTATGCTTAAAGTTTCTCACTGCCGACCGATACCTGAATGTGAGGCAGTACCATAGATCACAGGTGTCAAACATAAGGCCCGGGGGCCAGATCTGGCCCTCCACTACTGTTAATGTGGCCCTTGGGTGATTTTCTACTAAAATATTTTAAATGTTGAAATTGATTTTTTCTTAAAATTTCAGGTTGTTCATAATATTATAATATTATAATAAGAAAGAGTTCATCAATTAAAAAAGATTTCTGTAATAGATTTGTGTTTCTCTGCACAAATATTTGAATTTATTTTTATTTTTGGGGTTTATATGCCATGAGTTTTCTGATCTGGCCCCTTTGGGATCAAAGTAGGTTGGATACGGCCCCCGGACCAAAATGAGTTTGACACCCCTGGTATAGATGGATCGGGCATGTTCGTGAGCTAAGAGTTGGTGAAGTCGCTGCCTTTCTCTTTCTGCATCATATTCATCTATTGCCGCTAAACGCTCAAAAACAATTTTCATAATGTTTTTAGTTACGGCTTCACAAGAGTCCATTTTATGCCTTATATCAGGAGATGCTGTAGTACGATCTCTTATTTCACTGTATGCTTTCATCATGTCGTTCATTGCCTTTTCAATATCATCTGCCATTACTTGGTGTCTGGTAAGTCATTCTTTAAATATTCTCTATACTTTCTGATTGGCTTTTCCATTGTTCATAAATACTTAGCAGTTTTCTCTCTTTCTTTTAATCAGTTCTTCTCTGTGATAGACAAGCATTTTTTCTGTGGGCACACTAGATCAGCTGTTGGTTCCATTTTACGTTGCAGTTCAGCTAATTGTCTTTCCATATATTCTAATTCGTCCTTTAATTCTTGTCTTGACATGCTCTCGGTATTTGCTTGGTGTAACAAAGCTCTCTTTTCCTTTATATCCATTTGTAATTTGTGTATTTGCACTTCTTTATCCTCCATTATCAGTGTAGATGTCTTTCACCGTATCCGTTAACTGTTGTCCGCTGCTTGATTCCACAGGCAGCTCGGTGTAGCGAGTGGAGGTAAAGCTCTTACATATCCCTCTGAATGAAGACTTGACTTGAACTGGCGATTTTTAGATTTAATGTCAATAAATCCTTCAAATCTGCCATAAGAGCTTTGTGCCTCTTCAGCTAAACAAAAAACTTAGAAAAATACCAAAAATGATATGTGTACATTTGCTCCGCAACGTTTTCTCCCCTCTCAGACAAACATAAACCTTTCAAAATAAAAGCGCCAAACACAAATGCGCAAGTCAATGGTCAACAACAGAACATGGTACAACACAAAAAACAATCATAAAAAGTCACAAGAGATTTCAACAAGATAAATTATACCACAGGTTATTTACATATATATTAATATGCAAATTAGAAGGCTTAGAACTCCATCTTGGTAAACAAAATATTCTGAATCAGCACCCCCAAATTATGTAAAATTTACAGACTTTTCCTCAAATTTGCTGTTAGGACTTCTCTTCTGTAAAAATACTCCTAGTCTAAATCCATGGACAAGTTATTCATGGTGACCCAGTGTTAACACTAAGTATATTAAGTATTAATAAGAATGCATTGTCTTGGACTTGACACTCAAAGATACATTTACAGTACATTATTCCTTCCAAACTCATTGTGATAAGCTCCTATTGTAGCCACAACCGCCCTAACTGATGGAAGTGAGGCTGCCACTCTGCAATTTTGCCAGTCTCCCACCACCAACACTCTCACATACACCATATTCATACCAAGCAATGTGGGTGAAGTGTCACAAGGACACAATGACAGAAAGCACTGGTCTGTGTAAAAACCAGGTTTGATGGATGAGCACTGTAGAGCCACTGTGGCAACTAGTATTGCAGTGGTCTCCTATCGATCACTAACCCTACCCTGTGCTGTTGAGCTCCTGAGATCTGACCAGATCAGGTTTTGACAAGTTCTTATAGCTGAAAAGCTAGTCCAAAATTAAAGTTGCACTATGTAACTTTTCTGATAAAAAGACCAACAGCTTCTTGCCTCCATGGAGATTCTATAACTTTTGGAGTGTTCCACTGTATGGCATTATACAAATATAGGGTGACCATATTTCCGTTTGTGAAAACCCGGACACCTTTTGGGGGGAATCTTCAGTTTGTTACATAAAGAAGGAGGAAAATAACACAAGAACGACAGCAGCAATAAGTTTTAAGAAGGAAGTAAAAAGGGTTGCACCTGTCCTGTCTGAGAAAAGTGTATAAAGTGTGTGCTGAGGGGTTTTACAGCCTTAAAACAGATAGAATAATTGTAAAATATAAAGTTGACTACTTCGCGGATTTCACCTATCGCGGGTTATTTTTAGAACATAACCCCCACGATAAACAAGGGACCACTGTACTCTCACCTCACAACCTGTGCACATGACCTCCCACTTGTCCCGACCGAGACGGAAAATGGAGAATTTCTTGTACAAGTCATTGTTAAATGCGCATTTGTGCTTCGGTATATTGCAGACTGACCGACTGTTTGTGTCTCGCTCCTTCTGAGTCACAGATGCTACAAAATACGCTCAGTTTAATGCCCCCAATGAACGGTACTGAAAACCCGGACATTTGCATCACTTTATAAAAAAAAACCCGGACACCCCGGACATGACGCAAAATACGGACATGTCCGGGGAAAAACGGACGTTTGGTCACCCTAGTTTAACTTTCTGCATTTTCAAAACAATAAAACGTCACATGTTGATCATTAATATTATTAATCCCCAATATCTGGGTTTCACGTGACGTCACAGGGCTACGTTTGTCAGCACGCAAAATCAGATGGAGGGCAGGAAGTGAACTGACTGGAGGAAAATGCCAGTGTGTTGTGTAGTTTATGGCTGTGCCAATCGTTCTAACCGAGAGAAGGAAAAGTGATTTTTTTTGGAGTACCGAATATAGTCGTCCACAAAGGTCAGAAATGGGAAAAGCTGACAGAAAAACGCCATAAAAAGTGGATTACAAACCTGTTTGCGGTCGGGAGGAGCAATTCACTAATGCTCGTGTCTGCAGTGACCACTTCAACAAAGCTAAATTGTTTTTTGTGGTTTACCTAAACATAAACGAAGCATTAACAACTAACGGCTAACGACGTTTGTTGACATTAAATAGTTGCCGATACACTGCAGTTTTTCCATTACAGTCTATACACATAAAATAAGAGAAACACTCAGCCCGGCGAAGACCAAATGATAATCATCATTTAGGCGTTTTGCACCAAGGTTGAGGACCCATCCACTGACAAAAAAAGTTCTATGCCTCCAAACTTTTGTACGCCTTCATCTCTGGTGTAGAACGATGTCTGAAGAGCTAAATAGTTCGTGATATCCTCTGCCTCGATTGTTGGCAAATCTTTTAATTTGGTTGAAAATTCTCACATTTTCAATGAGATTGGGTCATGCCCAATATATTTGTCGACTAACTGCTCGTACCTTTGTCTTGCTACTGGCAAGGGGACACAGGGGTGTCAAACTCATTTTGGTCCGGGGGCCGTATCCAACTTGCTTTGATCCCAAAGGGGCCGGATCAGAAAACTCATGGCATATAAACCCCAAAAATAGCAATAAGTTCATATTTGTGCAGAGAAACGCAAATCTATTACAGAAATCTTTTTTAATTGATGAACTCTTTCTTTTACAAAATATTATAATATGATGAACAACCTGAAACTTTAAGAAAAATGCAACTTCAACACAATGTTTTAACATTAACTTGTATGTAAATAGGAATTAGTCCATTTTTCTTGTAAAATCCTGCACTCTGCTCCACTTTTCTCATTTTGGACATTTTGCTGATGAGGGTGTCACGGTCAACAGTCAAAACGATCGTCCTTTAAGAGCGTTTGGAAAGAGACAAGTCTTCATTTGTGCTGCTCTGGTGGGAGGGGCCACGTACAGAGACGCTGGAGACGCTGCTGTGATAAACACCACAGAAAATTAACAATATTTTAATAGAAAATATAATTAAAATATTTTTGTAGAAAATCAGCTGAGGGCCAGATTTCTTGGAGGGCCGAATCTGACCCTGTTATGTTTGACACCCGTGCTCTAAATCCTTACAATAAGAACTCTTCTCCATATCTGTGTTCTCCAGTGCCATGTTTGTCTTCACTTCCTGCCCTCCACCTGAAATTCGCGCATCATCGTGATCACGTGACTGAAACCCTCCTATAGAAGTAAAATTCCTGTTCACTTTTCATACCATGAAAATTAAATGAATGAACCAGCCAGACGTCCTTTAGCAGTGAATCATTTATTGCTCTGTTCTGGATACAGGGAGTCTCGTCGTGTCTACAGCGGACTGCAGCTCTGTGGCCAAGCAACAAGCTCCTGTCAGGGTGACGCTATGCTAATGCTAATGCTATTGCTAACTCAGACTCAGATGACAATTAAAAACAGCAGACGTCCATGGACCAGAGGCACATACTTGTAGGACATTCATCCACGCACTTGGCAGCTCTGAGAAGCAAACAGGAAGTCCAAGTTTTGGTCAAACAACACTGAGTGAACACACATATTTAAGTGAAGGCACAGTATTCACAGTAAGTACAGGTCAAATATATTACATTTCATACGGTCAAGTGCTAGTACTGGGCAGGTGTATAGGCTTTTTAAGGAGACATCTCAACTTTTTCCTTTGTACATGTTTTTCGGGGTACATGTTTAAATCTGCACTATGATTTTTTATTTATTTTTTATTTTTTTCCTGGAAGAGGGTACTATACATTGGAATGTTCTACAGTATGACATTTGAAGTGGAACACCTAAAATCCACCCACAACTGCATTTCAAATAGAGCTGCAAAAACTGGGCAGCACCTGGAGGACTAAAGGGGAGAGTGACGGAGGAGGAAAGACGGGATCTGAAGGACTAAAGGGGAGAGTGACGGGGCATGAGGGGCGGGGTCTGAAGGACTAAAGGGGAGAGTGACGGGGGAGGAAAGGCAGGGTCTGGAGGACTAAAGGGGAGAGTGAGGGGGGAGGAAAGGCAGGGTCTAAAGGACTAAAGGGGAGAGTGACGGGGGAGGAAAGGCGGGGTCTGAAGGACTAAAGGGGAGAGTGACGGGGCATGAGGGGCGGGGTCTGAGGGACTAAAGGGGAGAGTGACGGGGGAGGAAAGGCGGGGTCTGAAGGACTAAAGGGGAGAGTGACGGGGCATGAGGGGCGGGGTCTGAAGGACTAAAGGGGGAGAGTGACGGAGGAGGACAGGCGGGGTCTGAAGGACTAAAGGGGAGAGTGAAGGGACGCGAGGGGGGGGGTCTGAAGGACTAAAGGGGAGAGTGACGGGGGAGGAAAGGCGGGGTCTGAAGGACTAAAGGGGAGAGTAACGGGTGAGGAAAGGCGGGGTCTGAAGGACTAAAGGGGAGAGTGACGGGGGAGGAAAGGCGGGGTCTGAGGGACTAAAGGGGAGAGTGACGGGGGAGGAAAGGCGGGGTCTGAAGAACCAAAGGAGAGAGTGACGGGGCACAAGGGGCGGGGTCTGAAGGACTAAAGGGGAGAGTGACGGGGCATGAGGGGCGGGGTCTGAAGGACTAAAGGGGGGAGCAAGGGGGGGTGGAGGGGTGGTAGATAATATTATTAAAACACCATGCCCAATTTAGTTGAAAAAGAAAAGTTGAATTAGTGCATAATTCCACCTTTACATATTTATCTCTATTTGAAACAAGTGGATCATGCCATCAGGCCAAGTCACAGGTCAGATCTGTGGCGAGGCAACCTTGCTTGCAGTATGCATGTTTTCCAAGTTTTTTTATTTTTATTTTTATGTATTCGTCATCTCCACTGAACTGATGTAAATTCTTAGTATTTAATTTTTTACTTTAACCCATACTGCGGAACATTCCAAGGACTGCCCCTACTTACTACTCAAGAGAAGCAAAATATACCACAATTCAAATGCTCAACAACCGTTGCAATTCTGGGTTATCAAAATGAGACATGGTTTGGTTCCAAATGGTTTGACAGGGCTTTGAACAAAATAGGACAGCAAGCATCTCCAGGCTTAGTTAAAGGTAAGATCTGTGGAGAGGTAAGCTCACTCACAGTAAGAATGCATGTTTTCTAAGGTGTTTAAACAACACATAATTATTAAGAAATACCTATATTTTGGTCCATCTATTTGGTGAAGCTGTAGAGCTAAGAAGAGCTCCTACGTGTTTTGAAAGCCTATACCAAGGATTATTCACCTTAAACCGAGTGTTCATATGGAACAGGTATCAGATAAAATACAACAGACAAAAACAGAAAATGTCTCCTTTAAACACCCTAGCAAAATGGTTCCTGACTTTGTAGTAACATGGGGTTTGGTGGCCATAGGAATGTCAGTATAAATATAGGCTCACAATAAGAATAAATAAAGGTGACAAAGGGTACACTTTAAAATGTTAAACACAAAGTCGTAACAATAGAGATGTTCAAATCATTTGTGGTTCAGCAAACTGAAAAAAAAAAAAAAAAAAAAAAACTTGAATTCAGAATTTACATTTGAGTACTTTTAACTAGTTTGGATCAGAAGGCCCAAAAATGTGATTTAATACTTACATTTTGCATAAAAATTATAACATTTTGAATTAAATGTTTTTTGTTTTTGTTTGTTTCAAGTGCAATTTTTAGTTTTTAGAAAAGTTTTTAGAAAATAAATAAATAAAATGATAAATCAGTCAAAAAAAATGCTTTCAACAATTTCAACATTTTAGTCCCAAATTTAAGTTGCACTATGTAACTTTTCTGATGAAAGACCAACAACTTCTTGCCTCCATGGAGATTCTATAACTTTTCGAGTGTTCCACTGTATGGCATTAGACAAATACACAAGACATCATCAAACCAAGTTACAAGTCAGGTCTGTGGAGAGGCAACCACACTCACAGTAAAAACAATACAAATACTTGCAATTGAATTCATGTATGTTAGATAAGTTTAATACCATACTGTGGAACATTCACTCTCTATCTCTATGGTGACAGACACCCATTCGGAAAAGTTCCATGATGTACCTTTAAGCCTAGCAAGTATCTAAACTAGTCATCTCAAATGAATTCTAATTTTGAGACATGTAAATACATCTATTTCGTAATGCTTTTTGGAAATTTCATTGGATAAAATGAATAAGGCACATTTTCAGCAATAAGACATTAAAAAATACATTTCCCATAATGCAACTCGGTGGATAAACAAGCCAGTAAAAGTGAGTACAAAAATACATTCTTTTTACACACAAATTAGCAAAACGTGAAAAATGTGACCAAGCTAAAGGTGCAACGTGAGATCTTTGATTTTATATTTACAAAATCTGACAAACTGCGTACACACAACGCACTATTTATGATGTGTCCACGCGTCCCACTGCCGCACCTCCGGTTCACCTTGTGCTCCTTCAGATTTCCAGTCATAAAAATAAGTACAAGACCAAAAATGCAGATGGTTCACAGGCTGTCTTCAAGTTGAGGAGTAACACTGGTCTGGAGCATTAAAGGTACTGTAATTTGAAACATAAAGGAGACATATTTCACCAATCCACTGTTTTGGTCTTTAAAATATGCAAGAATGTTCCCTCATCAAAAACAAACATTGCAAACGGTAAATTTACGCAAGTACTTTTCAGACGCCATACTTTTGCTCCTACTTAAGTAATATATTGTACAGTATAACAGTACTCTTTACTTGAGTAAAAGCTGTGATTCCTCTTTCCACTGTGAGTAAGTCTAAAACTGACAAAAGCTTTCTGTTGACAATATGAAATGATTTCTGTTTCTAGTGAAAAAGAAAACTAAAGCAATGTCTGCTTCTGGTAAACTGGGACTAAACTAAACATGTGGTTGTAAACTCCATTCACAACCACATTTTAAATAGAGCTGCTAAACTGGGCAGTACTCGGGGGACTAAAGGGGAGACTGGGGGTGGGCTGGAGGATTAAAAAGAAGCTTGAGGGGTTTGTAATCAGGAACTTCTGGCTGTAATCAAGACAGTCTCTTGTGATGTCCCCAACTACTAGAAACTGGCAGCACACAGATTTAGATATGTGCTTATTTGTTTGTTTTACCAGAAAGAAGCAGATTTACCTAATTTGCACTGAAGTTTCTAAAACTGGAAAGAAACCATAGACAGTACAATTAAAACACAGTTTAGTAGCAAAAAAGAAGCAAATTTAGTGCACTTAAATAGTCAGATCAAGTTTAAAGTTTAGTGTCTGAAGATGTCTCGACTTTAAAAACAGAAAGGAGCTCCATGGAATTACGTCAGTATTACCCAACCTTAGTTTGTTTTGATGAGGATACAACATTGTAACATAACTCAAACGCTCAAAAGTATTACATGACTTGTGGATTCATTCTCAACATATGGCCAGTATCCAGCCAGGACAATAACAGAAACAACAGTATATAAAACCATAATGCCAGAGGTCACCTGGTCTGTAGCTCCCACTGAGTACCATCAAGTTCTCTGGTACTTCTAATAGAAGTCCATCACCAATGTAGCATCCAGCGGTGTTCCTTCACCAGTGGTCCAGGGGGAGGTCCATGGCGGCGCTCAGGCTCATGTCTGTCACATCCAGGAACTCGCTGGTGAAGACGCTGGGTGCAGTGGGCGGGGCTACACTGTACGTGTTGGCGGAGGTGGGTGGGGTCAGGTCCAGCCACTCCATGTTGTCCCAGGGAGCCTCACTAAAGGCCATGCTGAAGGCCACCCCCTGGAGCTCGGGTGCGGACAGCAGCAGCTTGTCCCCGACGTGGTGAGGTTGCCGGGGTTGAGCACTGTAGCCCTCCCCCTCCCCCTCCATGCTTCGGCCAATGGGAGTGCTCAGCAGCGTCTCCAGATGGCCCTCTGGCAGATGATTGGCTGGGTGGTCGTAGGGCAGCTGACCAGGCGGTGGGTGCTCGTAGTGCCGGTGGAACCTAGGCACCAGCAGACCCGGGCATCCTGCCGTCATGGGAGAGATATAGAAAGTTAAACAGAGATTGAATCCCTCTAACCTAGCAAGTTATACTTTATTTATACCCTAGATTTGACCTAATCTTTAAAAGCATATTACAGACATAGATATATACTAAGATAGTGCAAAAATATTGACATATTGTGAAACTTGGGGATACAGTATCGATATTGTGGGCTAATATATTTATTGTCCAGTTGCATTTTGAAAATTACTAATCAATCTACCAAACCTAATTTCCTTTATTTATGTGATAATTTTACATAAAAAATGTAGATATAGTAACATATATAGTTTTATTTGTATAGTAAATAATACAAAAAAAAAAAAAAAAGTAAAAGAAATGCAGATATTTTTGAGTTAAAAGCTACAACAGTCACAGGTCTGTTTCACCAAATGACACACTTTGTGTTACACATTTTGTGTATTCAAACATTTTTATTCTAAACTGGTTTATACTTTATCCATCAAAGAGAAATACAAGCCTCAGTAGTGCTCATACCAAGCACTGGTTTCAAATGTAATATTAAAAAAATTATAACATCGAATGACATCTAAAATTGTGGCATTTGTACTTCTTGTTACAAAAGCGTCAACAGCAAAAACTAAAAAGCCAAATCTGAGACTTGTTTCCACTTCAGAGTCCTGCAGTGTCCACAGAGTGATGTACGATATACATGATACACGAGAAAAGATCTCACATTATTGTTCAAAATGGCCCTTTAACATTTACTGAATGACATTGATGAAATGGGCTTTTGGAGACACCTTTATTTAAGGCATTTGATTTTAATAAATTTGTATAATTTTTGCAAACAAATGTTATTACTGATATTATTACCAGTTCTACGTGTGACCCATGTCACTGAATGAGATTCTGAAAAGTTTATGATATGTAATAAAAAAAAAAAAAAGGCAAACAAATGTTATCACTGATTCTACGTGTGACCCATGAATGACATTTCGATACTTTAAACCTATAATATTCTTTCAAATTTGGCTTATGCATATTGGTACAAATAAAGTGATATAAAACAAATCAATTAAGATAATTTAAACCTTCATATATTAATAACTAGAAAAATTGTGGCTTCTGGACATAAAAATGCCTACATCATGTTACTGACCCATGTACAGTTTATATTATACAGGTTATTCTAGTAATATTGCTTAGCTTTCCCTGGTTTGGCCATTTTGGAAAAGTTTTACTTCCTGCATGGACGTTTCCTTCCAGCGTTACTGTAAATAAGGTCTGAAGCTTTCCCAGATGACATGGTAGTTACTATCAGACCAAGCAATGTGACAAACTTAACAGTCAGAAAATGTGTTCCTTGTGCATAAATGGTCCCTGTATTTTGGATGGAATTTTGTATATAGATGGAATAATATAGGGTCGGTGAAATTTTTTTTTCCAAACCGTATTTGAATCTAGGCATATGGAAGAGGACCAGACCTGCATCAGACATTGCAGATGCTGACTGGCTAGTTCTAGTTTTTTATTACACTTTTACTCATGTTTTATGAAACTGCTTTCAAACAAATTAATCTAATCTATCAAATGCTTATGAGCAAATCTCTGAAGAAATATATGATAATGTACTGTATTCACTAAACTATAATAACTATCATCAAAAACTTGCCAAAGGCCGCATTAAAACCAAGGGCTGCCACCTGCCCAGATGCGGCATAAAAGGACTCCTCAGAACTCAGTGTTCCTGTTGTGTGTCTATGGTTGATGGTTTGTTTCAATCTGTTCTTTATGTCTTCTGGACACAGGCATGTCACAGAGAGGCTCCATAATTACAGTAATACAGCAGAAATGTACACTATTTACCTCCATTTTCTATAAGTACGTCCAACAGTTCGTCCATCTGCTGACTCCTGTTTAGCTGCTGGAGAGACACACAGGTTGAATACAAAGAGTCACCATGTTTTCCCACCAGTATTCAAGCACCATCCAGTGTTTGGTTTGTTCAGCACGAAGCTGGTGGAGAAGCTAGTGCAGATAGTGTAGTCTATTTCATCACAAAAATGACAGAAAGATGCAAAGGAACAAGTGAGTCACAGTGTAAGAGGCAAGGTGCACTCAAGCAGAAACCTGTCTATTTCCCTCAGATCCTTTTCCACCAAGACCTTGCTCAGTGCATACCCTGCACTACTTTCCCCAGCAGCAGAGGTGCTTTCTCACATGGAAACAGGAGAGGGTCTTCATGGTGCCCACCCAAACATGAACAACTGCAATGATAGCTGTAGAACGTTTTTTGTAGAAAGTTTTATGCCTCAAAAAATAAAAGCAGATCAAGCTTTAGTGTTGATTTTTGGGGAGATTTCAGTATTACAAAGCCACAGACATCAAGAATCAGCCTGAGCAAATACAATGCTTAACCATGTATACAATATCATGTTTGCTCTGCACTTCTTTGTCACTCTTTCAGAAGGTGGCACTCTGCTGACGACATCACATTTTAAAGCTCCTATATTACACAAAATTCTCTTATGACTTATGAGCTTTAAGCCATGTTAGAATGTTGCTACCTTCTCAAAAATATGTTTTTTTTTGTTTTGTTTCATTCACACTGAGTAATGCTGGTTTATTAGTTCGTCTGCATATCAAAAACTCAAAAGGCTCTGTTCCCCCTTGTGATGTTATGAAGTGGTAGTGTAGTGAGTAGCTCCTTTTACCTTTAGTTTAGCAGAGACTGGCAGTTCCAGAGATTAAATCATCCAAATGATTTTAGTGAAGGTGTATGGAGTTTAAAAACACAGTGGAGCACTTCCTGTGTTGACATCATAAGGTGTGTTTTCTTTTGAGAGAAGAACTCTAAATCTGCAGGGTTTTTAAACGTGTGTGAATGAAACAAAACACAACTCAGGGTGTGTTGTTGATGAGGAAATATCATTATAACAGACCAGAAAATAGACCAGAAAATATGGACTGTATGAATATTCTCTAAGCTGGACAGGAGGCGCACCGTGTGGGGATGAATGAAAGCTGGGTACAAAGCTGCTGAGTGGGTGTCAGTGGGTGGGCACTAGTGGATCATGGGGGGTTACCTGCTGGAGTGCCTCCTCGTAACAGGGAGGTTGACGCACAGAGTTACAGTGACACCTCTGACCAGCAGGGGGACATAGTGACCTCTACATGAAACACAGGCAAGACGTGACATTAGCCCCTCACAAGACAGAAGGGGAAATGCCACATGGGTGAAGGTTATGGACAGTGAACAGAGTGAGTCTACAGAAGGACGGAGTGAACTGAGCTGTGTACTGTATAGACCATAGCATGAGGACGAGGCATCACCTTGGACATGTTTTCACTCTTCACTGAGGAGCCATGGCTGACCCCAGTGTCTGAAGGGTACACTCTGTGGTCAGAGGGGTAGGAACAGTTCATCATCTGACCACCGCTCTTCTGCTGTACCTGAAAGTTTACAGGAAAAACAAGTTCAGTGAGTTCTAATAGTAGTCTGTAGTATGGACATTGGAGATAAATTTCGTGCCACACACAGTGATATGATGAGAGTGACATAGTGAGATTTAGATTCTATAAAAAAAGCACTTAATGTATTAGACAAAAAGCCCAATAATTATCATTATTGCAGAAAACTTGACAAATACAAATTCCTAAATTGGGACAACACAATCAAATATGCAGATTTAATTTTGGTATACAAAGTTGTTAATAATCTTGCTCCACCTCCTCTGAAGGAGTTTGTGAAAAGAAATTCAAATTGCACAACAAGAGCAGCTCTAGAAGCGACAGCTCTGTGCTGTTTAGGAAAAATGCTTTTGGAAGGCTCTTTTTTGCTTATTGAGCATGGAACACAGATCAACTCATATAGAACGTTTTGTAAAGCTTTAAAACTGGTTGTTCAGTGGTCAAATATGTCACCATGTTTAACCAAGTTAAATTTTTTTAATATTGAGGGGTTGTTGGTTCCATAGTGTGTGTATACATATATATATATATATATATATATATATATATATATATATATATATATATATATATATATATATATATATATATACACACACGTAGATACGTGCAAGCAGTGATCTGAATGGTCAAATTATAAGCGCGTGTGAGAGATTTGGATGCCCGTCCCTGGAGAGGGAAAGGAGCGAGGAGGGATAAGAGGACACAGATTTAGCAGGAAACACATCAGACTAAAGACTAAAGTAAAAGTGTTAAAATTGCGTTCATTAAATCAAAGTCTGGCTCCTATTGTGTTCAAGGGAAGAGTTTTTGTCTCAGGTCGGGTCATTATTTCGTCCTGTGTTGGTCACAGTCTGTGTTCTATAGGAGTCTATGGTCGCGGTGTGGACTGTGGGAGACTCTGAGCTACACCGGGAATGTGGCTGCGCTTGTACACGAATTTCAAATGTATAATAATGTGGAGAATAATGAATGGACCAAACAGTCCTTCTCCCTGTTTTGACACTTAAAATGCACAAATCTGAAGGTCATTCTTCTATATACGTGGATTTTCTGATCAAACACTTCCTCAAACTCTGTTCACTCCTGCTCCTCTCCACGAGTGTTGCTTTTTTTCCGTGTCTTCAGACTCCAGTAGAGCTTACAGGAGGTCCCGAGTTGGTGTAGAGTTAAACAAAGTGCCACGCTTTAGTCGAGGTTCATAAATACTGCGGTTGGTGTAGAGAGCGCGTACGCAAGGATTTGTGCGTAAGCGAGCTTTATAAATGTGGCCCCAGATCTGTAACACACAGCAGACAGTACCTACCTGCATGCTACACAGCCTGGCTCCCCCCAGGCCGTGAGGGTGTCCACACTCATCCCTGCCCAGTGGAGGTGTGAGCAGGTAGGGGGCGTGAGGAGAGAGGGGCTGGGGGCTGTGGGATGTCTTTCCTGGGGGGGAGTCCTGCGGGGAGGCTTGGGGACTGAGAAAGGCCGAGTGAGGGGCCCCGTCCATGAGCTGTGTCCCCCCGGGGCCCGCCTCCTCCATGTGCCCCACGCCCGGGCTCTTCAGCTGTTTGGGGGAGGACAGGGGGCAGCTGGAGGACAGGGGCACTGGCTCCTGTTTGACGGTGACTCCGAAGAAGTGTTGCCCCATGAGAGAGGGGCTGTGTTGGGGCATGGAGGGTAGGGGGGGTCCGGTTTCCTGGGTGGAGCCATATGAGCGCTTTCTCTTGTGCAACTGCATCTTCAGCTCCTCCACCTGGAACAAGCACAGTCCAAACATTTATCTTGGTGTATTAAAGCTTACTTAAAACATACTTTTTTTCCCCCTAATTCTGACAGAATAGTACTTCGTAAATATTTGGTAAATATTTTTTCATAGTTGTATAACTAACCTGTCTGTGTCCTGAGATAATCAAATAGAGTTTTTACTGAGAGCAATTGTAATGCTGATTTATTTTTAATTACAAAAGAAAAAAAAATCCAGTTGGTTTAAACCTAAAATGTGTAGCTACCTAAACCCCTGCAGCCAATCATGAGTCAGTGTTAGTGCAGCCTCTGCAGCTCAGGGACGGAATTCTGGAGGTTCTAAGGCCTGTCCATAAACTGAGGATGAAACAAACTTGGATGCGTCTCTATTTGCATGTTAAGGCTCTGGTAACTTAGATTCAGTTGTGATTATAAAATGTTTTTAAAAATGTTTGTTAAAACTGCTACATACAGTTCCTTTAAGTGGAGTGAAAATTATTGTCTGAGATTCAGGAGTAGGACCATGCCTCAACCTCCTCCTCCTCCTCCTCAGAGAATTAAATGGTCACATTTTTCTATAGCGCTTTTCCACCTTCAAGGCACTCAAAGCGCTTTACAACAAGGAACCACTCACCCATTCACACACACATTCACACACCAGTGTACACAGACACTGTGGGCAAGGTGGGTTAAGTGTCTTGCACAAGGACACAATGACATCATTCAACTGTGGGAGCTGGAATCACACCAGCCAACCTGTGGGTTGGTGGATCTGACCACTCAACCTGTGATGTTTATGTTGAGAGCTGGATTCGAACTGCCAACCTTCAGATCATTGGGCGAATGCTCTACCAACTGAGCAACTACCGCCCCAACTCACTTCGACCACATCTCTAATAGCAGCCTTTCCCTTCATCCCAATTTGTCTCAGCTAACTTGACCCCACCCTCCCACCTTCTATCTTGTTTGTCTTTCAGCTATAAGACGCCTACAAGGGGGGGGTCCCGTTCCGGCTGGGCCAATAAAAGATTGTGACGGAATCTCGACCCAGCCATCTCTGCCCTACCTTGTACATTATCAGGAAACTTCTTCTTTGCAGTATGTCGTTGCTGGTGTGGTCCTTGCTAGTGAACTATGTTTTCAGTAGTCCCACCTGTTATATGCACTGTTAATTAACTAATAAATAATTAATGTTTGATGGTAGAGTAGTTTATTTGGAATTTAAGAGACTCATACTAGACTAGTGGTTCTCAAACTTTTCCAGTACCAACATGTGGTCTTCTAAGCAAATCTAAATCAGGTCTAAAGACTATATGAGGCCTAAACCAGGACTAAACCAGGTCTAAACCAGGACTACACACTTAATAAAATTCGGGACCTGTCTCTGCTCTTGATGCAGTTTCCACGTCAGCTCGTCGATCACTTTCTGCTTCTCCACCAGCATTTTGTCTTTCTCTGCCTCCATTCCCTCCTGTCCTGTCCCCAGCCCATCCAGCCCCGCTCCCTCCACTCCATGCCCTGCCCCCAGCCCCTCCTCCATGTCCGTGGGGGAGGGCTGGAGGGTGAAATGTGTGTGGGGGGACATGTCACTGAAGCTCTCCGGCAGGGACCCGTTGAGGGACAACTCGGAGGAGGCAGGGGACATGGGCGGGCTGGATGAAGATGTGTAGGATGGGTAGAAGCCCTGGGACAGTGAGCTGGAGGTCAGGGAGCCACTGGGGGTAACGGGGAAGGTGCCAGTGGTGATGTCAGAGGGAGGGGAGGAGCCACAGCAGGGCTCGGTGAAGGGGCGGAGCCGTTCGATCAGGGAGGTCTTGGTCCCAGAGACGGGCATGCCACGCATCCGCAAGTGCTGCCTCAGCTCGGACACCTACATGAGGGACATTACAGGTTATATTCATGCTAGAGAGGTCCCATATTACACAAAATGGACTCTTGTGAGATTTTAGCCATGTTATAATGCTGTTATCGCATCAAAAGTTTTGTTCACACGTTTGTGTAATCCTTTATTATTACTCTGTCTACATCTCTAAAGCTCAAAATGCTCTGTTCCATCTTGTGATGTCATGCAGTAGTTTTCAAATTAGCAGCTCCTTTTAGCTTTTGTTCAGCAGAGATTTGTAATCCAACAATTTGAAATTAGTCAAATGATTCTAGTGAAGGTGTATGGAGCGGAGCACAATGGAGCACTTCCTGTATGAATGACATGACATCACAAGGAGTGTTTTCTGTTTGAGAGAACTCAGCCTAAATAAGCAGGATTTATGAGTTAAATGTGTGAATGAAACAAAACACAACTCCATTTATATTTTGAGTGGAAAGCTAGTTTCAATTTCATTCAATGCAAGCTACAAATTTAGTTTTGTTTTTTTCAGTTTCCAAAAGGAACATCAAAGAAACATTAATCCAAATTACATTTTGTACAGATTTCACATCTACAATTAGTTTATGTAAATCATTAATAATGATTAACATATTACATAAGGACCAGCACTAATTAAAATCCTTATGAGTTCAGCATAGCATAGTAAGATCCAAAGGTACAATGTTAGAGATGCCAACAGTTGTCAATATCTCAAGAAACAAAGAATGAAAAGCAGCATCTGCATTCGCAAAAAGGATGTGTGCTTGCATTCAAACCTCTATGGACGTACCTCAGAATGATGTCACATATATAAAGGGCAGTGAGTTGAGTGTGTGACTCCTATAAGTATCTTGGAACACTCACTGATTCAAATTTGAGCTTTGACGATTATTGTGCTACTGTGTGTAAAAGAGGCACCAGCACTTTCATTGTCTGAGAAAGTTTTCCTTTTACCATGTAGACAGAACCATAATGGCACTGTTCTATAAAATGTTTATAGAATCAGTTTTAACGTTTTCATTGGTCTTTTTCACTGCTAAAAACAAGAAGTCCCTGAGTCAGTCGGTTAAATGGGCAAATGAGGTGATTGTTCATTCTCAGAGCTGCCTGGACTCTCTGTACTCAAGACAGTTACAGAGAATGTCCCAGAGGATTTTAAAAGACATGCAACATCCACTAAACTCAGAGTTTCAGCTGCTTCCCTCTGGTCAGAAGCTTTTAGTCTCAAGCTCTAGAAAGAATCGTTTTAAAAGGAGCTTCTTTCCAGCTGCTATCATACTTATGAATAAAATATAATCTATTTATCTAAAAATTTTAGTACATTGCCTTGGAAAAATCACGTGTTTTTATATATTTAATATTTGATGTGATTTTAGACAAACATGATGGATGATTTTAATTTATTGTTTATGGAACAAAGCCATTCTGCACTGGAGCAATGTATTAGTTTATTTTGTAATTGTGTTTTTATACATGTTTATTGTTCATAATGTGGATGAATGAAATGTGAAATGTGGAACCAGCCTCAAATCTGTAAAACAAATTTACCTACGGATACGAATAAAACAACCTAATCTAACCTACCTTAAGGTCATCCAGGTTGGCGGGCAGGGGTCCAGGCTTGACCGCTGAGATGCTGTTCTGGTTGGGGAAGGCGTTCTTGATCGGAGAGGAGGAGTTACTGTTGGCTGAGCTGGAGCTACAGGAGAGCTGCTCACTGGTCCCCCTGAACATGAGAGAGCAGTGGTCAAAGTTAAGTACATCACACAGTCCTCTCTGAAAATACTGGCAGCCGTAATTTTAATAATTCCAATACTGTAATTCTAATCATTCTAATTTTGCTAAGAAATTCACTTTGTTTTCTCTAATTTTACCATTTTTGTTAAGTTTGCGATTTTTACTAGTTGGGCATGGCAGCAGATGTGATAAGGCTGGGTGTGTCTAGGGTAAGTTTTTAGGCCTAGTGTCAGGAGAGCACTAAATAAAGTTTCTAAGCAGTGCATCCACAAGTGAATGATAATGAACATTATAGATCAGTTTAGTTATTCTAGATATTGATTCATGCTACTTTCAGACCAAAAGTAACAGCCCTAATATTTGAGGACAGTGTATATTCCAGTTGCTGATCTTCACATGTGCTTACTTGTGGTTATGTGTGGGTGGGTGAGGCTGGTAGCTGAACGCGGGCTGCCTGGCTGGTCCCTGGGTCCCGTGCAGGTGCTGGTGAGTGTTGTGCGGGTGCTGGTGGTGTGGACTGGGTGTGTGCGTGCTTCTGTTGGCTCAGGATCTGTAGCTGGAGGAAGAGCTGCTGCTGTTGGAGGAGGCGGGCATAGGCTGAGTCCATGGGCGGAGGAGATCGCTCGCCCTTCTGATCTGGAGGGATGTACTGGTGATACTTGAGCTTCTTCACTTTGGGCTTCACGTCTTTGGGTTTCTTATGGCGGTTCTTGTCAGACGACTTTGACTGTTCGACAATGGTGGAGGTTTGGTTAGAGAAGACTCACCCAGAGCAGGTGTTCATTTGGTCAACCAAAATATTTTTGTCATATTTTTCATGTCTTATTTTTAGAGACTAAAACACATTTTTTCCCCCTATTTTTGTTGACCCTAAGGATTGATGCTTTCCTCAAATATCAAAAATTAAACATAAATGGATGAATGGACCTAGATTAGACCTAGACTAGATCCAAGTTCAACTTTTCAATGGCAGAGCCCCAGTCCAGACCATAAACAAACACAGCATCCAAGTAAGAAATAACACACAATTTATCATTATTAAATTCATGAATTATTATGGATTTGAACATTTTCATCAACTAAAACTAAAAGATTTGGTTTCCTAAATCTTCACTAAAACGTCGTCAAAAGACTAAAATAATGATTTATTGTCAAACGTAACACTAACCCAGTGTTGAAATAGTGTTGAAATACAGCTGCAATAGTTTGTGTTCTCGAATAATATAATGTCATTTTAGATGGAGGGTAGAGGCCTAGTGATGGGTTAAAATCAGGACTGTCTCCTTAATTAACAAATCAAAACAAAATCTAATATTTTCTGAATGAGGTCAAGAGTCTTCAAAAAATAATCTAAAACCCACAAAAATAACAGTACAAAAGATGCAAGTTAAAACTAAAATAATAACATTTAAATCAAATAACCAAACAAAAAAAATCCACAATAGTTGCATCAAAGACACTTACACTACATTATACTATGGTCAGTAATACTTCTACAGCTGAAGAGCATCATTTCCACACAAGGCAATGTGGGTGCAGTGTCTTGCCTAAGGACACAACAACTAGAACTAGACCCACACACTCCACTGTGGTACCTGGAATCCCCATCCAAGTACTACAAGTAACATCAATGACAAATATATATCTATGTGTCTAAAAGTTTAATCACCGAATAAACTCCCCCCCCCCCGTGTGTGTGTGTGTGTGTGTCTGCACGCCGCACACACCTTGACAATGGCAGGGACGGGGACAGGGGCTGTGGTCTGACTGCTGCAGCCCTCCTCCTGGATCTGCCCTGATATGTCTCTGGATCCTGTCTGCTCAGAAACAACACAACAACAAGACTGTTTTAGTAAATGGGCAAACTTCCCAGAATGACTTACATAGGGCATGTACACTTGTCATCACTAGAGGGAGTCATAGGCCAGTGCACTGCCCATCCCTCTGTCCTGTACTATTACAAATCTAATATCCTGTGATTTCTGTAGTTTTTATTATTTATTTATTTTTTTTGTATTGGGGTTTAAATGTTCAGTTTTTTAAAATGCTAATATAACTGCAAGAGACTGAAAGGAGCATTATCACCTTTAATAACATTTAATAGAGGACTAAGGAAACAACTGATAGAAAGTGTAGTTTAATTGTTTATTAAAAAAAAAAGCAAGAGATTCTCATGCAAGAGAGTCTGATGTTCACCTGTCATAATAGTTTATTTTTTAGTAACAGCCTCACCCTGATGCACATATGTACATAATAATTATTATGCTTATTCCACACGGACCTCTTCTGAGCCTTATCTTCCTCCTGCACAATGCGGATGATACATGTTTTCTGTAGGGTCTGGTCATACTTGTACAGTACGTGCAGTCGTACACTATGAGTGAGCAGAAAGCCTGAACCCAGTGACTCCACCTGGAGCTGGAACAATGATAAGGACAGTGTTTATAGACCCTTCAGATAAATACGAGCATGTTTACAGTGTCATACCTGCTGAATGACCAAGAGTTGTGACAGCTCTGCAAAGGCCAGTTATATCTGCAAAGGCCAACAGTTATACACAGAGGCGGGGTCATGCCACAGACTGTTTCAAGAAGTGGACTGAGGGAGTGTTATGTCACCCATAGCATTGAGTTCCAGCCAATTGAAGCTCATTGAGGCCTGCAGTCATAGGAATACATTTGGAGCTGAGTTCCATTTCTGGAATTCCAACCACAAGTATAAAAGTAACCAAAGAACCAACCTAGAGTGAGACTGTTGAAAGCAATGGCCCTTCCTGTCCTCACCAGGAGCGGGGGCTTAGCAGTGCTGTCAATCAAATGCTAGTGGGACTGACCTCGAGGAAAAAGGTGCTTGGTTGTTCATATCTTAATTTTGGAACAGCAGTAGTTACAAAGAGAGGAATGTTGTTGTTTTTTTCAATAGAAGAGGTGGAGCCAGGAGTGCATCCATGCTCACTTCCTATTTGGAATGGCTAGTGGGTTAGCTATGGTCATTTTTTAATACAGTCTATAGGCAATGCAAAGACAGAGCCCAAATAACAGTGAGCAGGGTCACCTCTCCACAGATCTGACCCACTACGCAAAGATTTGAAACATTGAAACATCTTTTCAGGGTCCTTTTTGTATGTCCAATCTTGGTCCACTGAAGGTGCAGACTCCAGATCACGTCTTTTTCTCCAACATCTTCTGGATGTCCAGTATTGTCATTTGTTTGTTGAGAGTGGGATTCAAACAACCAACCTTCAGATCAGTGAACAAACTGAGCTACACTGCTGCCCACCAGTGCCTCCCTTTTAGACCATTTTTATGGTTCAATTCATAGGCCCATAGAATTATAATAATTTTTGTATGAGTAGGCTATAATTTTCCACAATAAATAAATAAACATACATAAACACCAGTTTTAACTAAACACAAGCTGCTAGTGACCTTCTATCATTCCACTATTGAGAGCCTGCTGACCTGTGCTGTGACAGTGTCAGTGTGGCTCTCGCTGCACAGAGGCTGACAGGAACGTCTACAGCGGGTCATCAATACTGCACAGGACATTTTGGCTGTCCTTTGCCTTCCATAACCACGTTATACAACGCTCGATGTCTCAGCAGAATGAGGAAGATCATTAAACACAAAACACACCCTGGATTCACCTGTTCAATCTGTTGTCTTCTGGCAGGAGCTTCAGGTCAATTCCAGCTACGACCAACAGACTCAGGGACAGCTTCTTCTCCAAAGCTGTCACCATACTGAATCATTATTACACTGAGAATTATTCATTTGTTTTAATTATTTTGTTTAATTCTTGCACTTTGACGGAGCAGCTCTGAATTCCATTATACTGTATAATGACAATAAAGGCTTTCTATTCTATTACTGGTAACAAAATATCATATGCTCAAAGAAATAATTAACAATAAATGTTTAATCACAAATAATAAAAATGAATATTAATGAAAGTTACTTGTATTATGTTGATATTTATAATAAAAAAAGTATTATATTCATTAATAACATAATTTTCCTGCGTCTGTGTTAGATGTCCCTATGACATCCAAAAAAGTCCCTTAGTCCATGGTTCAAAGGTTTAACAGCAGATTGACGTCCAAGTGGGTTCATAGTTGGACATCCAAATAGTGGACATAATTTGAATGTCATTTAGTCCAGGATTGGTCTTGGACTGCACTACAGACATGATCTGCATATCTGTAAGACGTTTAATGTTTAGTGGGGAGATGTAACTTGGCCTAGTGCATGAGGCCACCTTCTTGTCTCCATAGTAATAAATAGGTTTAATGCCATATTGTGGAACTTTATGTGTATGGACTGTCACATGTGTAGTTATCTGATGGTAGACATACAGTTGGTGTTCCAAAGGAAGAGAGTATGGATGGCAAGTGCTTCCTTTGAGCTCTGGCTCCATTTGGCTGTAACTGCTGCTGTCAGGCTTGTGATTCTGACCTTAAAATGTTCATATTAACTTGCTCTACATCACAGGTGTCAAACATGCGGCCCGGGGGCCAGATCCGGCCCTCCAAGACCTTTAATCTGGCCCTCGGCTTATTTTCTACTAAAATATTTTAATTCTGTTTTTTATTAAAATCTTGTTAATTTTCTGCGGTGTTTATCACAGCAGCATCTCCAGTGTCTCTGTACGTGGCCCCTCCCACCAGAGCAGCACAAATGAAGACTTGTCTCTTTCCAAACGCTCTTAAAGGACGATCGTTTTGACTGTTGACCGTGACATCCTCATCAGAAAAATGTCCAACATGAGAAAAGTGGAGCCGAGTGCAGGATTTTACAAGAAAAATTTACTTATTCCTATTTATACAAGTTCATGTTAAACAAGTTCATGTTAAAACATTGTGTTGAAATGGTATTTTTCTTAAAGTTTCAGGTTGTTCATAATATTATAATATTTTGTAAAAGAAAGAGTTCATCAGTTAAAAAAGATTTCTGTAATAGATTTGTGTTTCTCTGCACAAATATTTGAACTTATTGTTATTTTTGGGGTTTATATGACATGAGTTTTCTGATCCGGCCAATTTGGGATCAGAGTTGGTTGGATACGGCCCCCGGATCAAAATGAGTTTGACACTCCTGCTCTACATGATCCTGGGGTTTTTATTCCATTATTTTGTCCACAAATCCAGTATAACAGTGATTTATTAATCAGCCAAAATGCGTCTTGTGTGTGTCGACTCATCATTTTGCTTAGTTTATAAGGATTTCTACGGGACAAGAACTGAAAAGAAAAGTGAGTGAGTGAGGCAGCTGAACATTTGGTATTTTTGGTATTTACCTATAAGCCATGATTCACAAATTGAGTTTCCTAATATTTTCTTTCTGCATAAATAGCTGTTTTTACATGAACTCCCCCAGCAGGTGTAGTATTGTGAGTGCAGTTTGGGTCAGATACACAGATACATATTAATCTGAGCTATTATTTTATTCATGTGTTTTATTTTTAGTCAACAAATCAGCATATGTCTTTATTCAAGCAAAGTTTCATTTAGTCAACTACAGCCTTAAACGTGCATTGTGTAACTTTTCTGGTTCAGGGTCTGTCAGATGCTTTTCTCCATGGAGATGTTACTGCTGTGTCTGAAATGTTTGATAGTACATACTATTTTCAAGGAGAGCAACCCAGACCAAGTTACAAGTCAGATCTGTGGAGAGGCAACCACAGTCAGAATGCCTGTTTTATGTATTTTCATCTATAAAACCACCTGTAATTGAATAAATGTAAGATAGAGCTGTTTAATGTCATACTGTGGAACATTCCGTCCAGAGCAATGACATCTCCATCGAAAGAAGCAAGTGACAGACCCCAAAAAGTTATGGCAGATGCTATTTGCACCCTGGGTGTAAATAGCTAACATTGTTATTCACACATAGGGCAAATAGCCATTGTTGCTATTTACACCAGGGTGTATTTAGTGTGGCACATAGAAGGGCACCCGGGTGTTCCTAGACAAAAATACTATTTACACCCAGCTTATTTATAAAAAAAAACAAAAAAAAACTCACTGACGGTACAAACATAAAGGCAGCAGCCCAGTGAAAATCAATAATATTTGATGTTTTTTTTTAAGTCAAAATTATGCTGAATCATCGATCAGTTATTTGCAGTCTGCACCTAATGGTTTAGTCCCGATTAAATCTTGTTTTAGTCCTGTTTTAGTCCTGGTTTAGACTTGGTTTTAATCCTGATTTTAGTCCTGGTTTAAAACTGGTTTTAGTTCTGGTTTAGTTCTGATTTAGTCCTGGTTTTAGTCCTGGTTTTAGTCTTGGCTTTATTTCTGGTTTAGTTCTGGTTTAGTCCTGCTTTTAGTTTTGGTTTAGAGGCGCACGGGAAGAGGCATGGTCCACGCGGTGTACTGGAGAACACGCGGTGTACAGGAGGAAATGCGGTGTACTGGAGAACACGCGGTGTACAGGAGGAAATGCGGTGTACGGGAGAACACGTGGTGTACAGGAGGAAACGCGGCTTACGGGAGGAAACGCGGTGCACGGTCTATGGGTCCACGCAGTGTATGTGAGAAGGAGTAACGCCAAGGTAAGGGGCCTCTATTGGTTTACGAGACCCTACTCAATGTGCGTACTGTGCGTATTGGGTGAACTGGTACTGACACTGTATCATGCATTGTGACAGAATGGGGCCATGTGAAAAAATCCACGATAACCAATGGGTTTGGAAAGGCTGGACTGCTCCGTGATGAACAGGACAGCACATGAGCAAGGGACAATTTG
Organism: Boleophthalmus pectinirostris; assembly: GCF_026225935.1. NCBI lineage: Eukaryota > Metazoa > Chordata > Actinopteri > Gobiiformes > Gobiidae > Boleophthalmus > Boleophthalmus pectinirostris. The sequence goes on from NW_026571047.1 coordinate 195,638, forward strand.
CCTGGAGACGAAAGTGACATGGGAGTCGACGTAAATAAAATGACATGAGTGAAATGACTGTTGAAAAAAGAGACGTGCTGAACCTGCACACTTACGATCTGCACATGTATGATCTCTGTAAAGTTTAACATGAACCATCTCCAGAACAGACTCACCACTGTCCGACAGAAGCTTCGCATCAGGCACAGAGCGAACTTTTTTTTTCGGCGGGTATTTTATACAGATTAGCCTTGTGGCGTTATAATCTCAAATGGGCTGATGTTGCTATGTAGTAGTTCTGGTGCTTACGAGGGTCAAATTCTTACATTTGAACCACTTATAATGTTTCCATTCTCTTACTCGAGGCTGAACTTGAACTGCTGAATAGACAGATCAACTAGCATAACCGCTAGCTGTACATCGCACATGCTAAATAAACTGTCCATGATGCTGTGATGCCTTCAACTTAATTACCCAAATATTGATGGTCGGACAGGCATTGCAAATATATTTTGTAGCAACATTGATTTACCTTTTACCTTTCCTTACCCTACTTTCATTTTGAATTTTATTTCTTTGGATTTTCAAATCCAGCTTCCTGCACTTTTCACAGGAAACGACGTAAACAGACGCATCACCATTCCCTTTTTTCTTGAGACGGGTGTAAATAGAAGAATCGTGTCCATTGAACTATTAACACCCAGGGTGTAAATAGACACTCCGAAAAGTTATACAGTTCACCTTTAATAATAATAATCATAATTTTCATGACTCTCAAAAACCCTTCACACAGTTCAAGACAAAACACAAACTAAAAAAACAGAAAAAAAAAGAGATGCAGATATTTGAAGACACTTGATTTTTCAGGGCCTGTGGTTACCTGGCATGGGCTGGCGAGGGCGCTGGCGAGGCTGCTCCCCTCCGCAGTGCAGGCTGAGCTGTGGGACTCTGGCTCGCTGACCTGTTGCTCTGGAGACAGACTGCCGCTGCTGCTGTCCTCCTCGAAAGCGTAAGAGTCCTCCTGCTTCGGAAACTTTCCATGGTTCACTGGAATACAAACACACAAAAACACAGTTACAAATTACAACGTCCATGAGATGAATCACTTCTGCCAGTGAACAAGTCTGCTTATTCGCACACAGCACTTACAGCCAGCTATTTATATTGACCCTGCCATGGCTGACAGGGGCAGAGACAGGTGCGCAGTGTGGTAATACAGTGGTTTCAGTGGAAATAAGAAAGATAAAGGGAGATTAAAAACAATTATGTGAGGAGGGAGACTAAAGCATATATGTGTTGTCATAATATTGTGTAATACCAGAGCAAGTAGTAGTAAATAATTTTAAACCAACTTTACGCCATAGTCATACATTTTTAAAGGGAGTATTCTGCAAAATTGATTTTTTGTTAGTTATAACATTGTTCCACAGTCAAAAACATGCCTGAAGAGGTTTGAGATGTTATCCTTGCATGCTTGAGTAATCTAGAGATCTCTCAGCAGTATGAGCCCACGCCTCTTAAAAAAGGTTTCGCCCTCAAGCCTACACCACACAAGCTCCTGCACAACAGTCCTTCATAAATATACACTACAACTTCACAAACCAAGTAGTTTCATTAGCAGGATGCACACAGATTGTGATAGTACTCTGAAGGGGGAGTGACTGAGCACAGGAAGCAAAGGAAAGGTAAAGCATCAAAAACTAAACTGAAAATAATTACTGTATTTTTCCGACTATAAGGTGCACCGGTTTATAAGGCGCAATATCAATAATGTTGAATTCTCTCTGTTTTCATACATACATACATACATAATTAGATTATAAGATGCATTAATCAAAACAAATGGACAACTGAACTTAAAACCACACAGCTCATTTACATAAACTATTAGAGCTGAAAAAACAACTCGCTCCTTGTGCGCTGATGTGGTTCAGCTTCTGTCAAACTAAAGGACCCGACTCCGCAAGGCACCTGACTATAGTAGCCATAATGCTCTGACAATCCATCAAGCGATGCAGCTTTGTAGTTTACCAGTACTAAAACATTTTGAGAGATGCTTGAGAGGGAGGTCAGGAACCAGAATTAATACATAAGGCGCACTGTCAATTTTTGAGAAACTTAAAGGATTTTAAGTGCATCTTATAGTTTGAAAAAAATACGGTAAACATTCTAATAGCTGTTGTTTTGGGTGAATTTAAAACAGGAAAAGGCAATGTGGTGATCTAAATATGTTATACATTACAGTGAATACCCCACAGAAGTCACACATCCCCTATTAAAAAAAACAAAAAAAAAATCTACCAAGATTAGAATTAATGGGTCCATTAATTGTGGCTCGACTTGGGGAAAATGTGAGTCTGGATGGATGTGACAGAAAATCAAATGTATTTATGGACGGACTCTATGATTGTATTTCACTGGATCTGAAGTAGCTCGATGCACTGGAAACAATTTGTGGCAAATAGAGCCATCGAAAAACAAAGTTTGACATTACCGGAGAACTGGAGACACTGTGCCAGGAAGGACAATGCTGCAGATCGTGGCACGTGCTGTGTGAGCGCACAGGCGTGCAGCGAGGACACGATGTGGTGGCACGGGGCAGAGTGGCTGTTAAGGGACACTCAAACAATGGATTTTGATGACGTTCCGGATTATATTGTTGAAAATACCCTCATAGAACCAAAGCGCGTTTCTCAACCTTTATTTGATTTATCCAGACACAGTGCACTCAACAAGGTTGTGAGAATAACTGCATGGATTTTGCAATTCATACAAAATACAAAAAAACAAGAAAAATTCAAGGACGCGTTGTGCACAGAGGAACTCAACAAGGCAGAGGAATACTGGATACGTTTTACTCAACAAGAAAGTTTGATGCTAGAAATTACAGGTTTATCAGGTGGCATGCCATTGGATAAATGATCAAGAATCCTGCCACTGAAACCATTTCTGGATGAAAATGGGCTTTTCTGCATCGGAGGAAGCAAATTGGTCCTACTCACAGAGACATCCAATAATCCTCCCTGGCAATGACAAGTTTTCTGAACTTTTAATTCATGAAGATGTGCCCATGAAGATGTGATGCATTCTGGTTTGCAAGCAACACGATGTCATATTTGAGAGATATTTTGGATTCTTAGAGGCAGACAAATGACCAAAAGATGTGTCCGAAAATGTTTAATTTGTAAAAGGACTCGCGTAAGGGCTGGACAACAAGTCAGCCACTCCCACGAGAGCATATAAACACCACACAAGCTTTCAAGACAGCTGGCGTGGACTTTGCTGGACCCCATTATACAAAGCCAAATAATGAAAAGGCATCCATTGCACTATTCACCTGCGCTGTGACTAGGGCGGTGCACTTGGAGCTGGTTTCATGCATGTCCACTGAAGCATTTCTACTGGCTTTTCGAGTGACTTAAAGGCTCTATGGAATATTTTAAATGGAAGTGAGACATAAAAACTGTTTGCAAAAACGGACTCTGCCCCCTATTAAAAGATACCCACCAGTGCCCTCATGTGTGCGTGTTCTAGTTTCAAGTTAAACATTTTTTACTCTGTCCTCCTTCCCTTTCCCCTTAAACCTTATGAATTTTGCCTGCAACGTTCTTGTCACACTCACTACAGACCTACTTGTTCTTGCAGCAATATTCGAGATGTCTGATTAAAGGTGAACTCTGTAACTTTCTGATGGAGGGCCCATTATCTTCTTATCTCCATGGAGATGTCATAGCTTTTGCCTGGATTATTCCACAGTCTAGCATTAAACGTATCTAACTCCATGGAAACAAGCAGCTGATGCCACCAGGTCAAGTTACAGGTCAGAGGTGATTAAGCCTGTAATGATAATCAATAAATCAATTAATCCTATGATAACTTTTAACGAGCTCGATAACTTTTCCGGCCTCGATAAATTCTATTTGCATGCTTGTTTGTTTTCCTCGCTCTCTCTCTCAAAGACGGTGAATGTGAATGTCCTCTCGTAAGCGTAATGACGCTTCAACCAAAGAACCAAAACTGTTCAACTCCGTGTGCCAAAACAATCAACATTGGTGAGTGGGACACGCCTCAACAGCCACATGCGTCAAATGCTGCGAGCCCGCAAATGACGAGAGGAAATGTCTCAAACCCCAACAGAACCCGAAATCCCACAAGAAACCAACACGATACAGACAGAAAAGAGGCTCCCTCATAGAGAAATAACATCCTGTGTCGTGGGTTCATACGAACACTTCAAGACCAAAATGACGAGGCAATAGCAGCAGCCACAGACAGAGTGGTCACTATATACCAAGTCAGTGACTAAAATCACTTTTAAGGTCAATTTTGTTACAGAAACTTAGTAATTCATTTTATTTATTTCTTTGGTTGTGTTTGGTTCAACAGTGGTTTATTCAAGTGCATTTTTGTGAACAAGTCCTCACTGTAAGCCAGACTACATTAGACTAGTCCTATGTTAATAAGTCTGTTTTATTTAGGCCTGTTGTCTTTGGTTGTCTTGTCTGTGTTAAATGTTATTTAGAACTTAGGTTTATTGATCTTTGAAAGGGTGTATTTGCCTTTTTATTCCATGGTCAATATATTAGTTGAAATCGGTTTCAAAATATCAATATTATCATTTATCGCAATAAATTCTTGGTCAATTAATCATCCAGCAAAATCTGTTATCATTACAGGCCTAGAGGTGAGCCCATTCACATATTTCTAGACAACTTTTTAAACTTTTTTTTTTTTTTTTCAGTTTCCATAATTCAAACAGTACTTACTTGTCATGGTCAGACTTGACCTGTATCTTGACCTATTTGCCTCAATTACTAGTGTTTATGATGATAGTTAATGCCATACTGTGGAACATTCAAGGACAAAAGCCAACATCCCCATGGAGACAAGCAGGGGTTGGACCCTCCAGTCAGAACAGTTAAATATTGCACTTTAATTTCCAGTCATCAAAAGCATCTAGATTCTGAAAATCTAGATTTGACAGCTCACACCTCACACACTCAGAGCAGAGGTGTCCCGCTCTATGGCCCTTATGATCCACCTGCGCTCTGATTGGCTGCTCTGATATCACGTCGGGCTGTGATTGGACCAGCCCGAGCAGCTATCTGTAAATGTGTGGAAGTACAAGACTCCTGTTTGGTGTGATGGTTTCAATCACACTCCATTTCAAGCACTGGCACTCCCTGACCCCTGTCTGCTACTGCACGTGCTCAGTAGAGTTGCTATGATACTAAAAGGTGTAACTTGATTTTCATACTAAGGAATAGACTCAGAGTGAATACAGATTCCAAAGCCATGATGAGGATGACAAAAAAAACAAAACAAAACAAAAGACAATAGAATGTGATTTTCAACATTAAAGGGCTCATATTATGCTATTTTCTGATCTATGTTATAATATTCCACCTTGTGGGGTTAAAATCGTTTGGATAATTTCAACCTTGGAACTGTTATTCTCAACTGAACTGAAGGTAAATGGTGGAGCAGAGCATTTTGAGCTCTGGATATATAAACAGACTAATAAACCAGGATTACTCAAACATGTGAATAAATCAAAACTCAACTCCAGGCAGAGTCCTGCACAGGCAGAGTCACTGAAAAGGGCGACTTTTAACGTTCTGGAAGTTTACGGGCAGGTATGTGGGCGGGGAGTGATAACACACGGGCGGGTCAGGTGAATCAAATGAATGACAAACGGGAGAAAAATACTTGATGCACATCCAGGACGTCTACTGCCCTGGTAACAAGTGCCATTTCCCCTTTTTTTCCCAGAACAATGGGCCAGGCTGAGAGAGATTTTAGTGTTTTTATTACACAAACCATCAGGGGAAGAGATCGGCTCAGCGGCTGCGCTCCTGGTTTAGTCCTGGTTTAGTTTTGGTTTAGTCCTGGTTTAGTCTTGGTTTAGTCTTGGTTTAGTCCTGGTTTAGTCTTGGTTTAGTCCTGGTTAAGTCCTGGTTTAGACCTGTTCCAGTCCCGGTGTAGTCCTGATGATTGACTCGGCAGTTTGCAGTGTTTATGTATTTATGCTAATTATACTGTTCCAGTCCTGGTTTAGTCCTGGTGATCGGCTTAGCGGTTTGCGGCGTGTATACATTTATAATCTGCTAATGACACGGTGTAGGTTCATTCCTGGTTTAGTCTTGGTTTAGTAATGGTTTAGTCCTGGTTTAGTCTTGGTTTAATCTTGGTTTAGTCCTGGTTTAGTCTTGGTTTAGTCCTGGTTTAGTCCTGGTTTAGTCTTGGTTTAGTCTTGGTTTAGTCCTGGTTTAGTCTTGGTTTAGTCCTGGTTTAGTCCTTGGTTTAGTCTGGTTTAGTCTTGGTTTAGTCCTGGTTTAGTCTGGTTTAGTCCTGGTTTAGTCCTGGTTTAGTCTTGGTTTAGTCCTGGTTTAGTCTTGGTTTAGTCTTGGTTTAGTCCTGGTTTAGTCCTTGGGTTTAGTCTTGGTTTAGTCCTGGTTTAGTCTTGGTTTAGTCTTGGTTTAGTCTTGGTTTAGTCCTGGTTTAGTCTTGGTTTAGTCCTGGTTTAGTCTTGGTTTAGTTCTGGTTTAGTCTTGGTTTAGTCCTGGTTTATTCCTGGTTTAGTCCTGGTTTAGTCTTGGTTTAGTCCTGGTTTAATTCTGGTTTAGTCCTGGTTTAATTCTGGTTTAGTCTTGGTTTAGTCCTGGTTTAATTCTGGTTTAGTCCTGGTTTAGTCTTGGTTTAGTCCCGGTTTAAGTCTTGGTTTAGTCCTGGTTTAGTCTTGGTTTAGTCCTGGTTTAGTCCTGGTTTAATTCTGGTTTAGTCCTGGTTTAGTCTTGGTTTAGTCTTGGTTTAGTCCTGGTTTTGGTCCTGGTTTAGTCCTGGTTTAGTCTTGGTTTAGTCCTGGTTTAGTCTTGGTTTAGTCCTGGTTTAGTCTTGGTTTAGTCTGGTTTAGTCCTGGTTTAGTCTTGGTTTAGTCCTGGTTTAGTCCTGGTTTAGTCTGGTTTAGTTCCTGGTTTAGTCCTGGTTTAGTCTTGGTTTAGTCCTGGTTTAGTCCTGGTTTAGTCTTGGTTTAGTCTTGGTTTAGTCCTGGTTTAGTCCTGGTTTAATTCTGGTTTAGTCCTGGTTTAGTCTTGGTTTAGTCCTGGTTTAGTCCTGGTTTAATTCTGGTTTAGTCCTGGTTTAGTCTTGGTTTAGTCTTGGTTTGGTCCTGGTTTAGTCTTGGTTTAGTCTTGGTTTAGTCCTGGTTTAGTCCTGGTTTAGTCTTGGTTTAGTCCTGGTTTAGATTTGGTTTAGTCCTGAATTAGTCCTGGTTTAGTTTTGGTTTAGTCCTGGTTTAGTCTTGGTTTAGTCTTGGTTTAGTCCTGGTTTAGTTCTGGTTTAGTCCTGGTTTAGTCTTGGTTTAGTCCTGGTTTAGTCCTGGTTTAGACCTGTTCCAGTCCCGGTGTAGTCCTGATGATTGACTCAGTAGTTTGCAGTGTTTATGTATTTATGCTAATGATACTGTTCCAGTCCTGGTTTAGTCCTGGTGATCGGCTTAGCGGTTTGCGGCGTGTATACATTTATAATCTGCTAATGACACGGTGTAGGTTCATTCCTGGTTTAATCTTGGTTTAGTCCTGGTTTAGTCTTGGTTTAGTCCTGGTTTAGTCCTGGTTTAGTCTTGGTTTAGTCCTGGTTTAGTCCTGGTTTAGTCTTGGTTTAGTCCTGGTTTAGTCTTGGTTTAGTTCTGGTTTAGTCCTGGTTTAGTCTTGGTTTAGTCCTGGTTTAGTCCTGGTTTAGACCTGTTCCAGTCCCGGTGTAGTCCTGATGATTGACTTGGCAGTTTGCAGTGTTTATGTATTTATGCTAATTATACTGTTCCAGTCCTGGTTTAGTCCTGGTGATTGGCTTAGCGGTTTGCGGCGTGTATACATTTATAATCTGCTAATGACACGGTGTAGGTTCATTCCTGGTTTAATCTTGGTTTAGTCCTGGTTTAGTCTTGGTTTAGTCCTGGTTTAGTCTTGGTTTAGTCCTGGTTTAGTCCTGGTTTAGTCTTGGTTTAGTCCTGGTTTAGTCTTTGGTTTAGTCCTGGTTTAGTCCTGGTTTAGTCCTGTTTAGTCCTGGTTTAGTCTTGGTTTAGTCTTGGTTTAGTCCTGGTTTAGTCCTGGTTTAGTTTTGGTTTAGTCCTGGTTTAGTCTTGGTTTAGTCCTGGTTTAATTCTGGTTTAGTCCTGGTTTAGTCTTGGTTTAATCTTGGTTTAGTCCTGGTTTAGTCTTGGTTTAGTCCTGGTTTAGTCCTGGTTTAGTCTTGGTTTAGGCCTGGTTTAGTCTTGGTTTAGTCCTGGACTATTGGGCTGTTGGACTGAAGGGCTGACCCTGATTTATCATGGGTGGGTAATGGGTGGAATGTTAACAGGTTCGGGTGGGTGCGAATTCAATTTTGATAAAATCACGGGTTAACGGGCGGGTGTGGTGCTGTGTATTTCAGGAGGTAACAACATTATAACATGTCATAAAGCTCACAAGAATCTGTTTTGTGTAATAGGACATTTGTACCACTTCCCGTTCTATTCCCATGTGGCTTTATGTCTGTGTAAATCCCTCAGTGGTGCAGTAGGTTCATGTTGGTCCGTGTGTGTATACTAGTCTATGTGCTCTGACACTTGTTCTCATACAGCTCAAGACCATTTTAAAATTATTGATACTCCTGATAACCCTCGTGGCCAGTATCACAGAGGCCAAAACATGACAGCTTACTAATTATATCAAATGATGTATATAGTACATGGGGTTATCGTGTTTTACTGCAGAGGAGTGTGAACATGTCAGCAGAAGGTTTGATGACTTAATCTAAGCACTTTATCTCAAACGAATGAAACAGTCTCTTGGATCTTACATACAACCCACACATTGCAGAAACTGAACATTTACATGAGCCAAATAAGAAGACTTAAATCCACGAGTATTCAGTCCTGTTATGCCAATACATTTAGTATTAATGACGACTGCATATTATTTTCCAAATCTTCCTTTTTGCTTTTATTGTTTTTCACTATAAACTCAATTTAATGTTTTTTTAAAAGACCAAAATCTCTTTGTAGAGCTTAGAGTGGGACTAAACACGTAAACTTTGCTCACAGCCACATTTCAAACAGAGCTGCTAAGATGAGCAGTACCTGGAGGAGTAAAGGGGAGAGTGAGAGAGTGAGGGGGTGTAAGGAACAGTGTGATTGGTCTAACGTTTATCCACACATTAAACTCCTCCCCTACAGCCAAGTGGCTCTAATCATGTCAGTCCTGTGTGATGTCACATAGTTCTTGAAATTACAGTGGCCACAGAAGACAGCACACACTGTACCTGACAGAACCCAGAGCTACGAAGGGACCTCATTCACACTAAGTTGCTACATATACCATTTAGAACCAAAAAAATGAATCTAGTGCTTAGTTCCACTTGATGACAGAGATTTTTGATTTAACCAACAAAAAGTTATTTATTTTGGTCTAAAAGTTAATAAATAACAATGAGAAAAATGTATGATTCACTGATTTAAATGATTTTGCTGATTTATGGCAATACCCACAAAACAAACAAAAAAACAAGCATGCATATTAAAAAATAATCACAAATTAATTGCACATTTTTGTCCCTTGAATCATCATTTTAATTCTCTTATCAACATAAAAAAAAAGTGGATAGGCTTGCTTTGTGCAAATGTTTTTTATTGCAAACATAACAATGTTCCACTTCCACAAAGTGCTCTGCAACAGTGTCAATGAAGTGACTCTCTTCTGTTTTCAGAACAGTGAAATAATGTGCTATGAGCCCAAGGTAGTTCTCTTTTCATTACTCAACGATGTCCAGTAATCTCCAGTTAGCATGACCCGCTGTACTAAGGGTGTTATACACACAGCGTGGAGCGGTGAGGACAGATGGAGGAGAGAGGCTACAAAACTCCACTGTCGATGTCCACAGTCCTTATCGAAGGTAAGTGTGGATTTGCTGTTTTGGACTGGACTTTATTTCTTGTTTTTCTCGTGTGAGTAACATCAGTGCACCTGATTGGGCTTGTATAGTGAAGCTGTGTATGTGCACATACACGAGCATGTGCACATACACGAGCAACCAACGCCGTGCTTTGGCCCACCTCCTCCAACCAGGACTTTATACAAATTGTTTTGCTTCCGGTTTAGATCCTGTAGTTTTTCAAATAGTCCGTTCAGACTGGGGCATCAAGGTGTCCAGTTTCTATGCAAAGTCTATGTACTGTCCAAATAAAGGTGTCAAGGGTGCTCTTTGACACTGCGGTCTGAACGCACCATAAAGTTACTAGCATTAGCCACAGCTTGTGAAAAAAAACTAGCTCACTAGGACACAAAGAGCGCTAATCTTGTGATAAAAAATTTAACATTGTTAAAATTGTTGAACTCGTTAATAATGTGATATTTTTGAAAGCACTAATATTTTTGTTTGCTCACACTACAAATGTGTAAAAAATAAACATTTTCAGTCTATTTAAAAAATGTACAGACGTCTCTCAAATGCAGTGAAGCAAAAGTAAAAGTATCCACTTTAAAATAAACTTAAGCAAAGTACAGATACCTAATATGTATACTTAAGTACAGTACTTTACTACTTTTACTTTATTATGTTCCACCACTGAGAGTAGATAGAATGTTCATATCAGTAGTGGTGTGTATGTGTGTGTGTGTGTGCGTGTGTGTGGGGTGTGTGTGTGCGTGGGGTGTCTGTGTGCGTGGGGGTGTGTGTGCGTGTGTGTGCGTGCGTGTGTGGGGTGTGTGCGTGTGTGTGTGCATGTGTGTGCATGTGTGTGCGTGTGTGTGTGTGCGTGCGTGTGTGTGCGTACGTGCGTGTGTGTGTGTGTGTGCGTGCACGTGTGTGTGTGTGTACGTGCGTGTGTGTGTGTGTGCGTGTGTACGTGCATGTGTGTGTGTGTATGTGTGTGTGTGTGCGTGCGTGAGTGGGGTGTGTGTGTGTGGGGTGCGTGCGTGTGTGGGGTGTGTGCGTGCGTGTGTGTGTGCGTACGTGCGCGTGTGTGCGTGTGTGTGCGTACGTGCATATGTGTGCGTGTGTGTGTGTGCGTGTGCGTACGTGCGTGTGTGCGTGCGTGTGCGTACGTGCGTGTGTGTGTGCGTGTGTGTGCGTGTGTGTGTGTGTGTACGTGCGTGTGTGTGTGCGTGTGCGTGCGTGTGTGCGTACGTGCGTGTGTGTGTGTGCGTGTGTGTGCGTACGTGCGTGTGTGCGTGCGTGTGTGTGTGCGTACGTGCGTGTGTGTGTGCGTGTGTGTGCGTGTGCGTGTGTGTGTGCGTGTGTGTGTGTGTGCTGCTTTTCTGGGTGTTGCATTAGTGTCCCACAGTGAGAGTCGTACATAGCTCACATTTCTTACATTTCTCACATGTGTTTAAGATGATGTGTGTCATCTTTAGAGTGAACTGCTCCGATGACAGGAAGTGTGGGAGCGCTCATTTCCTTTGCTCAAGTACTACTGGGCACAACGTTTCCACAATGACCTGGGCAGAGGCAGGGCCACAGAAACTATAAGCTGCACAAGTCATTTAGTCCTCTCTCTGGGAAATGGCAGAACATTCAGTTATATTGAGACTTTGCAGCAACAGCATGCCAGGGTGTTCTACATGTATCTCTATGTAGTTAGCAAGTATCAGTATTTCCCACTGATGGTCAGACCATCACAGCAGAGATAATCTAGGAAGGGAGAGCTACAGGCTAAACCCCGAGGAGATGGTACAGTGCTCCCCCGAACACCGCTAAAACCTCAGCACCCAACTGTGGCATTATACACCAGAAAAAGCATCATGTTACCAGATTCCTCAGCTTCCTCTGAAACCTCTGCAGTCTCGTCATTGCACATCAAAACTTTTTTTAAAGGTCCCAAAATTGACTCTTGTGAGCTTGACATGTTATAATGCTGTTACCTCATCCAAAACATACTGTGTTGTTTTGATTCATTCACACCTGTTTGAGTAAACCTGGCTGATGTCTGTCTACATCTCCAAGGCTCAAAATATTCTGTTCCACCTTGTGATGTCATGAAGTGGTAGTTTTGAAATTAACACCTACCTTTTATCTTTAGTTTAACAGGGATTGGCAATTCCAGGTCTGAAATCATCCAAATGATTGTGGTGAAGGTGTATGTTTGCAATGAGTTTAATTAGTTAATTCTTTTCTTCAATCAATTTACATAATCATTAATCATGTTACAATGATTAAACATAGAAATTATGCATAGGACTAAAAATATTCTACAGACATAAAGGGTTTAGGCTGAAGTTTATCACTTATTTTCCCTAGCCCTATATATAAAATATGAATACAAGACAGCAGAAAATCTATTTACAGAAAAAACAAACAAACAACTGATTAACACCACTGATAGACATATTAACTTTAGCTTCCTGAAAGAAACCCAGTCCTCTCAGACTGTACCTAATCTCTCTGGGTTTGAACATCTCTTGGATACATTGAGGAATTGCAGTATTGAGATCAACAAGATCATGTAATTTTACTGTATTTAAGTGAATAAACAAAGAGCATTAAATACACATTGGAGCACTTCCACTATTGCGACATGACACAACTCCAGCTCTGTTTGTGATGAGGAAAAGACATTATAACATTCATGAAAAAATTGTGTAATATGGGACCTATAAAATGATATTCTTGTTGCTCATTTGCCCACAATGTATGTTGGTCAGAAACCTGCATGTGGAAATAAAATCAGAAAATGGTCCAAACATGCCACAGTGTTTTTGAGTTTGGTGAGAGCATTCCTTCTTCATGGTGACACTACAGAATTGGCCTGGACACATCCACACAGGTGCCTGTTTGAGGAGTTCTGAGGAAAACACTGGGCCCATGTCCAGCTGCTGTAAGTCCACGCTGGACTTTCCTGGAGCCTCGGCTGGATCAACAAACACATTTGCTAAAACCTTCATTTAAACATATGATGGGGGCAAAGGTCAAAGGGCACTTGGTTTGGAATGATCCAGAGGCCAATGGCAGCATGATCTAGAGTTCACTGCATTCCATAAACTCTTTTAAGGGATAGTTCGGGATTTTTGACATGAATCTGTATGGCATCCCCGTGAGCAGTGTCGTGCATCCACACTGACTTACCCCCGACAGCGTCCGGTGAGTCGAGATACTGGCTGTTTTCTGTGCTGACGAAAGTAGTCCGGCAAGTTGGCTGGGGACTGTATAATAAATAGTTTTCTCAAAACAGTCTGTGTTCAAAAGAGTGATACATTTGCATCACAAAACCATCGTCGCCTAAAAAATCAGACCTCATAATCACTTGGCACTATTTTCTTTCCGTTCGTATCACTGCGCGCTGCTGCCAGGTGACAGCCGCGCATGAATCGATCACTTTGTTCAGTTGTTTGTCAGTGTTTACATGCGCAGACCGCCGCGACGTGAGAGAGCTAACATGAGAGCTAGAGACATAAGTATATAAGCTTGTATAAGATACATAAGAATATATCTAAAAAATGGTGCGAACTCTTGATTATCCAGGCTGTAACAACAAAAATCTGGCTGAATCTCCACACACGTCACTGTTTTCCTGTCACGGATTTTGTGCTGAGAAAACTTTGGCTTCTTGTCTTTGGCTTCAACGTGGAAACCAAACCAGGTAAGAAGGAATGTTTATGTTTACAAGAGGACAGGCTCAAGAATCAGCTGTAACACTGTGTGCAGTAAATCACTCAGTGTCATATCACCAGTGAAGCTTCTACTAAACGTAACTTTATAAGTCGACTGTTATTACTATTGTAAATGTCTCTTACACTGTTGGCAGCAGCTACGTGGACGTGTGGATGATTCCATGTTTCTATTAGTCGTCCATGCTTCATTCACAGTGTACGTAGGCTCTATGTTCACTGTATACGAGTTTATAAATGACGTGATGGTGATTGTCGCTCACTCGGTCTCTCACAGCTCCAGCTTCAACTTGCACCACTTCTCTGTCTCTCTTCTCTCTTTCTCTGCTCGTTCTAACTCCATCTGGCGAATTTCGGCATCAGTATATTTGGGTTCATAAAGATTTCCCCTTGGTTTTGTGGTAAAGGCAAAGTCTTTATTGTCGGTGTCGTAATCAGACATGTTGTCGCTAACATTCTGAGCAGTAAACAAAGTGAACCAGGCGCGGCTGTCACCTAGCGGCAGCGCGCAGTGATACGAACGGAAAGAAAATAGTGCCAAGCGATAATGAGGTCTGACTTTTTAGAGGACGATGGTTTTGTGATGCAAATGTATCACTCTTTTGAACACATATTATTTTGAGAAGAAAAATGCTTTATTATACTGTCCCCAGCCAACTTGCCGGACTACTTTCATCAGCACTGAAAACGGCCAGTATCTCGACTCACCGGACGCTGTCGGGGGTAAGTCAGTGTGGATGCATGACACTGCTCATGGGATGACAGATTTATGTAAAAAATCCCAAACTATCCCTTTAACTACCATGAACTACCTATCACCATGGAGATAGGTCAAATCTGGTAAGAATACACATTTGTCAATGTTTGTTTGAACCATATAACCCACGATGAAATAAATGCTTGAAGTTCAATGCTGACAATTCCAGGCCAAGCAAATACAACTCAGTGAAGACTGAAGAGTGCAGGTGTTCGGGTTTAGGCATTGATGAGAGAGGACATATTGCGCTTTTGTCTGCTATATAGTTATAATCTCTGGCACCTGTAGATCAGTATGTGGCTGTCCAGGTAGATTTTTGCTGAACGTTTTTCCCCATAGCACAGGCAGAATTTGTGAGCAGCTATTAAGGTCAAATTAAGACTGCTGTGTAATGTTTGCATCAAATTATGAAGAGTTTTATCAAATGAGAACCAGGAGGTGTGGTGTTATCTTGCTCATGTTTGTGATTGGGGAAAAAAACAAAAAACAAAACACTTCTCAACTCATCACAGTGAAATCTTAGGATGCTCAAATTAACTTTGGACCACTGCAAATCATGCATATTAACTAGATCAGATTTTCACAAATTTAGACAATACAAATCAAGTACAGTGCCTTTAACATTTGAGAGGAAACTGAAGTATAAACTGCTAATCCCATGAATTTCAGGTTTTTATATTTTTTGATATACCTAAAGAACCATAAATAAGTGATTGCAGTCATTCAAAGCGTCCAGCTCTGATCTGACCTCTTTCATTGGGGCACAGTGTTGGCGTCTGTCCTTTACGCTCAGAGCTGGAGGATGGAGCGGGCTGATCCTGCTCTGGCTCTGCTCACACTTCCACAGTTAGAACAACATTCAGAGCAGGTGTCCACAAACAGGAGCTTCCACGCTTCTTCTGCCTAATCCAGCCAGAACATCTAACCTCATCTGACCCACTACCATGGAGACAAGAGGCATGCAGACTCCAGAACATGTGTTTAAACCCATATTGTATTTTTTCTTGACTTTTCAGGCTAATGGCAGTTTTTACTAATGCATGCAATGTGTCACAGTGGTAACATTCCACCTGAAGAGATCATGTAGAACATCCACAGCGTGATGTTACTACTGTTAATAATTAACCATTAACAAAAAGCTACGTGTATGTGTTATAAGCACGTACAATATGTTTATATATCTATCTCCATGGTGATAAACAGGGGCCACTCCTAGTAATGCATGTTTTTCAATGTATTTTTAGTTCTAAAAATTTGCAGCTGAAAAAATGCAAGACACGTTTAATGCCATACATTGGTATATTTGAGGTCTCCATACAGACAAGCAGTGGGCAGAGCCTATACCATACCAGTAAAGTGGCATAGTACGTCATTAAGTCTGTGTCAGTATGTTAACAGAGTCTCTGAGAGAGGCTGCTGTGACTGAAAGGAGTGGAGAGGCTCATGGCACAGACTGGTCTTTAGATTTAGGCTGTGTTCACATTTGTCTCTCTTGGATCCTGGTTTGAACCCATTTGAGTCTAGATTGTACACCTGGATTATTTCTGGTCTATTTCATTCATTTTGAATTTAGTCCCAGTTTAGTCTTTCTTTCAATATGATCTCAGTGCAAGTGTGAACAGAGCCAGCAGTGTAATGACTGAATAATATATAATATATAATATATATGTAATAATAATATTTTCCCAAAAAGCAAAAGCAAATTTAAAGGTCCTAAATTATGCAGTAATGACTCCAGTGAGATTTAAGACATGTTAGCATGTTGTTACTTCATTATAAACAGACCTGGAGTTGGGTTTGCTTTCATTCACACATGTTTTGAGTAACTCTGCATTATTAATCTGTCTACATTTTCAAAGCTCAAAACCTCCACCTTGTGATGTCATGAAGCGGTACTTTGTACTTTTTAAGTGAACAGCTGAACTGTATATATATATCTATATATATCTATATATATCTATCTATATATATCTATATATATTATCTATCTATATATATCTATATCTATATCTATATATATATATATATATATATATATATATATATATATATATATAGATAGATATATAGATAGATATATAGATAGATACATATATATATAAAATCACTTTAACATAGACTAATTCCCGTGCAGGCTTCATACAGGCCACCCTCACGTGGTCTGGGTGTATTACTGTGTCTCCTCTGGCTCTGTGCTCTCATTTAAGACTCTACACATGTATATGAAATGTGTCCCCATGTGCTGGCCCCTGTCCGCTCTGACTGCTCCCCGGGCCCACACTTTCAAACAGTGTACACTGGCTTCAAACAATGGGCTTATACCTGCGCCACATCCAGTAAACAGAGGAGAGGAGGGGGAAAGAGGGAGGGGGTCGTAAAGTTACTGGGATGTTATAAGTGTGCAGTGGTTTAGTCTACTCTGGCAAAATCACAATGTAGGATGGCGTAAACATGTGTGTGTAATCCCTCAGCTGTCCAGATAGGTCCAATCGCATAAGAAAGCTCACTTTTGTCATTCCGTCAGCTGGACAAAAGTTTTTCAATCAGACCTATTTTGCAAAATCTACTTTTCAGAACTTTTAACCATACTATAATTGTTTTCCTTCTCATTTACACTCTCTGAGTTGTATTTGGAGTGATTCGTGCATGTTTGAGAAATGTTCAATTACTTAATCTTCTAAGACTAAACAGACTGGACTAATCTAATAATATTATTCAAGCAGAAGTACAAAGGAGTAGTCCAAGAAATTACTCAAGTAAGAGCAAAAAAAAAAAAGTATTTGGTAAAACTACTACTCAAGTAAGAATAATTTAAAGACATGACACTTGATTTGAAGTGCATGTAATTCATTAAATCATGCACAGAATCAGGTATTTTCAAAGGGCAGACACAAAAATGTGACACACTAAATCATATTTGAAGCAGCGGTGCAAGAAACACAAACGTTCAAATTATTTCATATTGGCCACTTAAAACTTTTGTCACTTTTAGATTTACTCACAGTGGGAAAAGGAACCAAAACTTTACCCAAGTAGACTAACTGCTGGAAAAGTACTCTGTAAAGTACAATTTATTTTAAAAGTTTCTCAAGTAAATGTAACTAAGTACTACCCCCTTCCTAAAACATGAAAAACAGAATAGTTTGCTGTTGTCCAAACTCAATACTAATTATTCACCGTGATGAGTTTAAAAGCATGTTTTACAACTTTTTCTACAACTAGGAATCTAACTGCGTACCAGCATTACTACATAATTAGATGCAGACAGTCCAACAGTCTTATTTTGGCTTCAAGAGCTGCTTATACAATACACATTAGACTTTATTACATGAACAAAATTGTGCACGGACCCTTTAATAAAACAAAGTAGTCCTGGTATGTTTTAGAGGGCCAAGTTTACAGCATTTAAACAGAGGTAAAAGAACAAAGCCTTGCAGAGAATGGGAGACTTAATACATGGTTCTTACAGGGGCAGAGGGCATGTTTCCATTCAGGATTACAACTGAGACAGAGCTGCAGTGTGGGGCTTATCTTTACAGGCTTATCAGGTTTTATGTATGAGTGAGCTCTAGACCAGGCCTCAGCTCGGAGCTCCACCAGAGGACCCATGAGGAGAGACCAGGCCTTAGCTCGGAGCTCCACCACAGGGCCCATACTTAATACATGAAGTAAGAGCAAGGCTCAGCTCAGAGCTACACCACAGGACCGATACACAGCTTAGGAACTGAGACCAGACCTCAGCTTGGAGCTCGACCACATGGTCCACAGACAACACTTGAGGTTAGACCAGGCCTCAGGTTGGAGCTCCACCACAGGGCCCATAACTGAGACAGATCTGCAACAACATGAGGCTTATCTTTACAGGTCTATCAGGTTTTATGTGTTTGTGAGCAGACCAGGCCTCACCTCGGAGCTCCACCACAGGGCCCACAGTGGTGATGGAGCTACAGCGTGGGGCTCATTTTTTACCCTTCTATGAGGTTCTGTATGTGCTTGAGACAAAGCCTCAGCTTGGAGCTCCATCACAGGGCCCAAAATACATGATGCAGTAAGGCCGTATAAACAGAAGCTTTTAGAGGCAGAGGAGTGCTGGAAGAGCTGTTTACAGACTGGCTCGGCTCTACACTCTGTGGATACAAATAGAAATACTAGATTGGATTTCATGAGTTAACACACACTTTACAGATCTAGAAAATTTAAATTTATGAAGACATAAATTTGTTCTTTTTATTTCTTTTTATTCAAGTTTTACAAATATAATTTATATATATGTGTGTAATATATATATATATATATATATATATAGTTAGCTCAACTAAGTCACTGGACATTCATATGGGTGACCCGGGTTCGATTCCCCCCTCTGGCGGGGGGCAATGAGCTAACCAGTGTGAGTCCTTGGGCAAGACCCTTTGTGCTGCTGCCCAACTCATACAATGATGAGAGACAATGAAACTTACGAGATGCCGGCTCAGACGTCGCCCGGCCAAACAAGGTCTGCGTCAGGTGCTGGGGAACCAGGGCACCTTGATGAAAAATGGGCTGCTGGAATACAGAGGAAATGGGTGAGATGCGAGAACAAGGCTCCGTTAGAATGCTACTACTACAGTAACCCGAGTCAGAGGGGTTACATTAACAGGATGTGGGAGAAATGGTTATTGAGATATCCACAGTCCAATCTAATGGCCAAACAATTAGTAGCTCAGTGTTCCAACAATCCACAAACGGCAACTGCTAGAGATTGACGAGGTACAACACAAATGCTACGGCAAGGGGGAGCCAGGACGCCAGGTCAGAAGGGAGTTAACACCAACTATCACGCTGAGCAAGGCAGCGACTGACCTGAAAGATAAGATCATGGCCCAAATGAACACCAGTTACAGAGGCTGAGTGAAGTACCATCTGAAAGTCTCCTAAAAGATGTGAATGCAACACTGAGCGAGAACCCTACCACAACCATCACTGAAACCAATCAGCTGATGTACACTTCAGCAGCAGTGATCCTAGAGGTGCTGGGCTATAAGAGCAACCATGGGAGCCATGAGAAAAGATGGTTAGAGGCTAAAATCAAGGAGCCGCGGAGAGAAGTGAGCCAACTGTCAGAGGCCCAGAAAGGTGCAATGAAAAAGCAAGTACCCAGAAGGTACAGCCATATGCTCGTACCTGAAGCACTCGAAACTGCCTAACAAAGGCTCCAAGAGATAAAGATACCAGATGAAAAAAATGGCTATTTGCAACACAACCGGCGAAAGTGTACGCTCAGTGGCAGGGTAATACCACCAGAGCAGACCCACCAAGGCTGGAGACTGAAAGGTACTGGAAAGGCATATGGGAGAGAGAGGCATCACATTACACCGATGCTGGTGGATCTGAGAGAAGACCACAGCAACCTCCCTGAACAGAATCCAGTCACCATCACAGTGGCAGACATCCAGGAAAGAGTCTCAGGTATGAAAAACTAAGATAAGTGGGCACATGGATCAATACATGAGCACTGCACAGAAGGGCATCGGCAAAAACACCAAGGGAGCCAAGCACCAATTCCTGGTTGACTTGAACAGTCACCTGTGACTGTAGAACCCGTAAGACCAACCTGTGCGCTGCCTGGATTGATTACAAGAAAGTCTATGACTCAATGCCACACATGGATCACTGAGTGCTTGGAGCTGTACAATATCAATAGGACTCTAAAGGCCTTCATTGCAAACTCGATGCGGTTGTGGAAAACCACCCTTGAAGCCAATGGGAAGCCACTTTTACAAGTGTCCATCAAATGTGGTATATACCAAGGAGACTCACTGTCCCCACTGCTGTTCTGCATAGGTCTGAACCCCCTCAGCCAAATCATCGACCGCACTGGCTATGGATACCGACTCAGAAATGGGGCCACCATCAGTCACCTCTACATGGATGACATCAAGCTGTACGCTAAGCGCGAGTGAGACATCGACTCACTGATCCACACCACCAGGATCTACAGCACAAACAATGGAATGTTATTCGGGCTTGAGAAATGCAACAGGATGATGACAAAGAGAGAGAAGGTAGTCCACATAGAGGGCCTCGCTCCCAGAGGGAACAATAGCAGACACTGAGGACAGTTACAAGTACCTTGGTATCCCACAAGCAAATGGTAACCTCGAAGAGGCAACAAGGAAAGTGGCTGCAAGGAAAGCACTCTCTGCGGCAAATACCTGCAGAGAGTGAGACAAGTTCTAAGAAGCAGCTCAATGGCAAGAACAAGGCACAGACAATCAACAGCTACGCCCTGCCAGTGATCAGATCCCAGCCGGAATCATGCACTGGCCAAAGGAGGAGATACAGACCACAGATGTTAAGACACAAAAGCTCCTGACCATGCATGGAGGGTTCCATTCCAAATCCAGCACGCTGAGACTATACGCAAGCCGGAAGAAAGGGGGCCGAGGACTAGTGAGTGTGGGAACCACTGTCCAGGATGAAACATCCAAGCTCCTTGACTACATCAAGGACAAGGCCCCGACAGATGAGGTGCTCAGAGAATGTCTCAGACAGTGGAGTCCAAAGGAAGAGGTGCTGGAGGAACCATCATGGCAGGACAAGCCCCTACATGGGACATACCACCGGAATATAACTGAAGTGGCTGATATCAAGAAATCCTACCAATGGCTTGAGAGGGCTGGTCTGAAGGACAGCACAGAGGCTCATCCTGGCTGCTCAGGAGCAGGCCCTGAGCACTCGAGCAATAGAGGCCCAGATCTACCACACCAGACAAGACCCACGGTGTAGACTGTGCAAAGAGGCTCCTGAGGCAGTCCAGCACAGAACTGCAGGTGTAAGATGCTGGCAGGGAAAGCATACATGGAGCGACATAACCAAGTGGCGGGCATAGTGTACAGAAACATCTGTGCAGAGTACGGGCTGGAGACCCCAGAATCAAGGTGGGAAACACCTCCAAAGTTTGTAGAGAACGACCGAGCCAAGATCCTGTGGGACTTCCAGATCCAGTCTGACAGGATGGTGATGCCAAACCAACCAGACATAGTGGTGGTGGAGAAGAAACAGTGCAGAGCAATGGTACCAAGCAATGGTAATATCAGGAAAAAGGAACACGAGAAACTAGAGAAATACCAGGGGCTCAAGGAGGAGCTGGAGAGAGCCTGGAAAGTAAAGGCATCAGTGGTGCCTGTGGTGATCGGAGCACTCGGGGCTGTAAACCCCAAACTGGTAGAGTGGCTACAACAGATACCGGGAAAAACAACAGACATCTCAGTCCAGACCTGAGCTGAATGAGGGTGAGAAACACACACACACACCCACACCCACACCCACACCCACACACACACACACACACACACACACACATATATACAGGTAGAAATTTTAATTAAATAGATCAACCTTGTTAGACAACATATTTTTGACACCCTGAATTTGTGAAGTTATAGTGTATTGTTTTGTATCATGTTTTTGTATATTTATGGAGAATTGTCATGTGGAAGCATGGGTAATGTAGGCTTGTGGGCGGAGCATTGCACAGAATCTTATAGATAATGCTAAGCTGTGAGCTTACTCCAGAAAAATGAAAACCAACATGGGCCAGTTGTTGAGGACTTTGTAAAACTGTGTCATATCTGCACTTAAATGTATCCAAAACGAAGGATATGATTATTGACTTTTGAAAGCGAGAGCCTCAGAATGATGTCACATACATAAAGGGCAGTGAGTTGAGTGTGTGACTCCTATAAGTATCTTGGAACACTCACTGATTCAAATTTGAGCTTTGATGATTATTGTGCTGCTGTGTGTAAAAGAGGCACCAGCACTTTCATTGTCTGAGAAAGTTTTCCTTTTACCATGTAGACAGAACCATGATCACACTGTTCTATAAAATGTTTATAGAATCAGTTTTAACGTTTTCATTGGTCTTTTTCACTGCTAAAAACAAGAAGTCCTTGAATCAGTCGGTTAAATTGGTAAATAAGGTGATTGTTCATTCTCAGAGCCGCCTGGACTCTCTGTACTCAAGACAGTTACAGAGAATGTCCCAGAGGATTTTAAAAGACATGCAACATCCACTAAACTCAGAGTTTCAGCTGCTTCCCTCTGGTCAGAAGCTTTTAGTCTCAAGCTCTAGAAAGAATCGTTTTAAAAGGAGCTTCGTTCCAGCTGCTATCGTACTTATGAATAAAATAAAATCTATTTATCTAAAAATTTTAGTACATTGGTCTTGGAAAAAAAAAATATATTTTTTTTTTCATATTTTTTATATTTATTGTGGTTGTAGCCAAGAGTGATAAATGAATTTAACCAATTGTTGATGGAACAAACCATTCTGTACTGGAGCTCTGTAAAACTTTATTTTGTAATTGTGTTTTTATACATGTTTATTGTTCATAATGTGGATGAATGAAAAGTGAAATGTGGAACCAGTCTCAAATCTGCAAAACAGCCTAACCTGTAAAGACAAAGCTCTCGATTTGCCGGGTAGTGACTGAAAGGACAAGATCACGGATACAAGAAGCTGAAAAGAGTTTCATCCACAGGATGGCTGCATGTTCCCTTAGAGATAGGGTGAGGAGCTCAGTCCCAGCTCAGAGTAGAGCCTCTGCTCCTCATCGTCGAGAGGAGCCTGTTGAGGTGGCTCAGGCGTCTGTTCTGGGTGCTTCCTGGATGCCTTCCTGGAAGGTTCTAAGTTTCTGGGCTGGCCTGGGAATGGCTCAAGATTCCCTCGGAGGAACTGGAGGAAGTGTACATGGAAAGGGAAGTCTGAGCCCCCCAGCTCAGCCTGCTGTCTCTGCGGGTCGGCCCCGGATAAAGCGGAAGAAAATGGTAGAATGGATTTTATAATGTATAACATAACTTAATAATGTTAAATAAGCTATTGCAGGGAGTATTATACTGATGACGTTGGCTAAGCTAAAGACTGAGGTGGCAGTGAGTACCCTTGGTACACCAAGTTTATCTAACACTAACATCTAAGTTTATCTAATATCCTAAAATCACATTACAAGATATAAAACAGGGAAATCATCTTGTTCTATGGCAGCTCATAAGGGCTTCATCAGTAACATGTGATGGTTGAGTTACATGCACTGTGAATGAATATTCATCATCTATATTCAGTCACACTGCCTGTAACTCATGTGTGTGGATTTGTAAGTAACTATAACATCTTGTTGCTGCAGTCCACTACTTCTCCAGATGCATTATGGTGAATTTTGAGAGTACCACTGAAGATGGTATGGCCCCTACATTGCCTCACCCCCTCCTTTTCTGTAGTGTCCAGCTGTAGAGCTGTTTACACACATGATGTTGTAATTTAGCCTGTGGATGTGAACGAACTGTACCACACAATTCACAATTTGTCCCATGTGCTGCCACTGTGACCATGATAAGCCCCCGCTCTCCCCCAGCTCCCCCCTCTTATCTGGGCTCTGGTCTGGGCTCTGGCCTGCGTTCTCCACACACCACAGCTTTATCTGCCCCTGGAGCCTGGAGACAGATAGGGGCCACTGCCTTGTGCCCTGTACCCGACATGGAGCAGTAGTCCTGGGCACACCTGCTCCATGTCCAGCCCCTGATTCCATCTCCGTTTACTGTCCTGTTTGCTCTGGTGTAAACACACTCACAATAACAAATGCAAGGACCAACTGTGGACAGGCCGCGGCTGCACAACATAAAAATGTTACAAATAAAACCTGGGGGGCCAAAATCTATTCAGATTGTCCACTTGTCTGACCAGCCAGTCTCTTCTGTGTCACCCACTCATCTCCTAGAAAAATGACATAGTGCATCTTTAAAGTAGCAAAACACTAAATAGTTTAATTAAGATGACCTAATGTTCACATTTACATTACTTGGCTTAGGTTGGAGCTTGTAGCATGTGATTTGTTATCATGGGGCTCCCAGCACCTCCACACAGTCTCATGTGGCAAAGAGCTAAACAAGAAGATGAGTTATAACTTCAAACCTGGACCATACCAGACCAGACCTGGACCTTAACAGACCAGATCTGGACCTTAACAGACCAGACCTGGACTAAGCAGACCAGACCTGGACCATAGCAGACCAGACCTGGACCATAACAGACCAGACCTGGAACATAACAGACCAGACCTGGACTAAGCAGACCAGACCTGGACCATAGCAGACCAGATCTAGACCATAACAAACCAGACCTGGACAACAGCAGACTTGGACTACACCAAACCAGACCTGAACTAGGCCAAACCATACCAGATGTGAACCACATCAGACCAAATCAGACTGAACCTAGACTAGACCGGACCTGAACCAGGCCAAACCAGACCTGGAATAGAGCAGACCTGGACTAGACAAGACCTGAACCAGGCCAAACCAGACCTGGACTAGACCAGACCTGACCCAGACCACACCAGACCAGACCAGACTAGACCAGAGCTAGGATTAAAGAACTGGCCATGTCCTTCTAACTGCCCTCTTTCATTCTGTCTCTTTCTACCATCTCTCCTTCTCCCTTCTTTCTGATCATCTCTTTTTCTCTGTGCATTTCTGTCTAACTCTCCACCCTCTCCTCCCCTCTCTTTCCTCTCTCCTCCTTTTTTCTTCTTTGTCCACTTCCTCACTTCTCACTCTCATCCCTCCTCCTCTCCTTCCTTCCCTCTCTCTTCTCTTTCTTCTCCCTCTCTCTTTTTCTCTGTGCCTCTGTCTCTCCTCTCTTAAAGCAAACATACAAAACAAACAAACAAACAAACAAACAAGCAAACAAACAAAAACATTTAGGCATTTAGGCAAACGCCTCTTACTTATGTTGCTTTAAATGACAAATAGAATCGCCATTTCTCAACTTTAACTATAAAATATGACTCAAACATAAAGTATTTTTAAAAATAACACTGGTGCTGCTGAATGGTCCACTGATGTGAAGATTAGAGTAATAACAGCATTCTTCCAGATAAGTGTCCAAGCCTATCTGTGGAGATTTGAGTCACCAGCTTCCCAGAAGTACACAGGGACAAGAACCGTTTGGAGCACTGCACCAGTATCGCACCAACACCAACACACCGCACCAACACCAACACCAACACCGCACCAACACCAACACCACACCAACACCAACACCACACCAACACCGCAACAACACCGCAACAACACCGCAACAACACCGCACCAACACCGCACCAACACCACACCAAACACCGCAACAACACCGCAACAACACCGTACCAACACCACACCAACACCGCAACAACACCACACCAACATCGCACCAACACCACACCAACAACACAACAACACCAACACAACCGCCAACAACACCACACCAACACCGCACCAACACCACACACAACACCGCACCAACACCACACCAACACCACACCAACACCACACCAACACCGCAACAACACCGCACCAACACCACACCAACACCACACCAACACCTCAACAACACCGCACCAACACCACACCAACACCACACCAACACCACACCAACACCGCAACAACACCACACCAAGACCGCACCAACACCACACCAAAACCGCACCAACACACCAACACCAACACACACACAACACCACACCACACCAACACACCAACACCAACACAACACCACACAACAACACAACACCAACACCACACCAACACCGCACCAACACCACACCAACACACCAACACAACACACCACCAACAACACCACAACAACCGCACCAACAACAACACCGCACCAACACTGCACCAACACAACACCAACACCGCAACAACACCACACCAACACCGCACAAAACACCACACAAGTAACCAAACAACAGGTCCCAATGAACCACATCATCACAAAAGGTCCTGGATTACTCTATTTTCTACTATCTGTTATAATATATGATTAGAAACACAAACGAAAAAAGAAAACGGAAAATAAAATTCCCACACTGTGACACAAAACACACAGCAAACATGTATAAACAACTTTTTGTTTGGGCCATAGCTATAAAAGTGCAACATATCAAGTCTGTAAGTAAACTCAAAATATCCTTATTGCCTCAAAACAATAATAATAATAATAATAATAATAATAATAATAATAATAATAATAATAATAAATAAATAAAAATAAAAAGTGTAATGGCCCCATG
Source organism: Boleophthalmus pectinirostris (assembly GCF_026225935.1). Taxonomy (NCBI): domain Eukaryota; kingdom Metazoa; phylum Chordata; class Actinopteri; order Gobiiformes; family Gobiidae; genus Boleophthalmus; species Boleophthalmus pectinirostris. The sequence goes on from NW_026571047.1 coordinate 222,106, forward strand.
ACTTGACTGCTGCCAGTCATGGAAACAGCTGGTGTCAGGTCCAGGGCACAGACAAATGTGAAAAAATGCATAGCACACTCAGATGGCTGATGTCCAAAAGCTTTTTTTTTTTTTTTTTTTTTTTAAATAACGTTTCTGCAAAAAAGCCTTCATCAGATATTTTTCTTGCTTTGGAGCACAGCATACGTCCAAGACACAGAGCTACATCACTTCCTGCATTTCCATGTGGTTTATTATGTTTGGATTTGTAAATTTGGACTGAAACAAACCTTTCAAATAAAAACAGAAAGGGATGCACAATTACACAGAACAAGACAAGCAATTTTCCATTTATTTGAGAAAAAAGTGCACTTAGAGCGTTTTCTTCAATTGTTACACACACAGACTCTCAGAGCATTGACCATTTTGACTCACTACAGTCTTTGGCAAAGTTTGGCCCAATCAAAATGGATGAAGCACATGAGTTTGGCGGAAAACAAAGTTCCTATTGGTCACTCGTTTTCCCTACGTCATCACACAGCATGTGTGATGTAGGATAATGCTGGAAATATGCTTGGAAAGCCAAAAGTCTTATCTTTCAAACCAAAACAAAGCAAGTTTCTATCTTTTATAGTTGGAAAGTTATGTGCAGTTATCTAAACTAGACCACGGCCAGGAAGGGTTAACTCACAAACATTGTGCACAGCACTACAGGAAGTGTTCCAATGTGGTTTTAAACTCCACATCTTCATTAGAATCATTTGTATAATTTCCACCATGGAAATCAAAAATGTTACATAGTCCAGCTTTAACTGCAGGCTTTTTATTGATAAAAATACCTTGCTTTGTAACTGGTACATGGCCAATGGGCTTGTCTCCATGAAGATGATGATTAATGCCATATTGCGAAACATTCCAGGCAACACAATAAAATCTCCATGGAGACAAGCAGTTGATGAAGAAAAGTGACAAAGTGCATCTTTAATGATGGCATTTCACTGACATGTAAGCATACACGACAGATCACTGGACGCATATGACACTATGTTCTGATCTATAATGCTGTTTCCTCAGCACAAACATACCTGGAGTTGTTTTTTTCTTCCATTCACACATGTTTAGAGTTCACACAAACAACTAAGAGTGTGTGCTTCTCTCAAGCTGAAAACACTCTGTTCCAGCTTATGATGTCATGTGAAAATACAGGAAGTGCTCCACTATGTTTTAAACTACAAATTCACTCAAATCATCTGAATAATTCTAGCCCTGGAACTGACAATCTTTTCTGAACTAAAGGTACAATGTCACTGTTACACTGAAAACTACACTGCATGACATCACAAGGTGCAACAGAGCATTTTGAGCTTTGGAGATGTAGACAGACAATAAAGATAATAATAATAAAGATTTACTCAAACATGTGTAACTGAAACAAAACACAACTTCAGGTCTGTTTTTGAGGAGGTGACAATATTCTAACATGACTTAAAGCTCACAAGAGTCAGTTTTGGTTAATATATCACTGTGAACTGAATATATTGGTGTTTAATTGGTGTTACTCACAAGGCATGCTTCCCTCTTCTGCCTGCGCCTCTCTGCTTCTCCTCTGCTGAAGTCGGAACTGGAGGACTGAGCCGGAGGACAGTGCAAACATGGAGAGCCCGGTTCCACATCAGCACACAGGGACACGAGGACAGAGGAGAGGAGGAGACACTCAGAATGGACTTCCAAACATTTATACAATGAATTTAAAGGGCCAATATTATGCTATTTTCTGATCTCTGTTACAATGTTTGTTTCCTCATCAAAAACATACACATTTAGACTGAGTTCTTCTCTCAGACAGAAAACACTCTGTTCCACCTTGTGATGTCATGTGGTAATACAGGAAATGCTCAACTCTGCTGTACACCTTCACTCAAATTGTTTGGATAATTTCAGCCCTGAAATCGACAATCTCTACTGAACTAAAGTTAAAAGGAGCTGTTAAGTTGAAAACTACCACTACATGACATCACAAGGTGCAACAGAGCATTTTGAGCTTTACAGATGTAGACAGCCTAATAATAAAGGGTTACTCAAACTTGTGTGAATACAATAAAATGCAGCACCAGGTCTGTTTTTTGAGGAGGTAACAACATTCTAACATGACTTAAAGCTCACAAGAGTCAGTTTTGTTTAACATAGGACCTATAATAATTTCGGTTCTGTTAGTTACAAGACTAATAATTAAAAATGATTTAATCCAAGTCAGATATTAGGATTGAAATCTTATATCTTATGAGTCTCAACCTACTCAAACCCAAAGTCTGTAATCATGACTCTCCTGTGCAGTCTACTGAGAAACCTAGTACGGTCCCAGTTTACTCCTTTTTAGTCTTGGTTTACTTCTGGTTTACTTCTGCTTTTGTCCTGTTTTAGACCCATCTTAGACATGGTTTAGTCCTGGGTTAGTCCTCTTTCAGTTCTGGTGCAGTCATAGGTTCAGACCTGGTCACTATACGTTTTATGAAGTGATGATCTCAGTTTTAGTTGTTTTCACAGAGATCATGGTTGACAAAGTGCAGGAAATGCTCTTTGCTTTAGCATCCCTTTTGGTAATAAAATTTCAGAGCTGTTTCTAATTGATTCCTTATAGGATGTGGCCTCTTAACCCAGTTTACCATGACAATAACATAGTCATTATTACATAGATAGATAAATGAAGATACTTTATTGATCCCGAGGGAAATTCAAATTTAGCTTCTCTATCTCATAGTCTAATAATTAATTGACACATAAACACAACAATAAAGTTATAACATGCAAAACTCTACTAATACTTTGCAGCTGATGTCATCAACGTTCCCTGGAGGTGTGAAGCTAACAGAAAGCACTGCTCTGTATGAAACTCTTTTACTCAACTCAAGTGATACAAACGGAGAGAAAATAGTGCTAAATGATTATGAGGTGTGACTTTTTTGAGGACAAAGGTTTTGTGATGCAAATGTATCACTCTTTTGAACACATATTGTTTTGAGAAGAAACACGATTTACTTTAATGTCCCCAGCCAACTTGCCGGACTACTTTCATCAGCACCAAAACCGGTCAGTATCTCAGTTCACCGGACGCTGTCAAAGGTAAGTCAGTGTGGATGCACGACGCTGCTGATGGGGATGCCATACAGATTCATGTCAATGAACAACGAACTATCCCTTTTTTGTTTAAAATCACATTTGTATTGATCAGAGACTTCAGAAAATGTGTTGCTTAAATCCATTTTGTATTTTTTCATGAGTTTTCTGACAGTCTAAAAGCTTATGAGGCAGGGTTTGATCATGTGTTCGATGCGTTACCATGGTAACTGATGAACATTCGTCATACACATACATGTAGAACACCCCCAGCATGACGACACTGCAAAATATCAAGAAGTCATTTTAGATTCAACAAACTGCTGCGCAACAACACCATATTTTATCTTTAGTCCAGTTTTGTTTCTTTCGGGAGTCTGTCTGAGTTTAGCGTCTCCTCCTCTGCTCTCCCTGTTTCCCGTACACAATGGTGATATGATATTCCTGCACCATCACCAAACAGCCTTATCTGCTGCCGTGTGTGGTCCGCCCGTGCGCGCTCCTGAGACGTGCATGTGTGTCTGTGAGTTTGGGGGGTGGGGGCTTGTAAACACCCTCCTCCCCCGTGTCTGAGGATTCGTTTGTTCCGGCTCTTATCGGCTCTTTTGCATGAGGCGCTCCGGCTCGTGCTCCCTGTCAGGTGGTTTGTGTTCACTGCTTGGCTTCCTCCACACGCCCTCTCTCCCTCTCGCTCTTTCTTTCTCTCCTCTGTCTCTTCTTTCCATCCACCATTCTTTCAGCCAATCAATGTTCTTTCCCTCTTTTGTCTTTAGAGTGCAAAATGTACCTTTTTTCTTGTTTACATTCACAAACTTGTTGTTCCTCCTTAAAAAAAACATTTTATTAGATCTCAAAATCTATGTGAAATACTTTGACTTTTTACTCTCTTTAATAGATTTCTTGAGTTCTTTAATAGATTTGCTTAAGTAAATTTTTTTCATGTGGTGCTTCTTTGGTCTGGTATCTGTACTTTTACTTAAGGATCAGAACTGAGTACTTCATCCACCACTGTCTCCTCTCTCTTCTCTTTATCTCCCCATCCCTCTCTCTCTGTCTCCTCGTCTCTCTTTCTTGTTCCCTCTTCTCCCTCCTTTGTTTCCTTCCCCCCTTCCCTCCATTCTCTCTTTCTCATGTTTCTTTGAAGTGCCTCATGAACATCAGCCTCAGCGCTGTGAGCTCACACAGCATTACCTCCATGATGTCAGTCAATCAATCAGATCACTTTATAACACTGTAATACTACACACAATACTATACATAACACTCTACAGAATATTACACACAATACTATACATAACACTCAACATAATACTATACATAAGACTCTACAGAATACTATACATGCCACTATACACAACACTATACACAACACTATAACACTATACACAACACTATAACACTACACAACACTATACACAACACTATAACACTATACACAACACTAGAACACTATACACAACACTAGAACACTATACACAACACTAGAATACTATACACAACACTAGAACACTATACACAACACTATAACACTATAGACAACACTATAACACTATACACAACACTATACACAACACTATAACACTATAACACTACACACAACACTATAACACTATACACTATACACAATAAACACTATAACACTATACACAACACTATACACAACACTATAACACTATACACAACACTATAACACTATACACAACACTATATAACACTATATATACACAACACACTATAACACTATACACAACACTATACACAACACTATAACACTATACACAACACTATAACACTATACACAACACTATAACACTATACACAACACTATAACACTATACACACACTATACACAACACTATAACACTATAACACACTATAACACTATACACAACTATAACACTATAACACACTATAACACATAACACTATACACACTATACACTATAACACTATAAACACATACACTATAACACTACACATACACTATAACACTATACACAACACTATAACACTATACACAACACTATAACACTATACACAACACTATAACACTATACACAACACTATAACACTATAACACTATACACACAACACTATAACACTATACACAACACTATAACACTATAACACTATACACATTACTATAACACTATAACACACACTATAACACTATACACAACACTAACACTATAACACTATACACAACACTATAACACTATAACACTATACACTACACTATAACACTATAACACTATACACAACACTATAACACTATAACACAAACTATAACACTATACACTATAACACTATAACACTATAACACTATACACAACACTATATATGACGCTATATGTATATACACAACACTATTAATAAGTATATAAGTAACAATATACACGACACTGTAAATTACACTATACACAACATTATAAACAACACTGTACCTAACAATATACACAACACTACAATACATTGCTAAAGAAAATATAGACATAAACAATAATATTGAAACTTCTAAATGTTTAATATGGTCAAAAACACTACATGTCTTTTTGTGAATTGCTGAAATCAGCCACATGATAAAAAATTCAGAGACAATTTATAAAATCCTTTATTAATAAAACATGAGTTATGTTTAAGTAAAGTCAGAGTGTCACCGAGCTGAGTCCTGCCCCTGATCCTAGAACCCAGAACATGGAGACACACCTGGGCTGGAGGGAGCCGCTCTACAGACGCGCTTCAGGCCCCAAGTGAACTGTGCCAATGAAAAAGAGGCTATTCTCTGCTATAGACCCCTCCAGGAGTGAGCTGCGGCACAAATGAATTTTAATATGACAGCAAAATAAAAACATAAATTTGGACATTTGTAGATAGAGCAGACAGATGGTGCTTATTTATGTTTATTATATTTGGCAACAAGTGATCTAACTTCAATATCTAACTTTCAGCTCCAGTTTGTAAAGTTCACTAATGTTTTGTGCAGGTTTTGTGGTGTGCAATGAAATAAAACTCAGATTTTACTGTCAAAAATTGGAACATTTTGTCCAGAATTATGTTTAAAGGGCTACGTTATTTTCTGATCTATGTTATAATGATGTTTTCTCATCACAAAAATGCCTGGAATTGTGTTTGATTTCATTCAGGTTTTCAAATTTCAGAAGTATAGAACCTTTAAGTAGATTTTACTTTCAATTTAGAGCTGACCCAAATAGAGAAATAACACAACATCGTCTGCAGTTATTTATCTGATCTAAAATGAGTCAGAGGCAATTGAATGAATCTCCTAGTCTGCTCTTAATGTAAATCAGACCCAGCCCAGTTACATGCAGCAGTCTGACCGGCTTCTCCAGATTTAGTAGTAGTAGTAGCATTAAGTGGAAAAGAGGGTTTTATGTATTTTGGAACTTTCTACCTTGTTATAATGTTGGTCCCTCATCAAAAACCTGCCTGAAGGGGTTTTATATGTCATCCATGCATGTTTGAGTAATCTAGAGATCTTTCCTGGGCCCTATTCAAACCCTCCTTTTGGTTAGTTGTATGAGCCTGTAAAATGCTCTGCCCTCAAGCCTACACAACATGCTCCCACACAACAACTCTCAATAAATATACAACACAAAACACTACAACTTGACAAACCTAACACGATGTGCTGTAGTTTAATAGGTGTAATATATGCTGATTGTGCTGTGATAGCCATCTGAAGAGGCAAACAAAGCACTTTCAAAACAATAAAATGTAACATAGTGAGCTAAATTTGTCATGTGTTGAGTTAATACTCCCCAGAAGTAAAATCCACCCTCTTTAACAACTATCCCGAACTGTTTTGTGTACAGTATGTGCATCAACCTCCTCAGTATTTTGGGCCATTCAATTACACAACTCATGCCTGTCTGCCCATACACACACACGCACACGCACACGCACACACACATTCTCTGTCCGTTTTAAGCGTATATAGTCCAAACAATGTCCACTCTAAATGGCTGACTATTATAAGAAGGTGACCGTTATTACCACAGGGAAAGATGGAAGGACCTCCCACACTTCAGAAACAATAACACGGCAGCACTGAACCCAGACCCCCCCCCCCCCCGCGCTGTGACACGAGCAAGGCTGTACTGTTGAAGAAAAGTGGACTAAACGAGTCCACCCATGCCGTTCAGTGCCACTCGAGTGACACTCATGGTGCTGGAGGTTATAGGGACAAATTTGGAGTCAGGCTCTATGTTTTGAATAAGATTTGACAGACAAAATAGTGAGAAAAAAAAGAAAGAAAAAAAATTTAACATTATCAAAAGAGCGGGTTAATATGAAAATTTTAAGAGCAAAATGACGAGGCTCACAGCAGTAGACACAGAGAGAGGGGTGGCAATATTCTAACTTAAGTCAATTGAAGCCAGGGAGCCAGGGTCAGTAGGAGCCAGAAGAGCCGCATGTGAACGTCCTAATTTGGAACACAGCGGCTAACCCTAACCCTAACCCAAAGGGCACAATGGCAGTCGGCGCATGTGGGAGCTGGGATCAAACATGGCCACCATTAGCTGCTATGTCAGGGTCAAAGGAAACTGCTTCTGTTGTGCTGTTAGACTTGGATTCAGTGTATTTTACTATATATTACTTACAATACTCTCCCAGAGCAATCATTTTGGCACTGTACGTAACTTTTACTGTCTTCAAAAGAGAAACAGTTTTGGTTTGCAGTGGTCAAAAGTTATTCCTCATTTACCTTAAGCAGTCTGAGATCTATATAGTTAGATGCAGACAGTACACAGGAGATTTATTTGGACCTTCACCTACATGTACAATATACCCGTACTGGAGTAAGACACATTTGTGCTCAAATACATGGGGAAAATCAGCTACAGGGTCATTACCATTTTGTTAATGAAACGAGTCCTTTGCTTTTTGACTTTAATTTGATCTGTATTTATTTTATTCCTATGTTATGACACTCTACCTTGTCATGGGTTTCAGACTAGTGACAGAAGTGAGGCTGCCAACCACCACCATCACCACTTTCACACTAGGCAATGTGGGTCATGTGTCTTGCCTAAGGATGGACACAATGACAGTTTTTATGACTGGTGCCCCCCTGTGGCATCTGATTTTCGCAGTGGTCTCCCATCCAAGTACTGACCAGGCCCGGCCCTGCTGAGCCTCTGAGCTCTGAGGAGATCAGGCTTTGACAAGACAGTATGGCCACAATATTATGTTATTATATTACATAAATATTTTTTATTTAAATTTTCATTCAGGTCTTTTGGGGGCAGTACATGAAGTAGGCTGCTACCTCTGGCATTTATATAGGCGAGTTTCATTGTTGACAAAAGCGCGCGTTGCATGCTGGGAATTATTTTGGTCGTAGGCAAGAAACACTAATTCAACATGACGGACTGAGAGAGAAAGCACGTAAAGGGTATTGATCCCAGTTATTTATCCACTCTAATGGCAGAGGACCCAAGACGATTTGACCAGAAATTGGTCATAAGCATCGATGGACGCCAAATCACCCTTTTCAACCCCTACAAAAGGTGGACCAAACCAAATTTCTGGTCAGAATCACCAACTACCTGGACAAATATTCACTTGGGCGATATCCACAATGACTTGGTGGAAACTCCTGGGCCATTCACAGCAGAAAAGATGAAAACCTCCAAGAGTCTCGATGTGTTGTTGAACTTGTTGGAGTCCACGGTTTGCTCGGATCTTCTACATTTGCTCTGTGGATGTTTGAAAGCCGTTTAATTTGCCGTTAGTGGTTCTTTTCACTCAGACTACGAAAAAGACATTTTCCTTCTTCCGTGCTTCTATTTGTGCATCCAAAAATGCAGCAGGAATTTACCATTATCGGGGAGAAATACGCGAGGTTACACACTGTGTTTGACCGCTATCCTGTTTCTTGCCTCCGACCAAAATATTTCCCAGCATGCAGCGCGGGCTTTTAATAACAATGATGTCAGCTGAAACTCGCCTATACTATATGGATTTGATATGACTACATTTTAAGCCCATTGTTGGTTTTGTTGAGCAGTCTTCCATATTCTTTTTTTTATTTTTATAAAGTATCTTCTTCTGTACTTTTTACGTGAAAATAAAGAACTAAACTTTGGTTTACTTGGCTGTAGTCTCTTGGCACACTGTCCCTGTGCAGTGGAAGCCATTTTGTGAACATGATCTAGAGCTAATAGTTTACCACTAACTCACAACTGCTGGACCTGTTCCACTCAGACTGAACTGGATACAAGAATGGTGAGGCTCTTTGTATTTTTAAGATATCATGTGAGTGTGAAGTTTTCTGAATATTTGTGATTTTCTTTGTTGATTTTTTGCACATATTAAAGGTCATTTATCCCGATCGGTTTTATAGTGTGCCAGAAAACGAATCTGTGTGATTTGCTTTGTGTGGTTATCAGAAGAGACAGTATCTGATGCAGAAGACATAAAAGAACTATCATTTATGTATAAAATATGTACGGGAATAAATGAGGAGGCCAAGACAAACTGTTAGTGAAGCTTTATGAAATGTTGAGATTTTTCTCTCTATTATTTTTCCCCATGTATTTCAGCAAAATATGTTTTGCTCTAGTACAGAAATATTCTATAAGCAGATCTTGAGGTCAAAATAAATCTGCAGTGGACCATCTGCATCTAATCATAACACGCTCATTGTCTGGTAATCAGGACGTACACTGTTAACATGGTGGTAAAACTCCACTCTGGTCTGTGAGAGTTGTGAAAAGCGCTTATAAATCATCATGGTGAATATTTAGAATGCTCAGAATGCAAAAGGTAAGTGAGGAATAACTTTGGACCACTGCAAACTGTTTAAAATGAACCTGTTCTGTTTTTCACGTTTTTAACATCGTAAAAACCAGGTACAGCGCCTTTCAATAAGGTTGATTGTACTGTAGATACTACTGCTACAACACTAATACTTTTATTACTACTGCCATGACAACTGATACTGCAACTTTTAACTTGTTATTCTTTCACAAAAGTATGGTGTGACTTGTTTTCAAAAAAAAAAAAAAAAGGTAAGTAAAAGGTAAGACTTGATTGTTAATGTCCTAACGCGTGCATTCTTCATGTGTAAGAGTTTTGGACGAGAGTGTTTTGGAGCCTTCTTGAGCAGATCGTTAATAATTGATTGGAAACACTACAGTGGGATGTGAAATTATGATAGCTCTGATTAATGACATACATTTCTGCATATTTATGAAGATTCCTCAACTCTCAGACGGCTTACTCACAATAATTACTCATTTTTTTGTTTCAACACAACCAAACATGCACAATTAGATCTAAAATAATTCACAATCACAATCTTTTCTCATGTGAAACACTTCAGACTGTGGATTCAGTCTAGTTTTACACCACATTTAAAGGTTCTATATTACACAAACCTAACTCTTATGAGCTTTAAGCCATGTTCTATTGCTGTTACCTCCTCAAAAACAGACCTGCAGGTATGTTGTTGTGTTTTGTTTCATTCACATGTTTGAGTAATCCTGCATTATTAGTCTGTCTACATCTCCAAAGTTCAAAATGTTCTGTTCACCTTTGTGATGTCATGAAGCGTCAGTTTTCAATTGAACAGCTCCGTTTACCTTTTGTTCAGTAGACATTGGAGATTTCAGGGTTGAAATGGTCCAATTGGTTCTCATGAATGTTTATGGAGTTTAAAATCACACAAAATAGTGTAAAATAGGCCCTTTAAAGGTGCACTATGGGACTTTTCGAGTGAAGGGTAAGTCATTTGCTTGTCTACGTGAAGATGTTATTGCATTTGCCTGGAATGTTCCACAGTATGGCATTACACTTATCGATTTCCATGAAGACAAGCGAGAGAGACTATAAGGTTAGTAAGTTATAGGTCAGATCTGTGGAGAGTATACATACATTAAAAACACTTATATAAGTACATACTATGGAGCAATGTCCATGGAGACAAGCAGGTGGGAGACATTCTAGCAGAAAAAAAATGACACAATGTACCTTTAATTATTCATAATATGGTTGTATTATGTTGTAGCCACATACTAAACATAATGATTACATTCATTCATTCATCAATTATTAATAATTATATGTTGATTATTATTGGCATTCTATTGAAAATGAAAAGCTGCACTGTGGGAACAAAAACAACAAAAGCTGGTTCTGCAGTTGTCTTTAAGAAAAGGCAGCAGCGGTTTAATGACAATAGTAAAGGCAAAACTCTCTGCTCTGGTCTCTGAGAAAAGTGCTCACGAACTCATCATGGCCTATTCCTTAGTATGCAAATGGAGTTTGAAACTAGGTATCATGACAACACTATCCTCAAGTCAATCCAAGCACTTGATGAAGATGCTTGGATACCTCACAAACTGGTGGAGAGGCAGGTTAAGCATCTTGCCAAAGGACACAAGCGCAGTATTCATCAGGCTGGTGTTCTCCCTGACTGTGGCGGCCCCAGCTTCTGTCAGGCTGTCTCTTGTAGATAAACCAACAATTAAACCAAAGTCTATTCTGTTCTATTTTGCATAAAGGGCTCATATTATTGCATGTGTACACCATAAGTATATTTCCTCATCAAAAACATACCTGAAGGTGTGTTTTGTTTCAGTCACGTTTAACACACAAACTCTTCATGACATCACAAGGTGGAACAGAACATTTTGAGCTTTGGAGCATAAAGCATTACTTAAATGTATAAATAAAACAAAACACAAGTCCAGGTCTGTTTTTGAGGACGAACATTTTAATACAACTTAAAAAGGAAAACTCTACAGAAACAAGCTCATATGACTCTCATTTAGATTTCAAACACCCTCACACCTTATAACAAGCACTGGTGCAATACAGAAGTCTGACCTATAGCCCTGTAGCTGTTGTACTCACGTCACCATGGAAACGCACATCACCCCCACTACCCCTCCCTCCCCCTCCCTTTCCTGGGACCACTTAGAGGACCACTTAAAGTCCTGATCCAGATCTTTCTCTTAGTCCAGACTCACTTCCCATGGCTGTGGTGGAGGATGCAGTTTTCACATTTAGTAACAAGAAAGGCGTTTCTGTTATAATATTTACATAACAAATATTGGAGACAAAATAGAATTGTCAGTGCCTAAAATTATAACTAAATAAACAAGCACAGCAAATTCAGCCAAGAGAATGTCTATATTAGAAGAAACAACAGTGCAAATGGAAAGAGCACAGGAAGTGAAAACCACACAAAACAAAACCATACTCAAAAGGTCCAGCTTTAGTGATGGTGGAATATCTGCCAGTTGTGTTTGAGTAATCTGTTATCCTTAGTCTGTCTGCATCTCCAAAGCTCAGAATGCTCTCTTCCACCTTGTGATTTCAAGTAATTAACAACTCCTTTTACCTATTATTATTTCAGTAAAAATGGGCAGAAAACAGAAATCATTCAAGTTATTCTAGTGAAAGTGTTTGAGAGAAGAACTCAGCCTAAATATGCAGGGTTCAACAAAAAATAACATTATAAAATAGCTCAGGAAATCATGTAATATGGGCCCTGTATGTAATATTTACCAGGTAATTTTACCATGTCAATACAACAGGATTTGTAGCAGTAGTAGCACACACCATTGTGTTGTGGTATGCGTGTGTGTAGGAGTGTCCTCTAGCCCTCTGCTCTGGGTTCAAATCGTCTCTGAGGAAAATTACTATTTACTCTGACATGTGTGGAATGCACAGCTCTCTACTGTGTGTCCCCATGTCCTCTCAGCTGTGGACTGGTGGACAAACAGGGCTTAAAAGGCCCACATTACCCTTCCGATCCATGTTAGAATCTTTCTTCATCCCAAATGTACCTGAAGCTGTGTTTTGTTCCATTCACAATTGGGTCATTGGAGCCCTCAAACTGCCAACCTCTAATTAATTACTAGTTCATGACATCACAAGGTGGAAGAAAGCAGTTTGAGCTTTGGAGATGTAGACAGACTAATAATAAAGAATTACTCAAACATGTGTGAATGAAAAAAACAACAACACAACTCCAGGTGTGTTTTTGAAGAGGTGACAGTATTACATGGCTAAAGCTCAAAAGAGACAATTTTGTGTAATATAGAACCTTTAAAGGAGATATATTGTGCTTGTCTCTGTCTGCTGTATAGTTATAATTAGTGCTGTCATGCGATTAAAAAAATTGAGAGATTAATTAATTATGATCTGTAATTAATTAATCTAATTAATCTCTTTTTAATCTCACCTAAAAATTGCTGAGAAAAGCCTTCAATTTGAGGTATTTTCATTTAAATTCATTATTACATTATTGTGGCAGATCAAAAGACTGATTAAAAAAAGTGACTTTATAAAGTCATTTATTGTTTAACAAATCTCTTCAATTTGGCTGTTGAGCCCAAGTCTCCATGAATAAGAAACTGTTTGCTTTAAAGTAGCAAAGACGAGGAAATCTGAACATAATAACTTTTGTCTACTTAAAGACAATAAAAAGTCCAGTCTGTCCTTAACCATGTTAAAAATATTATTGATAGAGAAATGCTTTATATATGAGATCACTGGTTTTAGTCCTGGTTTAGACCTGGTTTAGACCTGCTTTAGTCCTACTTTAGTCCTAGTTTAGTCCTGGAAAGGGTTAGTCCTGGTTTTAGTCCTGGTGTTAGTTCTGGTTTAGTCCTGGTTTAGTCCTGGTTTAGACCTGGTTTAGTCCTGGTTTAGTCCTGGTTTAGACCTGGTTTAGACCTGGTTTTAGTTCTGGTTTTAGTTCTGGTTTAGACCTGGTTTAGTCCTGGACTGGATTAGTCCTGGTTTTAGTCTTGGTGTTAGTTCTGGTTTAGAGGCGCACAGGAGGAAGCGCGGTTTACGCAGTGTACGCGAGAAAACACGGTCCACACGCGGCTCACGGGAGCACGTCGGTGTCCGCGCAGTGTCTATGGAAGGAAACGTGGTCCGCGCGTTCTCAGGTTAATGACGATGATGAAGGTGTGTGTTTGTGTTTGTGTGTGTGTGTGTTTGTGTGCGTGTCCCCTCATGTGGCAGGTCACTATAGGACAGTAGTGCAGACATCATGAGCCTATGCAGGTTGTTTTCACCAGTGACATTTAAGTTGTAGGCGTATATTTGTTATTTTCTTTTATATTTCACGTCGGTTGAATAATTTCCAAAACACGAATGCGTTTTTACCTGTGCACTGCTGACTCTGTTCTACTGGCTGTTCGACCTCGTCCATTGTGCGACTGACGCCGCCAATGTGACGTTTACGTCGCTCTTACTGCGCGTGTTTTGTGTGGGTTTCCGACAATGAGTGGAATTACCGAAATAAAAAAATGTATAAATGTGTTTTTTGTGTGTGTGTGTGCTGTTGTCCCAACAACACATAAAAACAGGTTTTATAATAAAGCAACTCGCATACAGACACAGTAAAGTTAGAGATTAAAAATGAGATTAACGCGATTAAAAAACATAACGCGCTAAATATGACTGTAATTAATTAATCACAATTAACGCAATAATTTGACACCCCTAGTTATAATCTCTGACACCCGTACATCATTATGTTATAATACACAGTTTAAATCAAATATCCCACTTATGTGTTAGAAAAAGTTTTTTTTCTTTTTTTTTTTTTTTTAAATCAAGGTAAGTGACCACATTTTTCTACAGCACTTTCCCACCTACTGGGCATTAAAGGCACTTTACATCAAGGAACCACTCACCCATTCACACATTCACACACCCATTCACACAACCATTCACACACAGACAATGACTGCACATGTCTTGCCCAAGAACAAAACAACAGTATGTATCTCAGGGAGCTGGAATCACACCATCAACCTGTGGGCCAGGGGATTTGACCAATGACCTTTTTAATGACACAAGCAGGATTGGAACAGCAAACAGACATACACTCTCAACACTGAACTGAGCCACTGCCCGTACACAGCACACGCACAGCTTTCTGATTGGCTGTCAGGTGCACAGGGAGCTGTGCGGCACATCCACGCTGAGTTGACGCTGGAGTATAAACTAGTCTTCACGACTACATTTGGGATGATCAAAAACATAATCAGTCTATGTACCTAAAGCAGGGCTCTCCAGCGTAACAGAATGTAGCACGGTCTGAGCCAAGTTCTTCTATGACTTATACAACATACTTGTGGGTTATGAAGAAATACTTCACATCATTCAACAATTTTATATCACAATTTTATGGGCAAGGGCCTATTTAAAGCTATGGGAATTTCACAGTTGGTTCAGAGGCCTAGTTCAAAATAATCAAGTTCAGCATGTGCTGGTTTTCCTTCTGGAGATTTCTCAAGAAAATACACTGTGACGTAGAAAGAAACTGACCCTTGACCCCATCTGGAAGTACGGCATCATCACAGTTTTACCACCATCAGTACAACGCTGTGACTCTGAGAAAGTACGCCATGTCCCATTTTCACTAACTGAAGGATATATGTTTATATATTTACTTCTCTGGAGGGTCAGTATGATGGTAAACATGTTTGTGCATCATGACGAGCAGTGATGTCACCCAGCCAAGTTACATGTGGAGAAGTTACACAACTCCCTGTGTGTTTTTGAAGGTATTAGTTGAAATAAAAACACCAGTACTTGGATAAATGCAAAATAATTAGGTTTTTGGCATACTGTGGAACATTTTTGATAAAGAAATCACATTTCCATGGAGACAAGCAGATCACCAAACCCCCAACATTAAGTTAAAGTCATGTCAGTGTGGCATTTTAACATGTGTTTTTTTCTGTTTCTCAGCAGTCTACGTTTCAGCTAAAATGTTATAAGGTGTGAAAAATCTAAATAATCAATTATTAATTTTCACAGTGGTCAGGGTGTAAGTTACAATTATTCCAGAATTTAGAGGATTGTAAAACACTGTCTGTAGGAATCTGTCCATTGTATTCTCTGTACTCCATTCGTCACAGCTGAGCCTGCTCTGGTCCAGGGAAGGGGGCAGTGTTGCTCTGGCTGCTCCCCCTCCTCTCTCCTCTGCTCCACCACCAGCCCCAGCGCCCCAGCTCCTGTGCATGTCTCACACATGTCCAAACATCTTCAAACATAACCCCACATGTGAGTTTAGAATTAAAATGGACAGAGATACTCATTTACTACACCAAATGGACGTTAAATGGACATCTTCAAATTAACGGCTCCTTTTACCTTTAGTTCAGTAGAGACTGGCAATTCCAGGGTTGAGAATGTTCAGATGATTTTAGTAAAAGTGTATGGAGTTTAAACACACAGTGAAGCACTTCCTGTATCATCACTTAATGACATCACAAGGTGGAAAATAATGTTTTCTATATGAGGTAAAAGCTCAACATGTGTGAATGAAACAAAACACAACTCCAAGTCTGTTTGTGACGAGGAATTATTATAACATAGATCACAAAATAGTCTAAAATGGAACTTTTAATGAAAAAAAAAATATATATATATATATATATATATATATATATATATATATATATATATATATATATATATATATATATATATATATATGTATGTATATACACATATTTATTTATTTATGCAAATGTCTGGACAGCTGCTGAGCGTTAACCCTACTGCCCCCACATTTAGATAACCTTTGACCCCTTACGACGTCCTAATCTATCCTTATCACTAAGGGAAGGGTTTGTTTTTTCCCACAAAGTAACAAGTGCATGCTAACCTGCCTCCTCCTGCAGCATGCCGCATCACGTGTCGGACTTCAAAGCCGAAGCACGACACTAAATCCATCGCACCACGATGCATCGAGCTCTGTACGAGCATGCAGCGTATAACAGAGAGTGAGGGCATCAGGTTTGGGCAACGAGGGTTATGCAGGAATGTGGGGACTAAACCAGGTCTGAAACCGGAAAACACTATTAATAAATCAAGAGTAAACCTGGACAACAGCAGGTCTGAAACAAAGTGTATACAAACTATGGATGCAAACTAAACCAGGATGAACCAGGACTCATTCAGCTATAAACTAACCTTAAACTGTGGCGCAAGGACTAAATCAGAACTTAACCAGGTTTGATTTAGGTGTGAACCAGGTTTAAACCAAAGAATGTAAGTTTGAAACAGATCTAAACCAGATTAGACACAGGTTTTAGAAGTCAACAGGTCTAAACCAGGACCAACCTAATCTAAGACAGGTCTAAATGAAGTAGGTTTAAAAGTGGACTAAACCAGGTCTAAAATAATACTAAACAATGTACTTGAAACTCAGGTCTGAACAGGACTTGATAATAGACCTCAGTGGGACTGGAGCACACAGCTGTCACTGGTGCAAAGATCTTCGCTGAACTAAACCAGGACTATCCAAGGCCTAACCCTAGGACTAAAGCAGGCTCAACCCAGGTCTAAAACGAGTAGATCTTGTGGGGCTGTCGGCAGTACAATGATCACCGTGGGACTAAACCAGGACTGACGCAGGACTGACCCAGGACTAACCCAAGGCACAATTAGCTGTAAAAAGGCCGTGATAGTCGACCTCGGTGGGACTGGGCTTTTAACACCCAGTTGTTATTGGTGCAAGGATCATCGCAGCAAACAGATGAGTGACATGGAGGAGAGAAGGAAACTGGCCCTGAAGTGGAGTATCTGTCAATCAAACTCAAACAAACATCTTACTAGGACTTCAACTTTGCAAAACATTTCAACAGTCTGGACACTAAGACAGGGTCAAATCACAAATCACAAACTCTATATGAAAGTGTTCCATTTGAAAAAAAATAAAAAATCAAACCAGGTCTGAACCAAAACTCGGGTGTGTGTCAGGACTAAACCCAGATTTGATTAAACTAAATATAGTTCAGGATTAAACGAAAATTAATCTAAACCTGGATTTAATCAGGACTAAACCAGGTCTAAACCAGGACTAAACCTGGTATGATTCATGAATGGATGTCTATTATACAAGTAAATGCATTTATACAAAACATTGGAACAATTTGGATATTTGGAGAAGAATTCCAAGGTTTTTGAACAAAATTAAAACCTACAAAATTGGCTTCACTGTCCAGTTAGGTATTTTAATCTTAAATAAACAGTTAGTCAGTTTTATAAAACATGAAAATATGTAAAAAAATAATAATAATAAAAAAAATCAGAAAGCAAGAAAACAGCGTCGTATGCACCAGTAAAACCTCTGAGAAACTTATGGCAGCGCACTGAACACCACACAGACCTCAAATGTGGTCAGAATACCTTGAAATAGTAAAAGAGTCATACAAAATAAAATACAAAAATGTATAAATATATTTTATTATAGCTAATACATTCAAATAGATTGGCAAAAAGATGGCAACAATGAGTGCAGTCTTTTCAATTTCAAAATCCATTTAAAATGTTTCATAATTCTGATAAAAATAGAAGAAAAGCTGGCTTGATAAAAAATATAATATATATATAATAACATAAAATAAAATAAAATATTGACTTGTGGACTTCTGAACATGATTACGTGTGTGAATGTGAAAAAGTGAAAGGCTATTAATAGAGCAGGTGTAATTATTCAAATATTTGATGATTTGAAAAGACACACACAATTTCAAGAGAATCAGTCATAACTATGTCATTTTCAGAATGCCATTCCTGTTTGATCTCATTTTGTGAATTTAAATTTAGAGTTTTGATTTTTCTGTTTTTTTTCTACAGCTTTCTGAGGCTCCTGCTGTTTGCAAAGGAGATGTACGAATGAAGCCAAACTGAACAAAATAAGAAATAAACCTATCATTTAAAAACAATTCTAAAGGTACAAAGGTGAGGTGTGGTGCAGCATCTTACCGGATCGGAACTTGGTGCGTATGAGACTGGAGTGTTCAGATCCCAGCAGAGTCATAATGTAAAAGTCCCAGAGTCAGACACAGAGCCACCTGTCAACGCTACCCACGATCTTCTGCTCCTCTCCTCTGTAGTCCTCCTCTCAACCTCTCCTCCTCCTCTCTTCCTTTTCTCAGTTCTCGTGGTCCTCCTCTGATCCTATGACCTCCTCTACCTCCTCTTCCCCTTTCTCTCCTCTTCTGCTCCTGTTCTCCTCTCCACCTCTGATTCTCCTCTGCACCTGTGCTCCTCCTCTCTTTCTCTCTGCTTTCTCTTTTCCTCTGGTCCTCCTCTCCTTCTCTCTCCACCTGTGGTCCTCCTTGCCTTCTTTCTCCTCCTGTGGTCCTCCTCTTCTTCTCTCTGCTCCTTTGGTCCTGCTTTTTTCCTCCCTTATCTCCTTGTCTGTTCTTCTCCTCTCGTGATCCACCTCTGCTCTCCTCCTCTTTTCTCTCCTCCTCTCCTCTTCCTCTGCTCCTCCTCTGTTCCTCTCCTCCTTTCTTCCTCTGCTCGTGTGGTCCTCTTCACTCAAACTCCACACTCTCCAGAAAACTCTTTCTCCGGCAGCTGAGATCTGAGCCGGCCCGGGACCCTGCATGCATATGCCCCTCGGTAGGCGGGGCCATAGGGGGTCTCCATTTAGACCACACCCCCAAGGGTCTGTCTGGGCTAAAGGGGGGTGAAGAGGGGCAGGAGGATAAAGTAAATATATCTGCCTATCAGGACACTGGAGATGGAGAGAGGGAGAGAGGAGGAGGGAGGGCAGAATAGTGGTTGAAAACACTCACAGTTAGTGGTGTTTAGACGTCCATCGATGAGTTTTTGAAAGAATGAAACAAACTTCCCATAACTTCTCACAGGACCGAGCTCTACAAACTTGCTGTATTAATCTCATGACTTAAAAGCGCTGTCCCTTATTTTTGCTGTCTTTAAAAAACAGAACTAGTTCACAATAAACAGTTTACAATGGTCCACTCAAATGTTTTTTTGTTTTTGTTTTTCACTCCTCATGCATTCTAGACATCCTAATTACTCACTGTGATGAGTTCATGAGCACTTTTCACAGCTTTCAGAGGCCAGGCCATGTGAACTGTGCATTTCCTGATTATCAGACAATAAGTCTTAGAAGATTCTTTCCTGTTGTGTGTCCAGAGTTCACATGGTTCCCCCTTGAGGCTGTTGTAATGCAGCAGGACACAGAGGAAAGAGGCTTTTGTCCTGAGGGTTGTTATGTTCCTCACATTGTCCTGACACTGGGTCTGATGGTTTTACCCGTTGAGCTGCATTGAGAATGTTGTTTGAGCTTTTCCATTACTATTGCTCACTGAGATTTAACTGCCCCTCTGGGACAAATAAAGTGATATGATTTGATTAACTGATTTATTATTAACAACAACAACAACAACAATAATAATAATAATAATAATAATAATAATAATAATAAGTAGTAGTAGTAGTAGTAGTAGTAGTAGTAGTAGTAGTTAACGATCGATTATCGATTACTCATTAACGTTTTTATATTAAAATGATCATCATTATTATTACTATCTGCACTACTAATCTGCATAAATAAATTCAACTTTACAACATATAAACTGTAACGACTCTAGAGCTACATCAATCCGTTTGACATTATATTGTGTTTAATTCAGTTTTGCGCAACTCTCACAGAAACGAAACTTAAAACCGCATCGCTAATTTGCATAAACTCAGCGAAGATAAAACTACAGCTCTTGTGCAGTGATGCGGTCAATTTCTGTTGGATTAAAAGACATGACTCAGTAGAATACAGGTTAGTGTGACCAGATGTGCATTTGTCAAAACCAGGACACCGTACGGGGGGAGGGAGGTGGGGACTCGTCATCGACATTGAGCGACTCTCACCTGGCAAAACTTTTTCCCACTGGACACTGAAACATATGTTCCTGCTTTATACACTGTGCACATGGACTCACACTTGTCCCGAACGCAACGGAAAGCGTGGATTTTCTTGTATAAGTCATCGTTAAATACACATGTACAGACCCTGTTTGGTCACGCTATGCACAGCAACCTACATTACGGTTTGTCGATTAAAATTAACGTAATCGATGAAATTCTTAATGATCAATTATCGATTAATCGATTAATCATGCCCATCCCTAGTAGTAATAGTAGTATTAGTAGTAGTAGATGCAGACTGGACACAGCAGACCTTTTCAGACCTCAAGAGTGACTTCTACATCAGTACTGGGACACGTTTAGTTCAGATACTTGGGAAATAAAGGTACACTGTCTTTAACATGTACTTATAAGATCTCTTCAAGTTCTTTCAGTTGGCACAAATCTTGCTTCTCTGAACATTTTGAGGCTTTAGAAAAAATAAAATATTTCTTCTTATGCGCTGCTGTCACAAACACACTCTGTTCTCTTTGGAGCACATAGGACCAGAGGATTTTATAACAGGATACATGTACAGATCCCCAATCCTCAGGCTAATACATTGGGTCCGGTCAAGTGGTAACAGAGGGAAACAGGGGCAGATTTTTGACATTCAAATAGCTCTTATTCAGAAACTAGAGGGACTATTGAAATAAGTAAAGTATCAGAATGTAGGAAAGAGTTAACACTCCAACAGGGTCAAATTAAACCTGTGATATTCTTTCAAGTTGTTGACAAAAAATTTTAAAACTCATGTCAGTAACGGAGGGAATGAAATATGCAGCACTTTTTGGGCAATAAATCCAAACAGTGATAACTCTTGGTTCTCACTTACATATCCTTAACAAACTGGTTTGAATATTTGCTTCATATAGTTTTCTACCATATGGTACAAGATTAGGTTGAAAAACCTCTTACTTTTTGAGTCATGAGATTTTTAATTAAGAAAGGTCATGGTAACGGAGGGAAAAGTAACAAAGGGAAAATTGTACAAGCAAGTAGAAGGTGCATGATTTTGTATAATTTGTCGCTTTTTTCTTCTGAATACTTTAATATTACTTCAGAATGAAAGGAAACTATTTCTATAAAATATGTCAGTCCTTCCAAGCTAATTTTTATCATTTTAAATACTTAAAAAAAAAAAAAAAATCATGTACCTTCATCAACAGTTCAAAGATGGAATAACACAAGATAAGATGAAATACATCCATTTATTTACATGATTTGCAGGTCTTTGAAATTTGGGAAAAAATGTTTGTTCCATGTTTCATACATGGTCTGTTTAAAAACATATGGAACTTTAGAACCAAAAATGGTACAGAAAAAAGGTCAACAGTTTCATAAACTAGAGTACATATGCATCTGTTCAATACATTTTTATATCAGATGCATTAACTTGAATTTTTGACCTTGCTGTTTACTTCTGCTTGACCGGGTCCATTGTTAAAGCAGAGTTTACAGGAAAACCAGTGTTCCAGAGTACAACATAGTGTTTTTATAACGGTGTGGCTCTATACATGTGGACTGGCTCCTAAACATCAGCTGTAATCAGGGCTCCAATGCTGTTAGCTCCTCTGTCCTATAGCTCTCATGTCCACTCTCCAGGCATTTGTGTGGCGTTCACTGACTCTGCACTAATCAGTCACTGAGAGCTGCCCACTGATGTGCCCACTATAAACACCAGGCTCCTGAGCACAGGCCAAGATCAGACACTAACGGCTTTTCCACAGGGACACACGGGCACTGGACTGTTCGAGGGGCCCCACACAGCTCGCGAGAGGAACTGTGTCCTGTGCAGAACCCTCTAGCAGCACCAAGTCTGCTTTGACTAAAGGCTAATGTTCTACACTCAACACTCATCTGGATACTCAGGCAAAGGTCTGTCTGTCTGTTTTTATTTACTAAGAAAACATTTATTATGTTTGAGTGACTTCTAGTGATGTGTTTGTTGGAGACGTGTGGAGACACTTTTAAAAATATTCCATCCAGTCCTTGTATTTGCAGAGGTCGCTGGTGCTAGACTAGTGCATGTCAATGGTCATAGTTCTCCTGCCACTAAAAACAGTCTAACCCATTCCACAAAACACCCGAAACTAATCTATTATTACACCAGACTGTCCATGTGAATGTCTGTGTTATTAGAGTAATGTTTGAAATAAAACAAACTTTGTATTGCATGAATCGTCGCATGTTGAGGGACTATTTTCTCATATATCAGTCCGCCGCTACTAAACTTTCTATCAAGAAGTACAACTCACTGCTGCTGCTCAGACAGAAATCCTTCAAATGTAAGGTTGGTTTTACTTCTATAATGATTCCATCGACACAAACATTCACATGGACAGTCTGGTGTAATAATAGATTAGTTTCGGGTGTTTTGTGGAGTGAGTAAGACTGTTTTTAGTGGCAGAAGAACTATGACCATTGACATGCTCTAGCCTAGCACCAGCGACCTCTGCAAATACAAGGACTGGATGGAATATTTCAAAAAGTGTCTCCACACGTCTCCAACACTCTGACTCACTAGAAAATGAGGTCCTATGTCCAAAATTCCGAACTGTCCCTTTAAATTTTGTAGTTACTTTCCTCAAACTGCCCTAACATCTGATGACCCAACGTGACCAGGATATAGAACAAAAGTTGTTTATGTTATAATTTCATGTTTCTCATTCAGAAATTAGAATGAGTAGGGATGTAATGATACCCAAATCTCACAGTACAATACTTTCACGATATACATCTCACAGTACTGTATTTATTACGATATTTTGTGGAGTATAACAAAATTGTGAATATGCAAATGTTTCCCTCTTAAAATGCCTTGACAAGACTTAATTCAAAGAACTAAGATTTAAAAGTGCTTAGAACTGTTATTTCTTCATGTAGTCTGCACCAAAACGGAGCAAAGGATCATGGTCTATGTCAGAGGTGTCAAACTCATTTTGGTCCGGGGGTCGTATCCAAACTACTTTGATCCCAAAGGGGTCAGATCAGAAAACTCATGTCATATAAACCCCAAAAATAACAATAAGTTCAAATATTTGTGCAGAGAAATGCAAATCTATTACAGAAATCTTTTTGAACTGATGAACTCTTTCTTTTACAAAATATTATAATATTATGAACAACCTGAAAGTTTAAGAAAAATACAATTTCAACACAATGTTTTAACATGAACTTGTATGTAAATAGGAATAAGTCAATTTTTCTTGTAAAATCCTGCACTCGGCTCCACTTTTCTCATGTTGGACATTTTTCTGATGAGGGTGTCACGGTCAACAGTCAAAACGATCGTCCTTTAAGAGCGTTTGGAAAGAGACAAGTCTTCATTTGTGCTGCTCTGGTGGGAGGGGCCATGTACAGAGACGCTGGAGACGCTGCTGTGATAAACACCACAGAAAATTAACAATATTTTAATAGAAAATATAATTCAAATATTTTAGTAGAAAATCAGCTGAGGGCCAGATTAAAGGTCTTGGAGGGCCGGATCCAGGCCCTTTTAACTGTTGCTGCACCATGACAATGAATTTAAGCAAAGAAACTTCTGATTCGATACATTGTGATCGAGACTTTTGACGATATGATATCATGATATTTTGGTTATTGTTACACCCCTAAGAATGCTCCTCACATGAGTCTCTTCTTTGAGTTTCCAGGTTCAGTGTTGGACTTTAAACTAAAATGCCTCTCGGATCTAAATAATCACGACCTAAACCCCAGCACTCGCAGTCAATTATGATTCATTCATTTTTTATTCCAGTAAGTATATTTAGATTTTTGTGTAAAAGTATGTGTTCAAAAATGTTTGAACTTTTTACAAAGAAAATAAAATCAACAATTATTTGAGAAATTTGAAGTGAGTCCGTCTCTCTGTGCTCAGTCTCTGCCCTGGCTCTTGCTCCAACGCCCCATTTCTGTCTCATTCAAATATTTACTCTGTGCTCCTTGTGGTCACCAATCTAATGCTGACATTCACCGCACTGTTACACACACACGCACACACACTCACACACACACACTCCAGCGGGCTAATTAGCAGGTGAAAGTGCTTAAAGGGATGCGTCCGGGCCTGACAGTGTACACACAGATTCCTCCAGAGGTCACCCAGCCCCGGACTAATCCTCCCCTTTAATTAGGCCCGGTGTCAGCGGCGGACATGACAGTTCCCATGTGAAGCAGAGCGTGCATGTGGAGCCTGACAGCCACACCAGAGCGTACACAGCCGCTGCTTTCTGCTCATGCGGCGTATGCATAGTTCAGAAGCACAACACTGGCCCGTGCTATAACTCTGTGCATAGCTCCGCACGTGTTTATTGGACATCGCCACAGACAGCTAGATCAAGAAGTGACTGTGTTTTGTCTGATTTGGGGGAGCAGATGGGATTTTGCTGAAATGGAGCAAAAATAAGTGAAACTTCAGCAGATTTTTATCAAGATTTACTGTGTTACTTATCTTATTTATGAGTATGTAGACCACACAGTAAGAAAATATATTCAAATGTACAGTATGTAACTTTATGGGGATGGCACGACACCTGCGGGATTCCATGAATAGAACGTAAACTCAGTAAGTTTTTCAATGCAATAAACAATAAATAAATAAATAAATAAATAAATAAATAAACAAACATACTTTTATCATACCATTACTACTGTCTATTTAAAAGGTTGAAATGTACACAATGAGGTCATGTATGACCAGTGTTGGGCAATTTAGTTTAAAAAAGTCATTTGTTACTGTTACAAATTACTTGCCCCATAAAGTAACTGGGTTAGTTAATCAGTTACCATGTTGTAAAAGTAATTAATTACTCAGCAAAGTAATTATCCAGTTATTTTTCATTTTATGTGCTATTGGCTTTAATGCAGTGGCTCCGTCTTCATCTTCCCTAGAGCCCACGCTCACTGCACCAGGGCTCAGGTGAACACCAGTGTGAGATGTGTTACATGTGACGATGTGAGGTGAGTTCCTTGAGGCAGATGTGGACAGGGCTCAGTTACACTTAATATACATATTCTTGCCCTTTATTTCAATGAGGGAGAAATAGTGTTGTTATTTCCAGTTTGAAAACGCTGCCTTTGAATGTCCCTGACTCATCGATGCCATTGTCACATTCTCACTGAGTATGTCTCATTTACCTAGAAGTGAAACAACAAGGCAGCACGAGCAGAGACTCCGCCCACCCAACCCTGCTCTGTCTCTTGCTCTCGCCGCTCCTGCTGATGATGTGATTTTGTCCTCTGCATGAAGCCTGACACTGCAGTGCCTCATTCAACTCAACTGTAACGTGCCGGCAACGATAATGGTGTTGTAACAGTAACGAAAACGTCATTATAACAATGTTGTTTAATTCACTGGATTACAACGTTACCAAAAATGTAGCGCCGTGAGTAGCACCATTACACTTAAACACCGTTATTCCCAACACTGTGTATGACACACACACACAGAGATACTAATATATGTTTGTGTGTGTGTGTGTGTGTGTTTTGCTCAGTCAGAATGTCTGTTTTTCTAGGTATTTTTCAGCTATAAATCCACCTGTCATCTCCATAGAAACAGCAGGTGGTGAAAAAAAAAAAAAGAGAGAAAAAGAGTAGCGGCATTTTGCAGAATTTTCTGTCCACAATTTTTTCTTTCTTTTTTTGTAGTTTTCCACAGACAAATTAATATTTATTCATGAAAACATCACCAAAAATTTGCTATGCATTTCTCTTATAGCTATTTATGTATACTGCAGAAATCTTTCTAACTGATACCTAGAAAACAAAAAACACTTTTTTTGTATTTGCCCGGTGTCTTGCTGTAAAAGTAGTTGTAGTAATAGTAGTAGTAGTAGTAAGTCCAGTATTCTTACCAATAGTCTAAAATAAAACCATGATATTTGCAGAAAGAAGCAGATGTACACATACATGTAGTGTGAGTGGGGAGGCGTGTGCACACTGTACACTGGGGCTGTGTTGGTGCCAGATGTGAGCTGTAGTCTGAATGTGACAGGGACCAGCTGCTGCCCATTCAGAGGGACGCCCCGTGGACTGCTCACCCAGGACCCCACACCCATATCCTGTGTACATACAAACAAGTGCTTCACAGCCCTCCATCCTCACAGGCTACTCCCATTCACCACGTGCACATTCACAACGTGCACATTCACAGTATGCACATTCTCAACGTGCACATTCACCACGTGCACATTCACAACACGCACATTCTCAACGTTAACATTCTCAACGTGCACATTCTCAACGTGCACATTCACCACGTGCACATTCACAACACGCACATTCACAGTATGCACATTCACCACGTGCACATTCACAACACGCACATTCTCAACGTTCACATTCTCAACGTGCACATTCACCACATGCACATTCACAACGTGCACATTCCCCACACGGACATCACAATAGAACAGCTTGGATGTTAAAGGGCCCATATTCCTCTATTTGCTGATTTTATGATCTGTGCTCTAATGTTGTTTTCTCAAACACACCTGGAGTTGTGTTCTGTGTCATTCACATCATGTTTGACACACAAACTCTGCATATTTAATGTAGGTTGTGTCCTTCTCAAACAGAAAACACTGTGTGATGTCATGTGGTAATACAGAAAGTGCTGCACTGTTTTTTAATCTAAAAACAAAAACTTTGGCGATGTAGACAGACTAATAATGCAGAATTACTTATTACTACATGTGTGAATGAAACAAAACATAACTCCAGGTCTGTGTTTGAGGAGGTGACAGCATTCTGCTTCAAGCTCACAAGAGTCAGTGTTGGGTTATAGGATCTTTAACTAAAAGTATTAGTAAGCTGGTGACTGTGGGACATGCATGTTTTTGTTTTTTTTTAACTTCTTAGGTTCTTTTTAAAGACAATGACGGTGAACGTCACCACCAACACCGGTGACAGTTCTGAAGATGGCTTGCAGCAGCAGCCGAAACATGTCAACAAGGTAAATACACTTTACTGCATTGTCTTTAAAAAGAACCTAAGAAGTTAAAGTATATAAGAAGACATAATGAACATCATTGGCCTATGTTTTTTTTTTTTTTTTAGTTTTTTCAGCAAGTTGTTTGTGAGTTGGCAAATACAGGTTTAGCACAATACTTGGGTCATATGATCAGGAAAGTCTGTCCAAAAAAAGATGGCTATTTGATTAAAAAAAAAAAAAAGAAGAAAGAAAAAAAAAAATCATGGCATCTTAAAAAAATACCACCAACAATTAACAACTGGAGGGACAAGAAATTCAAATTGTGGCTAGACATATGAGGTGATATATATAGGCGATATATTATTACTGTTACTGGGGCAGATGGACCATTTGGTGTATTTATTTTTTATTTGTTATATCCTGTTATAAAATGAAACAATAGACTGTAAGTTTAAAAAGTGTCACATGTCAGACATTTCATGTTTGGTGACAGAATTTATGTAGTAATTTTATGGAAAACACAAAGGTGTGGTATATGTGCAAACAAAATAAGAATACATTTCCCAGCTCAGGGTTTTTATACAGAGGAGATCTGTTCCATCTCAAGCCAGAACCATGTTTGTGCTATTAGATTCTCTCAGTGACTGAGCCCTAATCATTTTGAACTAAATCATGTCAAATTCAATGCTTTGTGCATTGAATATGCAGAAATATTTTTTCAGTCCCTTGTGTTAGTTTTCTTTTTTCCCCATAAACAGCCATAGTTGTTTAACAAAAGGAGGACATGTCCATGAAAACAGAAGACGTCTGGACACCCGAATTCTCCCTGAATGGGAGATTAATTTGAGTAACAGAGCTCCAGACCAGAGGTGGGAGTTGCAAGTTGTGACTTGGTCAGACTTTAGTCACTATTTTTAGGACTTGAAACTTGACTTGATAAAAAGGACTAAGACTTGGGACTCAACCTGGACCTGAGGGTCAGTGACTTGGGACTTGACTCGGACTTGAGGCCTGTAACTAGAGAAGCACATTTAAATCTGAATTCTTTCTATTTTGACCATAATGATTCACACTAAGATCTTGTCAAGACATTTACAAAGGAAAAATTTACTAAATTAATTTCTACAGCTCTTATGTACTGTACTGTAAACACTCATATATACATATACTATGATAAATATACTATGATTTTCAAGTACAATTTATCTTAAAAGTCATATAAATAGCAACAATCTAATCTATATTTTGTACTTTGGTTTAAAGACTTGAAATGAGTTGAAGTTCAAAACAGATGACTTGGACTTGACTTGGACTTATGGACCAGTGACTCGAGACTCGACTTGGACTTGCCTGTATTTGACTAGGGACTTGACTCGAACTTGAGTTCAAATACTTGAGACTTACTTGAGACTTGCAAAACAAAAACTTGGTCCCACCTCTGCTCCAGACAGAGAAGTGCCTTCAGTTAACACCACACCCCCAGGAAATGTTGATGTCATCAGATGCAAAGTATTACCGTAAATTCTGAACTATAAGCCACTACTTTTTTCTCACTCTTTGAACCCTGCGGCTAATAAAACGATATGGTGAATATACGGGAGGATTCTTTGTCACATTGTCCATTCATATTTACACTCTATGGTTTGGCAACACAGCAGATACTTACAGTCTGAGAGCAGAAAACCCCGCTGTCTGTGCGAGTATCACATGGACCTAAGATTCACATGAAGTTGCTACACGAGCTCATGATATTGTCAGCGACTCAAAAAGTTGTGATAAAATAAGTTCCGATGTTAAATGAACATTAGTGAGGAGGATATATTTTACCCGTGTGTGTAAGGCTACGTTCAGACTGCAGCCTGAAGTGACCCAAATCTAACTTTTTGGCCCCTATGTGACCTGTATCTGATCTTTTAAAGACAGTCTGAACGACACAGATCCGATTTTTAATGTGACCAAGGACGCTTGGATATGTGGTCCTGAAACCGATGCATAGCTGATCTTTTGACATGCGACTTCAGTGTGAACGGCCAAAGCGCATTCATTCGACCTACACGTTATCAACAAGACACAAACGTCAATATTCTGTGCTGAAGTAGGCGAAAATTGTTAATGAACTCTGTGTCACTGAAGTGAAGCACATCGCCACTCACCACTCTTGGCTCACGTTCTTTCAATGGACGTTGCTGCCACTGTCCCACAAAACACCATGGCCAAAAACCTCGTCCTTCTCCTTCTCAATCTCCTCTTTAAAACAAGTAAGTTGTTCATGTTCTGGATCTGGTACGAGAGGAACTTTAAAATCTCCAGGTGCTCAGTGCTCACATCCATGTTTGGACAACTTCCGTAAACACAGAGCACGCTCGCTGCGGTTGACATCATCGTGTCTCCAGTGCACATGCGGGACACTTTCGGGCTGCTTAACGTTCACACAGGGGATCACATACAAGTCGCATTTAATTGGAAATGTGAACGACCTCGCAAAAACATCGGATTTCACAAAAAAATCGGAATTGAGCGTTAAGCCCTGCAGTCTGAACATAGCCTATATGACGAGAAGAAATGTCTCAGACTTCAGTAGCCGCACATCCACTCATACCTGATTGATAGAACTAGCCCCGCCCCCGAGAGTCTGAAATCTGCTCAAATCCTCCAAAGACTCTGACATGATACAGACAGAACAGAGACTCTTTCTGCAGGAGACATCTGCAGTAGAGCGCAGGGAGAGACGGGGTTGATGCGCTGAGGAAGATGCCATTTGATTTTGTTTTGAACAGTTATTTTGCACTTCACACACACACCCTCCTCATGGAAAACACACGAAGAAATGCAGATGATGCAGCTTTTAAGTTAAGGGCGACTGAGGCGGCTGTCGAAGAAGTAAACAGAGCTGCTGTACGTGAGCTCGGCATCAGTGAGTCTATGGTGACACGACAACGTAACGAACTGACTCAATGCAAAAAGACGACAAAAGCTTTCAGAGGTGATAAAAGTATAAAAAAATATAAGTTTCTTGATATTCAGGTGCAGCCTATACATGGGTCCGGTCAAGCGGTAAAGGAGGGAAACGGGCAGATTTTTGACATTCAAATGTCTCTTATTCAGAAACTAGAGGGACTATTGAAATAAGTAAAGTATCAGAATGTAGGAAAGAGTTAACACTCCAACAGGGTAAACTTAAACCTGTGATATTCTTTCAAGTTGTTGACAAAAAATTTAAAAACTCATGTCGGTAATGGAGGGAATAAAATATGCAGCACTTTTTGGGCAATAAATACAAACAGTGATAACTCTTGGTTCTCACTTACATATCCTTAACATACTGGTTTGAATATTTGCTTCAGTGTTGGGGAGTAACAGATTACATGTACCGGAGTTACGTAATCAGAGTACAAATTATGAGTAACTGTATTCAGTAACAGTTACTGTTTCAGTGAGTGGTAATTGGATAACAGTTACTTTGTTGAAATAAATGGATTACATGGCAGTACTTTCCTGTTTTCACATTTCATTTTGGGCTTACGTTACTCAATTTAAGTAATTTAATGGATTATGTTACAAACTACATTTTGGGGTATATAATCTGTAATCTGTAGGGGAATATTCCCAACACTGCATGTAGTTTTCTACCATATGGTAGAAGATTAGGTTGAAAAACCTCTTACTTTTGAGTCATGAGATTGTTTATTAAGAAAGGTCATGGTAACGGAGGGAAAAGTAACAGAGGGAAAATTGTGCAAACAAGTAGAAGATGCATGATTTTGCATAATTTGTCATTTTTTTCCTTCTGAATACTTTAATATTACTTCAAAATGAAAGGAAACTATTTCTATAAAATATGTCAGTCCTTCCAAGCAAATTTTAATCATTTTAAATACTTTTTTTTTTGAAAAATCATGTACCTTCATCAACAGTTCAAAGATGGAATAACACAAGATATGATGAAATACATCCATTTATTGACATGATTTGCAGGTCTTTGAAATTTGGGAAATAATTTTTGTTCCATGTTTCATACATGGTCTGTTTAAAACGGATGGAACTTTAGAACCAAAAATGGTACAGAAAAAAGGTCAACAGTTTCATAAACTAGAGTACATATGTATCTGTTCAACACATTTTTATATCAGATGCATTAACTTGAATTTTTGACCTTGCTGTTTACTTCTGCTTGACTGGACCCACATGTACAATCTAAAAATTTAGTTTAAATTTAGTTGATGCGGCTCAATAGTCTGGAAAATACGATAATTGGAGAAGTGTGTTTTCTGAATTCCCGGCAACTACAGTAGGTCACAGTTATGGAATGACCTCTTCGTCATATCTACTGACCATGTCCAACCAGGAAGCAGGATTATGAATTTATTAAAGTAGAACAAAATAGTTGGGATTTTTTCGCATAGATATTTCTCTTAAGAGGAGTCTAATCTGTCGTATGCATTCGGAGACTTGGCTGTCTGTGCTCTGAATCACTCCCTTCATAATGGTCTATTTTAGTGCGCTCCGCTTCATCGTGGAGCGGAGGCTGGAGCTGTGTTTTGGTTAGAGATCATTTTTCATTTGGAGCTGGCTGTGCGTCCCGGGCCATGTCGGGTTAGTCCACGCATTTTGATTGGCTCTTATCGTCAGCCAATCAGCCTTATCACAGTCTATCAGAGGGTTCTCACGGCAATGGAGAGAGGGAGGAACAGAGAGACAGAGAAAGAGAGAGAGAGAGAGGAGAGTACAGAGCCAATGAACGAGAGAGAAGTAAAGAAAGAGGGTAAGAAGACAGAAAGACAGAGAGAGTAGAGTGGGAGAGAGACACCAAGAGAGAGAGACAAAAGGAGAGATGAGAGTGGGAGAGACAACGAGACAGCGAAGAGAGAATGGACAGAGAGAAACGAGAGAGAGAGACAAAAAGGGAGTCTATAGCGGGAGTGAGAAAGAGAGAGCGACAAGAGATAAGAGAAAGAGGGAAACGAAACATAAAGACATAAAAAAGAGAAGATATAGTAAGAGAGATTGTTAGAGAGAAAGAGTAGAACAAAAGAGAGTGGTAAAAGACAAAATGAGAGAGAGAGATCAACAAGAGAAGAGGGGCTATAAGAGAGTCTGGAGTGGGATTGAGAGAGAGAGAGAAAGAGAAGAGAGGTGGTAAAAAGAGAAGAGAGGTAGAGAAAAGAGCGAGAAGCGACAGAGAGGAGATAGAGAGAAAAGAGAGACACTGAGAGACGGCAAAGAGAGAAGATGCAAAGAGAGAGAGTAGTGTGTGGTGAGAAAGACCAAGAGGACTAGGGTCAATAAGAGAAGACGGAGAAAAAGTGGGAGTGAGAGAGAAGTGAGAGATATAAGTGAGAGAGAGGAAAGAGAGAGAGAGGAGATAGAGAGAGAGATAGAGATATGACTTATTTTCAGTTTAGAGGAAACTTCTACAGACAAATCCATGCAAACAGAAGACGTCTGGACACCCTAATTCTCCCTGATTGGCCAATCCACCTGTCAATCACAGTGACATCATGCTGGTGGGGTTCTATATGTATGTGTATGGCGGAATGTTCAGCAGTTACCATGGTGATACAAGGCACACATTAACAGACACAGAAAAAAAGTAAGATCATCTGAAACAAAAACAAAATGGATTTAAACAACACATTTTGATTTAACACATTTTTAACACAGATCAACTTAGCTGTTGCAGTTCCAGCTAAATCAACTCTTTATGATCAGATTGTGATAAAACAAAACTCACATTAAAGTCTAATTTGAGTAACAGAGCTCCAGACCAGAGGTGGGACTTGCAAGTCGTGACCTGGACTTTAGTCAGACTTTAGTCACTATTTTTAGGACTTGAAACTTGACTTGATAAAAAGGACTAAGACTTGGGACTTGACTCGGACTTGAGGCCTGTGACTTGAGAAGTACTTTTAAATCTGAATGCTTTCTATTTTGACCATAATGATTCACACTAAGATCTTGTCAAGACATTTACAAAGGAAAAATTAACTAAATTAATTTCTACAATTCTTATGTACTGTACTGTAAACACTCATATATAAATATACTATGATAAATATGGGCCCGGTCAAGCAGAAGTAAACATCAAGGCCAAAAATTCAAGTTAATGCATCTGATATAAAAATGTATTGAACAGATACATATGTACTCTAGTTTATGAAACTGTTGACCTTTTTTCTGTACCATTT
Organism: Boleophthalmus pectinirostris; assembly: GCF_026225935.1. Classification (NCBI taxonomy): domain Eukaryota; kingdom Metazoa; phylum Chordata; class Actinopteri; order Gobiiformes; family Gobiidae; genus Boleophthalmus; species Boleophthalmus pectinirostris. Next base: position 256,047 of record NW_026571047.1, read on the forward strand.
TTGGTTCTAAAGTTCCATATGTTTTAAACAGACCATGTATGAAACATGGAACAAAAATTATTTCCCAAATTTCAAAGACCTGCAAATCATGTAAATAAATGGATGTATTTCATCATATCTTGAACTGTTAATGAAGGTACATGATTTAAAAAAAAAAAAAAAGTATTTAAAATGATAAAAATTTGCTCGGAAGGACTGACATATTTTATAGAAATAGTTTCCTTTCATTTTGAAGTAATATTAAAGTATTCAGAAGAAAAAAGAGACAAATGATGCAAAATCATGCACCTTCTACTTGTTGGCACAATTTTCCCTCCGTTACTTTTCCCTCCGTTACCATGACCTTTCTTAATAAAAAATCTCATGACTCAAAAAGTAAGAGGTTTTTCAACCTAATCTTGTACCATATGGTAGAAAACTATATGAAGCAAATATTCAAACCAGTTTGTTAAGGATATGTAAGTGAGAACCACTAGTTATCACTGTTTGGATTTATTGCCCAAAAAGTACTGCATATTTCATTCCCTCCGTTACCGACATGAGTTTTAAATTTTTTTGTGAACAACTTGAAAGAATATCACAGGTTTAACTTTACCCTGTTGCAGTGTTAACTCTTTCCTACATTCTGATACTTTACTTATTTCAATTGTCCCTCTAGTTTCTGAATAAGAGACATTTGAATGTAAAAAATCTGCCCCCGTTTCCCTCCGTTACTGCTTGACTGGACCCATATACTATGGTTTTAAAGTACAATTTATCTTAAAAGTCATATAAATAGCAACAATCTAAACTATATTTGGTACTTTGGTTTAAAGACATGAAATGACTTGATGTTCAAAGCAGACGACTTGGACTTAACTTAGACTTGACTTGGACTTATGAGCCAGTGACTCGAGCCTCGACTTGGACTTGCCTATATTTGACTTGGGACTTTAGTTTAGTTTAGAGGAAACTTCTACAGACAAATCCAGGACTGTGCCATGGAGCGCACTGGGTTCATTTTCAGACACTCCACCCACACATTGGTATTGTTATGTTGATATGTTTCTAAAACCAAAATTCAAGATCTGGAACTTTTACTGCACATATTAACGTTGGAGATCCAAACATCAAATTCACATGAGAAGAAGCTGAGGAGACACATTGGCTTTCTTAGACTGTGCAGTAATGACAGGAGAAGACCCACGACTCCAGGTTGAGGTCTTCAGAAAGCCCACACACACAGACCAGTACCTGCGCTTTGATTCACACCACCCACTGAACACAGACTGGGAGTTATTCGAGCGTTAACACTCAGCAAAGCAAAGCAGAACGAAGACCAACACATACAACAGAGAATCAGAACCCAGGAGAAGGGGCGGAACTGTTCCTTACACAGTGTTGGGGAGGAACAGATTACATGTATCAGCGTTACATAATCGGAGTACAAATTATAAGTAACTGTATTCAGTTACAGTTACTGTTTCAAATAGTGGTAATTGGATTACAGTTATTTGTTAAAATAAATGGATTAAATGACGGTATGTTTCTGTTTTCACATTTTGGGCTAAGCCAGGACTAAAACCAGGACTAAAACCAGGACTAAAACCAGGTCTAAACCAGGACTAAACCAGGTCTAAACCAGGTCTAAACCAGGTCTAAACCAGGACTAAACCAGGACTAAACCAGGTCTAAACCAGGACTAAAACCAGGACTAAACCAGGTCTAAAAGCAGGTCTAAACAGTATGACACTAACAGTAGGTGGACATCATTTAAAGCAGCAGTGATCTCATATAGAAATCATTTCTCTATCAATAATATTTTTAATATGCTCAAGGAAAGTCTGGACTTTTTATTTTCTTTTAGCACATTAAATATCTCATGTTAAGATTTCCTTGTCTTTGCTTCTCTACAGTAAACAAAAGTCTCTTCATGGAGACGGGCTCAACAGACAATTTGAAGAGAACAAACAAGAATTTGCAGGATGTGTTTGTTACATTCATATCGTTTTCAAAAGCATGACAATACAAGTAATCCAAAGTATTCAGATTATGTTACTCACTTTAAGTAATTTAATGGATTACCTTACAAACTACATTTTGGGGTATGTAATTTGTAATCTGTAGGGGAATACATTTTAAAAGTAACCCTCCCAACACTGTCCTTACATGGCTGGTGTTTCTGAAAAACTACAGAGGATTTTCAGACAACATGAGATCCCGGTCTATTTCAAACCTATAAACACTTGAAGACAGAAAATGGTCCAACCCAAAGGACAAAACACCAAGCCACAATCAAAACTATGTGGTCTATTCTACTATTGGAGTGAAGAGTGCAGTGAGCGCCACACTGGAGAGACAAAACAGCCACTTCACAAGAGGATAAATCAACACAGACGAGAGAGCAACAGTGGACCTCAGTCTGCTGTACATCTCCATCTCAAAGCCACTAACTACTCTTTTGAGGACAGTGAGCTGCAGATCTTAGCCAGAGAAAAGAAATGGTTTGAGACGGGAGTTAAAGAGGCTATTTTTGTTAGGAAAAACAATCCATCTTTGAACAGAAATGGAGGGCTCAGACATCATCTCTGTCCTATTTACCTGAGACGTAAATCAAACAAAAGAAAACAGTAGAGATAGCCTGTATGCTCACAGGTGTGAAAGCACCTAAAGCACTAGCAGGGGGCTCAATGATTCTGCTAATATGTGGGTCAATGACAAAATGCCTACATCTTCTATCCAATTGCAATTTCTTCAATTAAAAAGGCTCAAATTTCACAATAATTCACCACATATCTGTAGTATATCTGACCTCCATGGAACCAAATGATGTTTTCAGAAATCATCAGTTATTATGCATGTTTTTTGTACTTAAAGGGCCCATCTCATGCAAAATAAACTTTTCAGAGCTTTCTACCTTCTAAAAGTAACGTGTGGGACTTGTATTTGTAGCCTAAGTGATTTTTTTTAGATTGATTTGGCCTTTTTTTTTTTTTTTTTTTTTTTTTTTTTTTTTTTTTTTACAAATTGCAGTGTATTTCTGCCACCCTCAGATACACCTATGACACTTTTGACGTAGCGGAAAGACTTCGCACCCGCCTCCCTCCCCCGCTCCACCACCTCCACGGAGTCTGTGCTTTCTCAGGACGGGTGGGGGGAGGAGCAATAGTCGGACTTTCATAGTTCCTGGTCTGTGACTGTCTCCAAGAAATCAGTAAGATTTCAGAACTATTGTGTAATGGATGTTCCAAAACCCAAATTGTGTTTGTTTATGTGCAGAAGATACAGAGTGAAAAGAGTGATTTTACTTCAGATGGGACCTTTAAAGTGTTAAAATGTCATGTGGTGTGACCGTCCGCACTTAACTGCTAATTTTTAAACTTCTTTAAGATTACGCTATATCAAATTTCGGTGTTAAATGTTTTGTAGTCCCACATGAAATTTCAGTTTCCTTGAATCGATATATCCCACTTAATATACAAAAAAATATTGTATAGCGTGTTCATTTTTTCAAATATCATATTGTGCGACCATTAAGAAATGACTATTTTGGAACTTTTATTTTGAATTCAGCTGCAAAAGAGGAAGTTGCATCATTCCTCGGTTTGCAAAGGACACATGGAACCAACCAGCAGGTTTCTAACCCTCTTTCATCCATTTGAAATAGTCATGTTTTTAAGAGCTGGGAGATGCTGGGATGTTTATTTGGATGTCATATGGTATGACCTCAAAAAGAGTTTTATTTACAAATGTATATTTTGATAATATAGTTAAAGGCGGCCATTTGTGAGAAACCAGCTAGTTTTGTTGCACTGCTAATGCACTGACCCATGTCTCAGGCACAGTGCCACTTTGTGCTGTTCAATAGACAGAGCTAACAAACAGAAACTGTAAACAAGTGTGTGTGTTAGTTTCAGAGTAGTTTCAGTGTAGTTAGCTCCTCCTTCAGGCAGATATAAGGAAGTGTCCACCAACGTCTGACCAGAACTGAAGAAGTTTAAATCAAAAAATTTTTTTTGACACAATTGAATTCTTCTTTGTGATAGAGAGATGAGAGAAACAGAGGGGGGTGAGACAGAAAGAGAGAGAGAAAATAACAGAGAAAAAGAGCTGACAGACAGAGATGAAAGAGACGGATTGATCCAAATATCTTTCTAGGGGCACTAAGGGTTAGACAGAAACTCTCCTTTCATCTATATGTTTCCTCTCATTCTCTCTCTTCTCTATTTCTCCTGACCATAGCGACTTGACTCTGGCTCCAATATGCTCTATTACGTCACAAACCAGGAAGACGTTTGGAATATGCAATTACAACTTCTCCTTGATCCAGCGTTTGAACTTGTTGTTTTCCGATCCAATGACCCGAGCCCCGTCCCAATCCAGAATATGGTTATTTCTTTACCGTGTCTGACATGGAGGATTTTAGGTTTTCCTGTTCTGCTTTGTCTTTTTGTGTTCTGGTGAGTCTCCCTGATGTTTCCTTTTCGCATTCCTTTTGGTGTTCCTTTTTTCGAATGTGGAATGCCTGGCCTGTTTCCCCTATGTATGATTTATTGCATGATTTGCATTGGATTTCGTAGATGGCGTTGCATTTTTGTTCTTGTGGGGTCAGTCTGAGCGACCTGCAGATCCATCAGGCTGACCACGCCTACAGGAAGTAACAATAGCTGATACACGACACGTCACCACCAACACCGGGGACAGTTCTGAAGATGCAGCAGCAGCCAAAACATGTCAACAAGGTAAATACACTTTACTGTATTGTCTTTAAAAAGAACCCAAGAAGTTAAAGTATATAAGAAGACAAAATGAACATCTTTGGCTTGGTAGCCGCCTGTGCCAAATAGGAAGTTCACCAGGAGGCTCTTCTGGCTCCTTTTGACCCTGGCTCCAGTTGACTTACATTGGGATCTTGTGGCCCCTCTCTCTGTAACTGCTGCTGTCTTCATATTAATCCGCTCTACATGATCCTGATTTTTATTTTTTTTTTCGCTATTTTCTCCGTCAAAAAATCTGAGCCTGGCTCCAGATTCGCTCCTGTAAACATGAGCATCACAAACCTCATTTGAGCAGAGCTGAACACACTCGCTTAGTCCTCTTCTTTATACAGTCTATGGTTTTAATAGATCAATGTTAAGTGAGCCCACTGTTGGTAACTACACTGGAAGTTGTAATCGCATCTTTCCAAACGTCTGTTGACTTTACACTGAAACACTGTCACCCGTCTCTGTCTATAACTTCTATGTATGTGCGCATTAACCTGTTCTACATGATTCTGGGTTTTTTATGTTGCTTTATTTTTTGTCCTTAAATAAATTCCTATTCCCAGTATGAAGCTCAGTTCCAAAGTCGCCCCTGTAGTCGCCAGCATCATGAGCTTCATTTGACTGGAGCAGACTGCTACGGGAGACGTCATACTCATCTCTATGTAATCTATGTACCCAATCCTCATTTTTTCATCCTTCTCTCCTCGCTCTCTCTTCTCACCCTCTCAATCCCTACTTTTTCTCCACCCTCCCTCTCCCTCCTTCATGCTCCACCTCTGTATACTACTATTCTTCAATGTCACAGAGTTATCTGTATGCCCTTTAAATGGTGTCTCTCTGTACACTTATACATCCGCTCATATGGAGCCCCCTTCCCCTTGTCCCCCCCTCCTCCCCGTGTGGACTTGGCTGGTGTCCCAGATCTGGACTGGACTCTGGCTGGGTCACCTTCACTCAGGCCTGGGACGTGTGGACTGTGAGAGACAGTGAGACATACACATACAGTCTCCAGTGTCCCATGTCCCAGCCATAACACACGCTATGTTTACATGCACAGATTAAAGAGATTAAAAAAGACATATTGTGTTTGTGTCTATACAGTTATAATGTAACATGGATTATTCTGTTACAGTCTGGAGTCTGTTATGTTAAAGTGAAAGTGAAACGTAGCGGAGTGTCATTGTGTTTGTTTGTGCTACAGAGAGGAAATAACTTGTGAATGAGACAGTTGGTAGTGTGAAAATGAAATACCCAATGTAAATGATCTTATCTGTTTGTGCCAAAGTGTGGCTATGTGTGTATGAGAGCTGTGTTATTAGTGCTAATTCTAAATTACTACATGTATTTATTTGTAGCATACTCAGAGTTCTCTGTTCAAGTAAATGCAATTATTTCTACACTTTCAAAAAGTACTCTAACTACACTATAGCACCAATAAGAGTCTGATTTCTCTGACAACTCTGTGCTTTTTTATTTTAATTTTTTTTAGGTACGCCACCTGCTTGTCGCCACGGATGTCATCATGGAGCTTTGCCAATGCTCCAGAGTATGGCATTAAACTATCCATCTTTGTATGAACAACTGGGTGATGTCACTAGGCCAAGTTACAGGTCTGATCTGTGGAGAGTGTTCAACGTCTTATTTATAAGCAATAAAACCACCTGTAATTGAACAAATACAAAATACTTACACAGTATGTGTAAGTATTTTTTTGTATTTGTGTTTACCTGTAAAAGATTAAACTCATGATTCACAAGTTGAACTGGTCTTTCTATAAATACAATGGGCCTCATTCATGGTGAATGAACATTTTTGTTTCACTGAATTTTTTCTTAAATGAAAATGTTCTTCTGGAAGAACAAACCAACCAGAAGCACTAGAACAAAAATTCTACAGTTTTAGAATATTATTACTCTGATAATGCAACAAAAATTCTCATTCCTCCATGATTGTAAGTTACATACAGTATTTTCCTAAATGATTTCCTGTAAATATATTGCTATGTGAGCCACTAACATTTATGAGGAGTTTTATAGAACATGTGTCTGTTGGGTCTAAGACTTTCTCCAGGCTGCAGTAAGTTTCAGTCTGTCCCAACCCCCGTGCCTCTGTCATATGAGCCTCTGCCACAGCCCTGCACCTGGACACCAAGCTGGACTCAACACCCCCATGACCCCCCCCCCAAAGCTCACTCTTATGCATCTTATTCATCCTTCTCTCCTCTCTCCCAGCCCCATTCCCCCTCTGTATTTACTGCAACTGCAGAAAGCACAATAAATATGATAAAAGTGTCCATTTATTTCAATAAGTTTATGACCTAAATATTTCATCGCTGAGTGTGTTCATGTGAGTTTGGACATTTGAAATTGCAGCTGAAACTGTAAAACAGCCATAGGTTGTAGACTCATTCCACCTGACCCCCTCATCACTCTCTCCTCACGCTTTCACACATAATAATGCCAAAACCATATTGACCATAAAACAACAACAACAACAACAACAACAACACAAACTTTAGACATAAATGGACAAAATAGAGGCACTCCAAAAAAAAGTAAAAGTCATACAAAGTTGGTGATATTTGGAAGTTCAGAGGGAGTTTCTAACAAAATGCATATTAATTTTTATGTGAATGTGAGTGGAGGTGTTTGTAGCTGGGTGCTGGTGAATTTGCCGCAACGGTCACTTAAGAAGGCATTTTTAAAGAAAAGATCCATAAATGACATCCATTGTTTCCTAGTACTTTTTTTCTGCATAACTAGTAGTTTTCGCATGAACTCGTCCTGCAGGTGTACTCTAGTGAGAGAAGTTTGAGTGAGATGCACAGAAATACATTAAAATAGTTTTGAGAGATTTTGCCACACCCACCAAGAATTTCTTTAGTTTAATACAGCCCTAGTAAATATGATTAGGACTTACATGTCAGAAAGTTCTTATTGTTCTTTTAGGTTTGTCCAAAAAGAACAAATCAAATACCTCACAGTGTATTGTCCAACTGTGGTATCAGAACCCCAGTGCCTCATGCTCTCATGTGCTGATGTGATACTGTGCCTATGACTAACAGATGAAAGCACAGTACCGCTGCGCCAAGCGAACTTTCAACTCAACCCTTAAACATTACACAGTGTATGGAACACCATGAATCACTCAGAGGATCTGGGCAACACTACGACTCATACAACAACATAAATAAAGCTAGTGTTGAGGGCAACTTTAGTTCTGGAGAGTAGTTATCATGACATAATAAGTCAGAAAGATGAATAGGTCAAAAGTTGAATTAATGTACGTATATAGGTTTGACCCCTGAGCAAAAACAACAACAACAAAAAACAACAACAACAACAAAAAACAACTGAATTAACTGCTAACACATAACTATACATATTATTTCTGGTGAAAACATCATATTTAATATGTTTCTCTTAATAAACAAAGGATAAAAAAGACCCGATTGCGCTCACGCTGGACAAACTTTTTGCGTTATAGGACGATCTGTTTTAAAATCCTAGTGTGAGCGTGAGCGCACCTTAAGGCTGCGTCTGCATGTCCACACTGTCTAGGGCAATATTCAGAGTAAAAAAAAAAAAAAGTAATGCAATCTAAATTTCCCATAGTGCACCTTGAAGAGTAGTGCCCAGCTATAGTCACTAGTCTGACCAATACAGAGATGTAAAAACAAGAGTGGTCAAAAACAAGATGCTAAGTGGATATAACAAGTGGTGAGCGGCTAATGCACAGATCACCCACTTTTGTTCATTATTTCATGTTGTGTCTTTCCAGTTACATTAACTCTGCATCCTGAAAGTTACCCTTTAAGTTATTTTGCTTGAATAGTATTTTCCTAAATTTTCTATTACTCTTAACTGAATAATTTCTTGGATCACTGCTTTGTACTTCTACTTAAGTATTATTGTTCTAAAGTAACATTACTCTTACTTCAAAGTAATTTGTGGCTACTATACCCACCTCTGTTTTAGATTCAGAGCTCAGAATGGGTCGAGTCTGTGGCCACTGCTCTGGTATCTGCGCTCCACTTGACCCATAGGACACAGTGCTAATTATAGCCCTCTGTATGTTTTTATCTGTATGAGCGTGCACGTGTGGGTGAGCGCGCACGTGTCCAGGGGGGCGCGGCCTTATCGTCCCTGCCCGCTGTGGAGAATTCATTGGCAGTGACATTGCGTCGCACTTTGTGTTCAAACTAAACATGCTGCTCGCTTACACACTATCTCCTCTCTGCTGGAAGCCAGGTTGGTGGACTTACGCCGCCTGATGGGAGGAGTTATCGCCCAAGCACCAATCGACCATGTTACGCTCTTTATTATGATTCCCGTGATAGCTGATGGCGTCACACAGGCCCTCCTTTCTTTGCTGCCCCATTCACAAAGCTGAAACAACATGGGAGCACAGACAGCCACACTCCCCCAGCCCAGGGTGTGGGTAGAGGCCAGTGTTGTTCCAGGGCTGGTGGAGGGGCATGGAGAAGTGTATATGTTGACCCCAGCACACCTCTGCTAACTCTGCTGATGGAGAGAGAGCAAGATAAGGCCAGTGTGGAGGCTGTTTGTAGAGCTAACAGCACTGTGGGCAGGTCTATACATCACTGGTCCTGTCACTAAATAAAGGAAGTAATCTGTTTCTCAAGTACATTTACTTGAATAACATAATTTCTTTTTGGGGGAATTATGGCACTGTACACAGTACTCTTACGTGAGTAAAAGTTTAGATAATAATTCTGCCCTACAAAAGCAAAAGGCCTTAACTCTCCAGAGTGTGAAACTAAGAAAAATAACTTAAAAGATTCTGTTTTGTCCAGACAAAAGTAGGTAGGACTCCAAAAATGTGACAACTCATTGCTATAATAAAGAAATATTTGTATGCAAAAAATATTGAGCTCAAAATTGACCTATGACCCTTGTTTATCAGTTCCTGTACTCTGCCTTTGTGTGCCATGTGCCAAAAATAAGGAGTCGTGCAAAGGAAAAAGGCAGAAACTGATCATTATTATTTGCTGGATTTTGCCCAGACTTCCATCCATTATAAGAACACCTCACCAAGCTCCAGTCATGGTGTTTAAACAGTTTGACACAAGTGACTTTGCAGTATAGTGTGTACAGTATGAATAAATACACAAAATACTTTCAAATTAGAGATCACTGAAGTATAATTGAATACAAATATATATTTATTGAATGTGTTAGGACCCTGTGTCAAGGCCACAACAAAAAGAAGAAGGTGAGAGGTTGGATTTTAAAATAAAATATATTTATAATCTAAATCACAAACAAAACATACACTGTTTCTGCCTTTGCACAACTATTTATTATATATTATATTGTCTCATGATACAAAGGCAGAGAACAGGAACTGACAAATAAGGGTCAAAGGTCAATTTTGAGCTCAATATTGTTCATGATATTTATTCACATGATAAAGGAGTCTCAAATACAAACAAAATGACATGAACTCATTTTTGACCAAGCATGATGTTACAGCGTTCTGCCTTTGTAGGGGAGTATTGTGTCCTTTTTCCTTGAAAATACCAGATTTTGTGCGTTATTAAATGTTGTTAACAGAGTCGTGGTGTAGAGAGGATAATTCAGACTCAGAGAGGCACTTTGGTGATTTAAGGAGGCAGTGGAATGCAGAGTGACACAGCTAAAGCTACAATTGAGTCTGTCTGTAATAGGTACAGGTAAAGGATGAGAAACAGGTTTTTAGTACTCTTTGGTACAGTGGCCAAAAATGTTATTTCAAAATAACATGGCGGTAACATGGTGATCTAAATATATTACACCACACAGAAGTGCAATCCCCCCTCATTAAACTGTGTATTCAAATTCATGAGTTTATCTAAGCCCAATGGGAGCATGTAGTCCTCCCCCTCCTCCACCTCGTGCTCCATGCCTGGCTCCTCTGTGCTCACAGTCTACCCCACAGTCCAGTGCTGGTGCTGGGACAGGGCCACTCTGCGGTCCTCCTGTCATCCTTATCACACAGTTTACATGTTTTACCTCCAGACCCACCCCGCCTCCTCCCACAGCCCGGTCGCTCAACGTCACACAATGTTCGGTCACTCTGTCCACAGTCCACTGCTGCCACTGCCAACACAAACGGTCGCTGATAAGACCCTGCTAAAACACGCTAAATAGTCTGTGACACGAAAAATGCCTATGAAATATTGATTCATAAAACATCTGACAACTAGTACCTAACAGCGTGGTACAGATAGTGCAGAGAAGTTGGAGATAGGAGGAGGTCAGTGTGATACAGAGGACAGTGTCAGGCTGACCAGAGGTGTCACTGTCTGGCTCCATCGTCCACTGATGATGATGTCACCGATCCGAGTCAACCTCCTACGCGCACAGCCAGAACTAGCGTGACCTCCCATATACTGTCAGTGGGGTTTATCATGTTGGAAGTACAAGTCTAATGTTGGCAGCTACAGGACCTGGACCTGTGCCCAAGCTTTGTTAGCACTGTATTGTTATTGCATATTAAAGGTCACATATTATGGCAAAGGAGGAATTCAATTTGTCAACTGGACAAAGTCAGATATTATGATTTTTCCTTTAACCTTTAAAGGACACACATATGATGCAAAATGTATACGTTCCTTTCTTATGTACATACTTCTGGGTTTCTCATATCTTGACAGTTTGGGTGGAACTCAAACTCTTCATAAGTGAGAGCTGGTACACCCCCTCATCCCAGTTTACAGTCTGGTGGGTGCATTTCTGGATCTCAATGGCCTCCCTGTTCCAGTGGTGGTACTTGTTGCTCTCTGTGTCTATGACCTTAGCTTTTTCCTAATCTAGCATTAACAACAGATTTAATTTGATTGGGAAGATCCAGATTGACTCCTATAACTGGCGGCCTTGATGAGCTTCATTTGACTGGAGCCAAACCCTATGGGTGAAATCACACTCACTTAGCCCACTACTTTGTACAGTTTATGGTCCTGGCCTCACCCATATGTGGAGGAGCAGACACTGTGAAGAAGGAGCAAGGACAGATGAACGTCTCAAGTTAGTTCTGGATTCATCAGGAGCATCTTAGGCTGCGTTCAGACTGCAGCCTGAAGTGACCCAAATCCGATTTTTTGGCTTCTATGCTCCTGTATCCGATCTTTTAATGATAGTCTGAATGACACAGATCAGATTTTTTCAAATGTGACCCAGGACACTTGGATATGTGCTCCTAAAACTCATACATATCTGATCTTTCGACATGTGACTTTAGTCTGAACGGCCAAATCGCATTCATCCACCTACACGTTATCAACAAGCCACAAACGTCACTATTCTGCACTGAAGTAGGCGAAGATTGTTAATGAACTCTGTGTCACTGAAGCGAAGCACATCACCACTCACCACTCTTGGCTACGTCTCCACATCCACACATTCCTTTCAACGGACGTCGCTGCCGCTGTCCAACAAAATGTCACGACCAAAAACCTCGTCCTTCTCCTTTTCAATCTCTTCTTTAAAACAAGTAAGTTGTTCATGTTCTGGCTCCGGTACGAGAGGATCTTTAAAATCTCCAGGTGCTCGATGCCGTGTCCATGTGTGGACAACTTCCGTAAACACAGAGCACGCTCGCTGCGATTGACGTCATCGTGTCTCCAGTGCACATGTGGGACACTTTCGGGCTGTTTAACGTTCACACTGGAGATCACATACAAGTCACATTTAATTGGAAATGTGAACGACCTCACAACATCGGATTTCACAAAAAAATCGGAATTGAGCGTTAATCCCTGCAGTCTGAACGTAGCCTAAGGTCCTACTTAAAGCCTCATTTAAGGCTCATTTGCATAAACTCCCCATGTTCTGCACTACACTGCTGCAAACAGACTAAAGGACAGAATTTGGTGAAATATCTGTTGGGACAGAGGACAGAGCAGAGGCTGAGGCTGATGGGGAGTCTGGAGAATATGTTTCTTCTGTTCTGTGCATGTGTCAAGATGTTGAAGGTGGTTCATGTTTACAGGTACAGTGTGGGGTTTATTACAGAGTGTTCATATTGAACAGCAGTGTCTCTCATGTGTAAACACTCGGGTCATATAGTTTGTTTTGTGGATGTAGTAGTTTTTCATAAAGCAGCTGATGTGTCACATGGAATCTCCCTTGTTCCTGCTGCTGGTTAGGATGGTTGGATTCTCCAAACGCAGCTGAAGCTCCTTCTCCTCTCTACCAAGGACTCTTATGGTTGACCCTGTGATGTAGCTCCAAAGGTAAAGGAGGAGCTAGGAGATTTGATGTATTCAGAATTAGCCTCAGACAGTGGCGTGCAGAGGAAGAGGTGCATCATGGGAGGACAAGCCCCTACATGGGTTCATGGGAAGTGGCTGATGTCAAGGCCCTTGTTCTGATGAAAAGGACTATAATCTAATCCATGTAATGCCTGCTTTTGTCCCTCACTACCATCAGGTTCAAGATATTGCACATTGTACCAATCTTTGTATTGCCCTTTGGCTTTGCCTGCTCTGCTTAGACTCTGGCAGTGTACTGGACACCATCCTCTCTGTTAGTGAATGTGACTGACCTGTTTTCAGTTTTAAATCAGAAGTTATGTTACTGTGTTTCTGGGGGCATCACATAAGTTTGTCTAAGGTTTTCTGTGACATCACTCTCATCGTTGTCAGTGATTTCCTCTTCTCCATTTACATTTTGTTCATTATATGAACTTTCTGACACATAATTTTTCACTGTGTTTTTATTTTCTGCGCTGTTTTTAGGAACACTGGGCATTATCTGTTTCTCCTCATCTTGTGCATTCACTTTACTCAACCTGGACTGGTGCAAACATACAAGGATTCCCCCGTGTCTGATACACAACACACACCCATCCTGACCAATACACCTGGGCCTTTCCACTCTGTACTATCAGCTCATTTGTAATACACTCTGTCTCCTGTCTCATACTTTTCATCTGTAGGCCTAAGCTGCTTCTGTAGTGTCCTCCGTGTTCTTTCTGAGCATTCTACCTCTGTGAAAGCTCTCCTGGAGGCATGTATGCTGCCCTACTCTGGTGCTGACAGTTGTGCCCTCTAGAGCAGGTAACTTATCTACCAAAGCAGAAGGGAGATTATGGTTTTGACCAAATACTAGCTGGTGTGGGTTATAACATGCACATTAACCACACTGTTCTTAGCCATAAGGGCCCAGTCTAAAGGGTGTGCCACCCACACCCATTCTCCCTTTTCACCTTAAGGAGGATCTCTGTCAGTGTCATGATGTATCTCTCCAACAACCCATTGCTCCAGGAACTATATCCAGCCATAGTCTTTGTCTCGATGTTTAAGTTTTCTGCCATGTCTCATATCTCTTCATTGCTGAATTCTCCGCTGTTGACAGTTTCTTGGTCCTCACGATGTTTCCAGTGTGATATGGAGGTACCATACACCAGGTTCCAGTTCATTTAGATCCATTGCCACTATCTCATTGTACTCTGAGGCTAAAGGCAAACCAACGTGTCTGCAGTGACAACCATCACTTCTGCATTTACATCTCTAATGTCCACAATAGTGTCCTGAACTAGTGAGCTCAAGAGGCACAGACTGCTTGAACTTGACAACTCTGTCATTCTCCATGTCTAAAACTGCTGCTCTCTTTTGCTCAATAACAGAGGAATATCAGCAGAGACTATTTCAGTTTTGATGTGGCACTTGTTTGTCCTATTTTGGCTGAAAGTTTCAACTTTCTGTTGGAATACACAACTTGACCATCTCCAAATCTAAATGGCCGGCAGCTGGGAGATTCAGTTTGCAATAGTTTGTTAATTTGGCTTTTAGTAAGATCCTTCAAGTAAAGGTCCAGCCACTTCTGACTACACACAGTATGTGTGCAAGCAGTGTCAATGATGGCAGATCCCAATGACTCATTTGTCAAGTGGATTGGTACCTTGCTGTGACTGCTGCCGCCGATGTGCGCCCTGCGATGGGACATTAAGTCTAAGTCCTCTGGTTGGTCTTTGCTCCATTAAACAGGCTGCATCTTGATTTTCGCTGCTGTTGCTCGTTCCACCTGTTGTTTTTCCACCAAAGATCCATTTTAATGCTGACTTCATGGACATGAAAATCAGCTCACTGCATGCACTCACCAGGGCCATCTTTTAATCTGTTCCATCTCAATGTGCGATGTTATGCAAAAACATGAATAAACATAAATCTGCAAAAGCCAACATGCTATCTGCTACTGCTATCTATCATCCCGCTCAGAAGTCCAAAGTTTTCACCTATCACCATCAAAAGTCGTCGTAAGAGTGTATTTTTTAAGCCATTTTTGAGCCATAATAATTAAATCATTCAACTTTATGCTATACTCTGGAACTTTACATGGCACACTCTCTACTAGAAAAGTGACAGCGTGAAAGAGTTGGGCTGTACAACACTTCAGAGCCAAGGCAAGAGAATAGTACTGTGTTTATGTACTTCATCTTTGTGTGAAGTAGTGGTTAGTCTGGCCTGACAACAAGAAGGTCTGGGTGTGGGTGTGAGGTGCTGACCTGGGTTTGGGTATCCAGTGTGAGGGACCTGAACTGAACCTGAACCTGATGGGCACCAAAATGTGTGACCGCGTCTTTACTTCACTGTGGGGACTCAAATATAAATCAAGATTGATGATTTCAAGCAGTGGCGGCTGGTCAATAGGGGCGCAAGAGCGCCGCACTCCCTAACTTGACCTAGATAAAAAAGAAGAAAAAATTAATTATAAAGTCGTTATTTTGTATTAGGCTATATGTTTAATAGTTTGTTTAAAATGAAACTGCATAGACATATTTTTATGTTTTAAATGTGCTCATATCACTTTATTTGAGTCATATGTTTGGAATTTGAGTGCGGTGAGTCGGAGCGACTTAATGGAGTTTCTATGGAAATCTGACATCATGACGTTGCTTGTGCCCATGACTTTACATTAGCCCTAAAATCCGTGTTTGGGGCGCAGGGTCGGAGTGACATGAAATCTACTGATTGTCTGAATAAACATTTACACACATCTTGACCTGTTGTTGTTCAGCTGCTCTGTCACTCAGCTCTGACTCTGCACTGCTACAGGTGCTAATGATGACAACAACAGAGCTGTGTGCTGTACAGTTATGGAGAGTTCGTACAAGTACGTCCCAGGAACAGTTTTAGGGAGTAAGAACAAAAAAAGAAGCATTAAGCTGGAATGAGCTGCGGTGAGATACTATGGCTCTTATTCTGATTCACACACTGGCTAATGGCGGCTAGCTGTTAGCTTAAACCTTTCCACAGTAAAGCATGAGGACAGACCCGCCGCTGGGACCAGAACCCACGCACCGCTGGAGCCTGTCGCAGCCAGGACCCACTCGCTGCCGGGGCCGTTGTTCACTGCTCTGCCCGCCTCTGCCCGCTTGTTTCTCGGTGTAAAAGCGTCACTGGTCTTAGCGCAGAGGCATAAGTCCACCTGGTGTCCTGGTGCTAATATGGACTGCTGTAACTTTCAGATTTAAGTGGGAAGTGAGATTAAGACAATTTTATAATCAGCTCGTGCATTAGGCTCCCAGACCTCGCGTCACAGACCTGACTGGACCAGGATTTTGGACCAGTTTCATCTCTTCGTTGTGGACAATAGACTTTTGGAGACAGAACCAATGGGACAGTGGATAGAGGAAAACACTCTGCTTCAGTCTCTGGAGAAGGTAAGAGACTTGTTTTCATTAGTTTGGGGCAAATCTGAAGATGGAGCCTCACAGGTAAATAGTGTTATAGTGTTACAGGTAAATAGTGTCTAAATGAGCTTATGGGTGCGATGGAGCTGCAGTTGTTCCGCTCTGTGCTGTAGGAGCTGCGCTGATGCCGTGTGTTCACGTTGTGTTACTTTGTGTTGTTGGGGCTGGAGGTGAGCGGTGGATCAGGTTGTGCTGCTACATAAAGTTGGGTAAACGCGTAAAACTGCGCTTTGGCTGTACGTTGTGCTCTTATAGATCAGCCAATAGTGACCAAAATGACTGTCTTTTTCTGTTTCATTATAGCCTATATATAATGCATATATTTATAACATATATTTATAATTTTGGCCTTGGCGCCCCCCCAAAAAATTATACCACCAGCTGCCACTGATTTCAAGATTTGAGTTTTACAGCTCATGGGCTGGGAAGAAGCCCAGAAGAATCAGGATCAGTTTGTTCTCCAAACCAATAATAATAATAATAATAATAATAATAATAATAATTAATTATTATTATTATTATTATTATTATTATTATTATCATAGGTTTTAGGTAAAAAAAAAATAAATAAATAAAATCACTCCCCCTTCAGAGTGCTATCATGACACATATTGTGTGCATCCTGCAAATGAAACTACTGCACATCACATCAGTTTTGTGACATGTTTGTTATAAATTTATGGAGAATTACGCGAGCATGGTGACACACCATTACACAGAATCTTAATCTAATCTTATAGTTAACTCTAAGGAAGGTTCGAATAGGGCAGGGGAGAGATCGCTAGATTACCCAAACACGCAGGGCAATTAAAACCCCTTCAGGCATGTTTTTGATGAGGGAACATGACAACATGGTAAAAAAGCATCATATCCATTCTTTAAGGTTAAAATAATGTAAACCCTGAGTGTGCATGTGTGTTTGTGTGCGTCAGTCAAAGCAATGTAGTTTTATACTGGGTTAGTGCCGTCACTGTGCTCAAACGGGAAGCATCTGGGCCACACTGAACTTTATCTGTGGCCGACTCACTCAAGGCCGCCACATTCACTAACAACACGCCACAATGACGAATCCCCAATGCTGGAACTCAACCTGGAATACAAGATGAGTTTTGGGGAGGAACGCTCATGAATTTGGTCAAGGCCTTTGAATTGGCTTTGTAACAGGAAGACAGAAAGTTTCATTTAAAATCTGCACTGAAGCAATAGTAGACCAAATACACTCATTCTGAAGTGTGATATTGAACCTACCATATGTCACGGACCTAAAAACCCTAAAGCACCATTATCAACATAGTAGTCAGAAAGATACTACAGTAGGAGATCGATTTAACTTGTTGATGTGTTTGGGCTGTTAGCTGAGAGATGTCTTCAGA
Source organism: Boleophthalmus pectinirostris (assembly GCF_026225935.1). Lineage (NCBI taxonomy): Eukaryota > Metazoa > Chordata > Actinopteri > Gobiiformes > Gobiidae > Boleophthalmus > Boleophthalmus pectinirostris. The sequence continues at coordinate 273,862 of NW_026571047.1, forward strand.
ACTGTCACTGGTCTTTTTAATTTAGTTTATTTATTGAATGAGACAGGGACAGTGTACAATATGCATTAACCTTAACAGCAGAGATGCACTGTACCACTTTGAAGCACAGATTATTTGATTGATTGTATAACAACATCGGATTTCACCTTAGCTATCAGCTGTTCTTTGACCTTAGCTATTAGCTGTTCTTCCTAGAGACATATGTGGCATGTTTTGGGTTGATGGGGGAGACCGGAGAGTCTGGAGAATACCCATACAGAAAAGGCCCAGGCAACTGAACCCAGAACCACCGCCTTGGTGTTGGCAAGTTGTTTTTTCAGTGCTTATAGTTTTTGTAAATGAGCCATGTGGTTTTGAGTTGCGTTTCTGTAAAATGTAAACAAATGTGCGCAAAGCTGCATTAAAACCATTATTACTCAGTGTATATTTGAGTTCTCCACGTAGGAAATAAAAATCCAAACTTAAATTACCCACCCACATTCACATTCATAATCCACATTCACCAAGACAGGAACACAACACCAGGTGAATTACACCACGATCTGCAAATGGATCGTAGGCGTCTGTCGTTCAGTCTCAATCACTGTCAATCAGTCTCAAGTGTCGTCCGTTTGTTTCGCTTAATGTGTCTTATTATACAGTGCACCTTATGTATGAAAATAGACAAGAAAATTCAACATGATTGATATTGCACCTTATAATCCAGTGTGTTTTATAGTCCGAAAATTACAGTACATGTTACAAAAAAAAAAGAAAGAGAGAAAGACATAATAATAATAAGATGAACCTAAACAAATAAACAAGATGGGCAAGGTTGTATGCAAAGCTAATTTCCATCCTTCGTCTCTTAGTCTGCTTGACCAAAGCCAGCCACATAACCCACACATAAAACAGCTGAGGGGGGATGAAGCATCCCCTTGTGTTGCCTTAAATACCTGGCATGAGTAAGCACAGGACTCTCAAACCTGTAAAAGACATTCGTTGTTTGGGTGAATGGTTGGAGACTCAAAAGAGAGGCAAAAGGCCTTTAATCAAACACTACTGGTTTATATGAGAAACACTGTTAACTGTCAGTGCAGCACTTTTAATAATGGCTGAGTGAAGTCGTGAGTTTAATCCAAAGGGTTGAGCTGTTCCTGCGTTGGCTCACAGCTGACGCCTGCTGCCAACATGTCCACTCTGAAGCAGATAGTAGTGTTTAGTGAAAAGGTCATGGAGCATTAGAGTTAGCATTAGTGACGGGGGCAGTTTATGAGTCCAGAGAGAGAGCAGGCCTTCTGTAACTACGACACATAAGCGGACAGAACACTTTTTATATTTTAGGTTAGGGTTATAATGTACTTGTATGGACTATTAACTGTGAACACATATTTAGATCACCATGACACCTTTTATTGTTTCTCTTAAATAAGTTTCACTTGAGTGTTTGTCACACTGTGTGCCCCCTCACTTTGCTCTCTGTTTTAAATCACTCCCCCTTCAGAGCACTATCACAACACAGACAGCGTGTATCCCACTAATGAAACTACTGCACAATGCATCAGGTTTGTCAAGTTGCTGTGTACACTTTTGTGTCAAGTTTTTGTATATCTATGGAGAGTTGTGTATCTAGTATGTGGGCTTGTAGGCGGAGCCTTGTACAGAATCTTACTGCTAACTGCGAGGAGGGTTTGAATACGGCCTTGGAGAGACAGCTAGAAAACACAAAGGTGAATGACTTATAAAACTCTTCAGGCATGTTTTTGATGAGAGAACAACATGGTAGAAAGCTTCTCAAAATAAACTTTGCACAATAGCCCCTTGTTAACATCCCTACCACAAATACTGGTCATATATAACATACTGCTGAACAGCCACACACTTCAGGTGAATGGGAAAGTCTGAAATTTGGTTAACAATTTGAAACATTTTGTCATGATTAGTATTTGAGTAAATGACACTTTGCTGGGATTTAGCCTAAAAAACATCTTACATACACAGAATATCCAGTCTTATACTACAAAGTCTATCGATATTATGCTAAATTTACCTTTTGGAGCTTTGTACTATGACATTCCCTCATCAAAAAACTGCCAAGAGGTTTGATATGTCGTCCATGCATGTTTGAGTAATCTAGCAATCTATTCCAGGCATTATTTGAACAATTCTCATGGTTAGGCAGTGTTGTAGTCAATACTGCATTAATCGAGACCAAGTCCGAGATTACAGGGTCCTGAGACCAGGACAAGACCAAGACCTCTGAAAGTCAAGACTAAGACCAAACCGAGCCCACAGCCCATCAAAACCAAATCAAGACCATCTTTGCCATTTCCTACATTTATTTGTAGTTTACAGTTATTTTGGCACATTTTATATCAATGTTTTTCTAAATCTATCTGCATTTGATCTGGTTAATTTTCATTTAGGCTTAAAATAATCCAAGCAAACTTTACTGCACTGAAACATTCTGTGCCCCTTTTTTGGACCCTCACCCACACTTTGAGAACCTCTTCTTTAATCCCATTTCCACTGGCACTTTACTGAAAACGGCTTCAAAGTGAATCAAGTGTTCCAAGTTCATAACATTTACAGTTACATTCTCTTACTGGTTTTGCAGTGATATTTAGCCTCTGCACATTTACCAGTCGTGATGAAATATGAATGCACTCTTTAAAAGTCAGACCTCGAGTCTGAGACAAGACCAAAAGCCATTAAGACTGGGACAAGCTCGAGTCCAAATGCACTCAAGACCACTCGAGACCAAGACCGTAAAAAAAAAAAAAAACATTCTCGAGACCAAGACTGGTCTCTAGTACTTTGACACTAGTTAGCAGTATGAGCCCACACCTCTTGTACAAGGCTCCACCCACGTCTCCCATGCAAAAGGAGGATACAAAATAATACACTATAACTTCACAAACCTAATGCGGTGGGTGCACACTGATTGTGTTGTGATAGTGCTCTGAGGGGAGTGACTTAACAAAACTGACAAAACATTATTATATATTATATACATTAGTTTCAGCAAGTATAACATTTAAAAAGCAGTCCATGGTAACATGCTGATCTAAATACTGTATGTTATGTGTTAACGATGAATACCCCATACAAGTCTAATACCCCCTCTTTAATAAGATTTGGACAGATGATACAGAGGGATTTGCGGATATTCTATTCTAATCCTGATTTATTAAAAATTTTCGCTCCTAAAAAAAGGCAACATTTAAATTTATACGCATTTTTGACTACAATCTAGTTTACTGAAATCTCCCTATTTTCCGAGTGCCGGCATACCTGAGCTCTGGGAACACGCTGCAGCGAAAACAAGCCCGTACCCATTTTAATACTTAGATCCTATCAGGAGGCCGCTTCAATTAGAGCCTGCATGCTGAGTTTAGGTGTTCTCCGCATTGTTGGAAATTTCATTAAGTGAAGAAGCGCGCTGGCGTATCTCGTGGTGATCCTGTGTTGCTTTGGTTTGAAGTGCATGGCGTCCAATGATACTGGCATGGAGAGCCGCTTTACTGTGAAATTACCCATGATAACGGCCAGGCTTAATACAGGGGGATCACCCGTGTCCATCTCATCTTAATGCAAAAATAAATAAATATGCAAAGGTGGAACATCCATGTCTTTTTATGGAGGATCTGTCTTCGCTTATAGACGCTCCATGTAAGGCCAAGTCACTAGGTCAAGATGTGTGATTTTATTTTGGAATTATTTTTACCTCTAAAATATGAAATGAAACGATATATTATTATTAGTGCAAACTTGAGCACAACATTTACTGTGTTTTGTACTGATCATGATGATTGTGGCAGTGACATCAAGCTCGTTCGTTCTACATTCAGGAGTCTGACAGAATATGCATGCAAACACAGCCAAATACCTTTTCAGATTTAAGTCTAAAATCTAAAGAAGACATACAAAATGGATGTTTGATTTTCAACAAAAAACTATGCCAGTGACTAAGTCGGCTAATGCTGGCTACTTGTGGCTGTAATGTTATTTGAGGAGGGAACTGTTTAACAGCACAATGCAGCTCACCTGTTCTTTATGTCAGATTGTGTTCAAACTAAATTTACATTAAAGTCTAACATGAGTTATAGAGCTTCAGACAGAGCAGTGCCTGCAGTTCGATTCACCCCCAGGGAAGGTTGATGCATCATTTCAGATGGAGGACAGGGGCTTGTATATAGCTCTCTTGGAGATTTGTTAAATTGGGGAGAAATATCCAACCTTACAATCCATAAAAGTTTAATCTAATCATTCTAAGGCATTAGGTCCACAAACTTTCCATATTCACTTATGGCTGAAAATGTTTTCAGCAACAACACTGAACCAGAGATATGAACCATAAACCAGGTCAACACATCTGTAGTCTGACCATTCCATCCCACCATCGGAGCTGTCCTCCTGCTCACTTTAAACAACAGAGATTCTACAATGTTCTGATGTCACCTGAAACTTACAGAAATGTGGCTGCATTCTGTGTGAACCCTGATGACTTCCACACAGAGCTAGTGTGTGAAGTGTCTTGCACTTCACACACTAGCTCAGGACACAACAGGACACAACAACATGTACTGAGGAGGAGCTCTGGATAAAGAGTTTTAAAGTACACTATGAAACCTTTCTCGTGGGGGTCCACAATCCGTGTATCATTCGTTCATTAGTTTTTCAATATAAAACCAAAAATAAGAAAACGAAAAAACAACTTCTTCATTATTTGTCTCCAAAACCAAAATGAAAAAAACGGATTTGTCATGAAGAATGGAAAAAACGGATAACGACCCCGTTTACGTGACTTCCGTGACGGTGATGCCAGATTTTGCACTGCATACATACAGAACCAGGACTGATCCAGGTCCGAGACCAGACCGGGACCAGAGCGGAACTAGAACAGGACCAGACCGGGACCATAGCAGAACCAGGGCGGACTCCGAGCTTTGACTCCGAGCCCCCGCGGGGTCCGAGCCTCAGCTTCGAGCTCCGGCCCTGCAGTGGCCTCTGAGCCTCCAGTCTGATCCCAGTCTGGTCCTGGTCTTGTCTTGGTCTCAGGCCCGTTCTGGTCCCGGTCTGGTACCGGTCTGGTCCCAGTCTCAGTAGTGCTCTGGTCCCGGTGTGGTCCCGGACCTGGTCCATTTGAACCAAAAGCTCTTAGTTCGGTTCGTTTTCCTTGGTGTGAAAGCGTCAGTTGGAACCACCTCGGAACCAGCCGCGGTTCTTGAGCACGGAGGACCGGAGCAGCCCGTCGGGACGATGACACGGAACTGCTCGGACCGCTAGTCTCGGTCTCAGTCCCGGTCTGGTCCTGGTCTGGTCCCGGTCTGGTCTCGGACCTGGATCAGTCCTGGTTCAGTCCGTACGCGGTGCAAAAGTTCGGCATCACAGTCACGGAAGTCACGTAAACGGGAAACGGTCGTTATCCGTTTTTTCCATTCTTCATTTAAACACAAAATCAAAAACTGAAAAAAGGAATCGTTATCTGTTTTTTCATTTTGGTTTTGGAGACAAATAATGAAGAAAACAGCTGTTGTTTCGTTTTCTTATTTTTGGTTTTATATTGAAAAACAAATGAACGAATGATACACGGACTGTCCACCATTTTTGTCTTCAGTGTTGCTATTGACCTGCTTTAAGGTTTAAAGTCACCTCTCCACAGATCTGACCTATAACATGGCCTGCCTTAACCTGCTTGTTTCTATTTATGTTACTGTGAAAAGCTTTGGATGTCTTGAACCATAAAAATGGAAAATATTATTATTACAGCACTCTGAAGGGGGAGTGACTTAACATGGAGAGCAAAGGGAGAGGAAAGACAGGGCATCATAAAAGACATTTAAACTAAATTAAACTTGTGAATACATTGTCTTAGATAAATACTGTATATCATTTTAAAAACCTAAATGTTACGTGTTAGGAATTAAAAGCTCACAGAAGTGTAACACCTTACCTCTTGAATATAAGTTATATTCATACTTTTACTCCTAACATATTTGACAGTGTAACAGTACTCTTTCATTAAAAAAAAAAAAAAAAAAAAAAAAGTTACTCTTGCTATTGTATGAGTAGCTGTGAAGTGTCATAAAGCTGAATTGGGGGGGGTGTGTGGGCATTGAACCAGCAGCCCCTCCTGTAGCCTGCTTGGTGCTTTTATAGTTCCAGTTGTTGTACACACACACAGGTGGCTCTGGTCTCGTACCTGTTCTGTGTGTACGCGGCGCTCTGTGGTGGTGATTAGCAGCAGCTGATGGGGGATGATTTCAGCGCGTAAACCTCTCAGGATGTGGGTAATGACTGGAGACTGGGTTTATTGTTTTGCACTCACTCAGTGTTACTACTATATCACACTGGCTCAGTACTAAACTCGAACAGGAATCACATGTATTTCAGGGTGTGTTCATATTTGCACACATACCACTGAAAACCTGGGACTAAACCAGGAGCAAAACTAGAACTAGACCAGGACTAACACAGGACTAGAACAGTACCAAAGCAAGTGAAGACCAGGACTACCTTAAAGAGGGGGTCAAATATGTTTTCTACCATGTTATAATTTTGCTCCTTCATCAAAAACATACCTGAAAAGGTTTAGATGTCATCCATACATGTTTTTTAGTGATCCACATTCTGTGGACCACCCCAGGCAACGAACTAACATTTTCATGAAGATAAGAAGGTAGCAGACCCTTCACCGTAGAAGTTATGTAAGTCTCCTTTAAAAGAATACATACTAAACTCCAAACTATGGTATTTTATGATAATTTGCACATTTGAAATCACAATAATGATCTAAAACAACGTGGTAAATAAAATGAATTACCTGATTTCTGGGTTAAAAAATTGCGGGGCCCAATAAGTTTTTGGAGCCAGTTCCTCTCATGCCCTTTTCCAGTCCACTGCAGTAAACATCATCAGAACAAAGCATCACATGCACCGATGGAGAGAGCAGCAGATTTACTTCATTCACAATTAAATGGTTGTGCAAAGCTGCTGAATCTGAATAAAGATTACTCAAACACAAGGGTGGAAAGTATCCAATTACATTTGCTCACATTAATGTAAATTAGTCATTTTTTATGAGTTATTTGTCATTTGTCAAGTCATTTTTGAAATATGTCATTTTCCTTTTACTCAAGTACATTTTGAGCCAAGTATTTTACTTCATTACATTGGAACCCACCTTAGTTACTGAGTCAAATCAGATTCATAGAGAGAGAGAAAAAAAAAAATCTGTCGGAAATGAAAGTAAAATGTGCGGCATTCTGTCTTGGATCAACTTTGATGATGCTGGTGCTGAGCCAGAGATAAAGGTCATCATGGACGATAGTCAAGAAAAAGGTGCACTGAATAATTCTCAAGAGGAAAGCAAAGGAAACCCTTAGCCAAACCTCGGACAGATATTTGTGTTCAAAAGCAAAATAACATAATAATACAACAGAGCTGTCAGTGCTCAAAACCTCCACATCAGATCTGTGAAAGCATGTGGTGGTGAGTGGAATGTATGTGCTTTTGTCTCTGTATCCCAAACGGTATATACAGACGTGGTCAAAACTGTTGGTACCCCTCTGGTAATGAAAGAAAAATCAACAATTTTCACTGCAATAACTTGAAACTAAGAAAAGCAATAATTTTAAAAAATCCTGAAAAATTACCAATGAAAATCAAGCACTGTTTTTGATTTGTTGTTCAACAGAATTATGTAAAAAAAAAAAAAAAAAAAAACGAATGAAACTGGCCTGGACAAAAATGATGGGTCCTGTAGAAAAGATTGTAAATAACTGAACAATTGGGACATGTTAAACTTCAGTGTGTGTCTCTAATCTGCACCACAGGTGTCTTCAAATTTGTCCTCAGTCAGTCTGTCTGTTTAAAGGGGGACATGTGTCATTGTGCTGTTTGGAGACATGATGGACACAACACTGAACATGAACCAAAGAAAGAGAAGAAGAGAACTGTGTCAGGAGACTAGAAAGAAAATGATAGGCAAGCAGGTTAAAGATAAAGACAATAAGACCATCTCCAAGCAGCTTGATGTTCCTGTGATTACAGTTACACATGTTCTTCACAAGTCCACAAGGACTGAAGCCAACCTCCCTGGACGTGACCGCAAGACAAAAATTAATAACAAATTTAAGAAATGGATCATACAAATGGAACCAAAGAGCCCAGAACAACCTCCAAACAAAAACAAAACAAGCAAAGTACATCAGTGTCAGATCACACCATCCATCACTGTTTGAGCCAAAGTGAACTTCATGTAAGGACACCACTGTTGAGAGCAAGTCAAGTCACAAAGCTTCTGGGAGAATGTCCTTTGGACAGATGAGACAAAACTGGAGCTCTTTGGCAAGACACATCAGCTCTATGTTCACAGATACAAAAATGAAGCAGACCAAGAAAAGAACACTGTCCTACTGTGAAACATGGAGGAGACTTGGTTTTGTTCTGGGGCTGTTTTGCTGCGTCTGGTACAGGGTGTCTTGAATCTGTGCAAGGTACAACAAAATCTCTAAACTATCAAGGTATTTTGGACCAAAATATGTTGCCTAGTGTCAGAAAACTTGGTCTCAGTCATAGGTCATGGGTCTTCCAACAAGATAATGACCCAAAACACACACATAAAAACACACAAGAATGGCTAAGTACAAAACATTGGACTGTTCTGGAGTGTGTTCTGTGAGCCCAGATCTCAATTCTACTGAACATTTGTGAAAGGAGCTGAAACATGTTATCTGAAGAAGGCACCCTTCAAACCTGAGACAACTAGAGCATTTTGCTTACAAGAAACGGGTCATGAAGTCTCATGGACAGTTACAGAAATCATTTGTTTGCAGAGTTTGCATCTAAAGTTTGTGCAACAAAATATGAAGTTAAGGGAACCATCATTTTTGTCCAGGCCAGTTTCATTATTTAGTTTTTTCTAATAATTCTGTTCACCACAGGTGAAAAGTAATGTTTGATTTTCACTGGGCAATTTTGACTAAATTTTAATTTATTATTGCTGTTATCAGTTTCAAGTTATTTCAATGATTGTTGATTTTTCTTTCATTGCCAGAGGGGTACCAACTATTTTGTCCACGACTGTATATCGTTTGGTTAAAATCTTAATTTGTTATGCAAAATGTGTCTTCATGAAACCAGTTATTTGCCATAAGATTTATGACTCATCCTTTTTTACATCAAATAACTGAAAGTAACTAAGTAACTTTTACTCTAATTACATTTTAAATTACTCAAGTAGATTTTTAGATGGTTGGTTTTACATTTACTTGAGTAGGAATGAAGCAAAGTAAAGATACTTTTACTTAATTACAGTTTTTCAGTACTTTTTCCACCTCTGCTCAAACATGCACCAATCACTCCAAAATCCAAGTTTGGGTAAGTCAAAGAACAGGAAACAGCTTTAACATGCATGGCTAAAAGTTGATTTTGCATAATAGTTCTCCTTTAAACAAAACTCTTCTGAAGTGAAGCTGTGTTGTTGCATGTGGATGTAGAGCAGTGTGCATGTAATCTCCCTCTGCGCCTCGCTGCCCCACACTGTTTGGATTTGTCTCTGATCAGATCCCAGCGCCCAAAGCCCCTGTATCCACAACACACACCTGGAACAAGAGTCTCCTCCTGCCTGTGCATGAGGAGCACAACCCCTCTAACAAAGATACTATCACTTTTTCTTTGTTCTTATCTTCATGTTGTTGTTGTTTTGTTTTTTTTTTAAATCTACCTTCTTCTGAGGTTATACTGACTCTCTCTCTGCTCAGAGAACTCCTGCACATAAGCAGGGAGCGGATGATTCTAGACTCAAAACAACCACTTAACCTTAACTTAAGTGTTTACAGTTCCAGTGATTTCATTTCCATCTATGGCTCTCAGAAATAGAGACTTTGAATTTAGCTGTATATTTAATTATGATTAGTATTAGTAAATATGTTTGTTTTTTTTTTTCTTTTCTTCCAGCTAATCCTTGTGGAGCCTTTGAGTCTCCTATTCTGTTTGCTCATGTGGGTCCCACGTTTATGAAGAAGTCATGAAATGCTTTCACTATTTCCCTTGTATCATGTAAAGCAGGGGTCTCAGACTCGCGGCCCGGGGGCCAACTGCGGCCCTCGGAAGGATTTTTTGCGGCCCGCCACTTAATTCCAAAGAATAATGTCAGTGCGGCCCGCGGTAGATGTACACACAATCCCACCCCCCTACCGCGGGCCGCACTGACAGATGAAGCTGCAATCGGTGCCCATGCAGATTCACAACAACAGATTATTAATGCAGTTTACATCCCAAAACTCAATTTACAGCAGTTGTGAAGCAACGAGTCTAAGTGGATCTGTTAATACAAGTACACGTGCACATACGGCGTCACCGAAGAACCTAAACAAACCACACATGGTGGTACGCGTGTGCGCACTTCACTTTACGCTCCCACAACCACAGCATCAGAGCACAGAGCAGAGGAGGCGCTGACAGAATTCCCCTGTTCATAAGTATGGGACCTTTATTGGAGGGGGTAATAAGAAATAAAAAACATTGACAGTCTGTTTACCTGCTCAATACTCGGTGCGTAACTTGCTGGCAACCCGATGACCAAGCTCCACATATGTGTCGCCGAAATCCACGCGCACTCAGTGGCAAACACAGTTGTCCCATCAATATGCAAGCACCACAAAACTGCACTGATCTATCCCAGAGGCTTGGCGACATGTTAGCAAAAACTACGAGGCAAAAACAAGCGTCTAACATCCATACGAGAAGCAGATACACTCCAGTGTGGTGCTTTCACACCGGCAAACGAACCAAAACTGGTCCGATTAACGAGCCTCTGTATCCCGGTAGAACAGCGATATCTCCAGTAACCAATACTGATGTTCCCTGTTAATACCGCGGGCTGTCCTCACCTTATCACCATGAACTCATAAAACAGCATGTATAACTTTCTACAAACTCACCGCATCAGCCCAGAGTTCGGGTAACAGCAGAAGCCAACAGCGCTCACCGTAGCGCGCAGCTCCTCACGACGGCGCTGGGGTCTGGTCCTTGGTCTTCTGTCGTCCTACAAGCGCGTTGCTCAGATGGTCCGAAGGCTCTGTCCTCCATGTGCTGGTTCCAGACGGTGGCGAGAAAGACCAGTGCGCAATGACTGGGTCTGAGCGGGTACGTTCCGCCGTCTGCGTGCTGGTCCCATGCGGGGAAAGTGAGAATGCGCTGCTGCTCCTGTCCTCCGCGCTCAAGAACCGCGACTGGTTCCGAGGTGGTGCAAAGCATCCGGACAGAAGCGTGAGTCCAGTTTAGTTGGTGTCCGTCCTCCGCGCATTTGGTTCTTCCCGGGAAAAGCGCTTTTCACTCCCCACTCTACGTCATCTGAGCCCGGACAGAACCAGAGCTGCTCCTGCTGGTTCGGGACTCAGGTTTCGATCTAGTCCGACTGTATTTCTCACACTAGGCTAAAAGCAGGACATTTTTTAAAGGTGAATCAATTGAATGGGCGATTGCCTATTGCCATAAAATTATTTGGTTAATTAAAGCCGAAAATAACAAATGCTGGTTCCTACATGATCACGGGGAACACCGGGACCTCTGTGCAGGTCCAGAACAGAAATACACACCCCCATTTTTGACTTGCTCTGATCTTCGTGTGTTACATTCTTTTTATTGGCCATTGTTGGTAAAATAATTCGAAAATGAATCGCGGCTGCGTCTGGACAACAATCTGTTACTGCGCCGGAGTCGTACAGCGCGTCATTACAGGCAGGAGACGCGTTTCTCCCATGATGCATTTCGAATAGTTCGTTTGGACCTGCTGTCTATGGTTTGGACTCGGGTTGGCGTTCACACCAGAGGTGCGGATTCAAGCGAAACAAGACCACCTCTTTTTTGAGGTCTCGGTCCGCTTGAGTTGGTCTGGGTCAGAGTCCGATTGACGCTTTCACACCAACGCAAACGAACCGAGCTAACCACTTCTGGTTCAAATGGACCGTTTGGTGCGCACCAAAAACTGTTGGTGTGAAAGCACCTAATACAGGTCAAGGCTCACTGATGAGCATCTTCAATCTATCCTGAGGATCTCATATACTTCCTCCTGCAAGCCAAATATCTCTCAGCTGTGCAAGATGAAGCGTAGCCAGGTTTCAACCAGCAAGAAGTAGGCAAAAGAAGAAGAGTAGACGTATTAGTTTAAACTTACGATCTGAATGCATTTTCATATTCTGAACTGTTATTAAAGATTAAGAAAGTGTGTTGCATGTTGTTCTTTCTCTCTCTTTTATTCCCGTGCAACCGCTATTTATCGAATACTCAATGCGGCCCAGCCTCACTCAGACTTTCTCTAATGTGGCCCCCAGGTAATTTGAGTTTGAGACCCCTGATGTAAAGTATTATTACCGCCCACAAAATCCTTAGACTATTATACCATTATACATCCCTCATTAATTATACTATTTAATATTTTCCAAGTGCCTTGGATGTTATTTCTTTTTTGTCCTAATCATTTATGGTAATAATACTTCTCACTCGATCTTTATTTGATGTGTAAATATGGGGAGGAGTCTGTAACACGTGTGCTGTCAATGTGTGCACTGTATGTTTGTAAGGAAATGAGTTGGTCTGAAGTGAATTTTCTGTAAAAGTCCCACATACATGTACCTGAGTCCTCCCTTCCCCCTCTGCTTGTGTGTGGGCCTAAGAATAGCCTGGTGGACATGATCTCATCTCCTCCCTGATGGATGGCCAGCAGACAGGAGCAGGTGGAGGCTGGGCTGTTGTTCTAGGAGCAGGCTAAATCATGGGTGTGCGGAGAACCGTGAGCAGAACATAAATGTATGTGCACCTTCTCCTCCAGAGCGAGAACGTCAACAGCACGCTCCATAAAAGACTCTAAATCAGAATAGAGAGGTAAGAATAGCACCTGCTCAGGAGGAGAACATCATTGCCAGCTTACAGTGCATATGACAGCTCACAGTGCTCATGGCATGTCACGCAGCTAACATGATTTAGTTTATTCTTAAAATCTTTCCTTAGTTTTTTGGAGTTTTCAAATTTGACTTCATGGTTGAAGTTGGGCAGTAGATGTGACACATTTATGACATTCATATTCTCACAAATCAATCCTTAAACTGTGCTCATGAATTGTGTGTTCTGGAGACAATAGCTTATATAGATGACACAGGAATTCCTTTTTAGAATTCAGCTCTGTAAGTACTTCCTTGAATTTTTCACTTTTCTCTGATCAATACTTGTCCCACCGAATGTCACAATCAGTCAGAGCTCCTGCTTTATGGTTCATATCTTTGTAATTACAGGCCCAATCCACATGAAACAAAAACTCCAAAAGTTCTGTGTCTTCTGTCAGTATAAAATGAACCAAGTGAAATGATCCTTTCAAATAGAGTAATAGTGTCCGGTTTATTGGTCACAAACCAAGGGGTGCTATGTGCTCCGCTCGTCCCTCCGTAAGACGTGAGGCCCCAAGTGGACACGTTTAGGTGCACTAAGATTACTGCGAGGTGTCCAGCTCAGTAATTGCGGCGAGTGTTCAGGCATCGTGGGGGTAAGTGGGGAAATTGTCTTGTTGGTTCAACACTTTGCTTGAGGTTAACATTGGTTGTGTTTTTAGCATCTGTGGCGTCCTTCACGTGTTTGGGTTATTCGGTATGTCGCTATGATTTATTTTGTGTCTCTTTTTGTCAAATGTGTACAGGAATGTATGTTAAATGTAACTTGTTATATTTAGGCTCCTGCTGGCGGGAAGCCTCCCTTTATCTTTCTCTGTCTACCTGCTCTGTTCTGTGCTCGTGCTCCTTGGTGAAAGAGCTCACTCTCTGGAATCGTCGTCTTGTGGGAAGTGCTACTGCAAAGTGCGATATTGACTCTGGTAATGGTCCTAATAATCGCAGGTAAATGGGGCCAAGCGACCAAATGGACACTGGACAGTCAGCAGGTCGACGATTTGTGTTTATTAACCCTTTGCAAAAATGGATAATAAATTCAATGTAAAGTAGGGTGACCAAACATCCATTTTTTCCCCGGACATGTCCGTTTATTCACGTGCTGTCCTGGCCGTCCGTTTTTTTTTTTTTTAAGTGATGGAAATGTCCGGGTTTTCTCTTGTAGCGTCTGTGATTCAGAAAGAGCGAGCAGACACAAACAGTGGGTCAGTCTGCAACATGCTGAAATGCGCATTTAACAATGACTTGGACAAGAAATTCTCCGTTTTCCGTCCCGGTCGGGACAAGTGGGAGGCCATGTGCACAGGTTGCGAGGTGAGAGTAGCTCAAAGTCCCACCCCCGATTGTTGTTAATTTTTGTACATTTACTCCACTCAAAATACACTGCTCTGCTACAGTAGAATCAAAATAATCCATTATTCACTCCATAGACTTGGCTGTGATTGTAGTCACAGAGTCACCCAAAGAAAGGGTGCATTGCTGGTTTGTTCATACACATGAACTTTGAACATTTTACACAAATCAACCTAGTTTTAATGATGTTTTAGCTGTCAGACTTTTTTTTTTCTAGTTTCTCATTTAAATGAGTCAGTAAAATGACCAGCAATAAACCTCTGAACTGATAAGCCCCGTTTCCTCTCTGTGTCCTGAGTCACCATCATGGAAAATTCTAAAGCCTCAGCAGAGTTTGTCTTTCCGAGCTTAAATCAGAAAATCCTGCTGTAAAAATAGTTTGAAAAACATCAGAAGAAGAAGTGATGGCCAGAGGATGATTGGACAGTGTCATACAGCAGGATCAGCTCTGAGGCTCACAGGATTCAATGAAATAAACTATGGATTTTTAAAATTATTTACTTATTTATTTAAATTGCCTTGGTACATTTTCTAAATGATGTCAGTAATCTGGGAGATCATAAATTGCAGAATTATTCACACGGTATGTGTCATGTATGTATGTGACTTATATTACACATGTAACACCCAGTGTTGGGAGGGTTACTTTTAAAATGTATTCCCCTACAGATTACAGATTACATACCCCAAAATGTAGTTTGTAACGGAATCCATTAAATTACTTAAAGTGAGTAATGTAATCTGAATACTTTGGATTGCTTGTATTGTCATGCTTTTTAAAACTACATGAATGTAGCAACCACATCCTGAAAATTCTTGTTTGTTCTCTTCAAATTCTCTGTTGTCTCCATGTCTCCATGATGGTTTTACTCCTTGTTTAGTCCTGGTTTAGTCCTTGTTTAGTCCTGGTTTAGACCAGATTTACTCCTGGTTTAGACCTGGTTTACTCCTGGTTTAGACCTGGTTTAGACCTGGTTTACTCCTGGTTTACTCCTGGTTTAGTCCTGGTTTTGGTCCTGGATTTAGATCTGGTTTAGTCCTGGTTTAGTCCTGGTTTTGGTCCTGGTTTAGACCTGGTTTACTCCTGATTTAGTCCTGGTTTAGACCTGGTTTAGATCTGGTTTAGACCTGGTTCAGTCCTGGTTCAGCTCAAAATGTGAAAACAGGAAAATACCGCCGTGTAATCCATTTAGTTCAACAAAGTAACTGTAATCCAATTACCACTCACTGAAACAGTAACTGTAACTAAATACAGTTACTCATAATTTGTACTCTGATTACGTAACTCCGGTACATGTAATCTGTTACTCCCCAACACTGGTAACACCTGTACTGTACCAGGCCTGTGTGTGTGTGTGTGTGTGTGTGTGGCATTTGGAACAGCACTGGTCTGTAACACAGCTGACATCCACTGGAGCGGTGCCGTACGGGGCCTGTGTGTGTGGCGTGTGTGTGGTGTTTGTGGCGTATGTGAGCAGTCTGTTACATGACTGACTTCCATAGGAGCTGCGGTGTACAGTGTACCAGGCCTGTGTGTGTGTGGCATTTGTGAGGAGTGTTGCTCTGTCACATGGCTGACATTATTTTAACAGTGTGTCAGTGACAGAGAGCAGAGCCGGCAGAACACACACAGGAGCACTCATTCATCAGCACTGTGCTCGCATCTCTCCCTCCGAGCGCTACGGCTCACCCACTCCTCCTTCCCAACCCTCATCCGCTCCATTCCAACATGTCGTCCTGTTACTCACTGTTCATCCCCCTCTCCTCCCCCACTGCCAGCCCTCTTCTCACCCTCTACTCACTTCTCATCTACTCCTCATCATCTCTCCTCACCAGTCCTTCACCTGCTCTCCACCTGCTCTTTAGTAACTCTTCTAACACTTCTCCTTCTTCACTTCTCCTCATCATTTTCTTAACCATTCCTCGCCAATTCCTATTACTTCCTCATCTCTTCTCACCTACTCCTACCTTACCTACTTCTCACCATGTCTCTTCACCCTCTCCTTATCTGTGAGAAAAGGGTGAGGAGTTGGTTACCGTTTTTTTTTTTTTTTTTATCCTCACCATTTATCCTTACCTACTGGGTGTCCTCCTCCTTCATATTCAACCCTTCTCCCACTCTCCACTTTCTACTCACCATCCTCATGTGTCCCTGATTCCCACCTTCTCCTGACTCCTTACTCACTCTCCTCACCCTCTCTCCACCCTCTCCTCTCCCTCTCTCCTCACGCTCTCCTCACCTTCTCTCACCCTCTCCTCTCCCTCTCCTCACCTTCTCCTCACCCTCTCCTCTCCCTCTCTCTCCTCTCCTCTCACCCCCTCTCCTCACCCTCTCCTCACTCTCTCCTCACCCTCTCCTCACCCTCTCCTCACCCTCTCCTCACCCTCTCCCACTCTCTCCTCACTCTCTCACTCTCCTCTCCCTCCTCACCCTCTCCCTCACTCTCTCCTCACCTCTCCTCTCCCTCTCCTCACTCTCTCCTCACCCTCTCCTCACCCTCTCCTCACCTCTCCTCCTCTCTCTCCACCCTCTCCTCTCCTCTCTCCACCTTCTCCTCTCCCTCTCTCCACCCTCTCCTCTCCCTCTCTCTCACCCTTTCCTCACTCTCTAATCTCCTTCTCTCCACCCTCTCCTCTCCCTCTCCTCACCTCTCCTCACCCTCTCCTCACTCTCTCTCTCCCTCTCTCTCCACTCCTCTCCTCTCCCTCTCTCCACCTCTCTCCCTCTCCCCTCTCCACCTCTCCTCTCCCTCTACTCTCCCTCTCTCCACCCTCTCCTCTCCCTCTCTCCACCTTCTCCTCTCCCTCTCTCCACCCTCTCCTCACCCTCTCCTCACTCTCTCCTCTCCCTCTCTCCACCCTCTCCTCTCCCTCTCTCCACCTTCTCCTCTCCCTCTCCCTCCCTCTCTCCTCACTCTCTCCTCTCCCTCCCCTCTCTCACCCTCTCTCTCACTCTCTCCTCTCCCTCCCCTCCCTCTCTCCTCACTCTCTCCCTCCTCTCTCCTCACCTCTCCTCACCCTCTCCTCACCCTCTCCTCTCCTCTCCTCACTCTTCTCACCTCTCCCTCACCCTCTCCTCACTCTCTCCTCTCTCCCTCTCTCCTCACCCTCTCCTCTCCCTCTCTCTCCTCACCCTCTCCTCTCCCTCTCTCCTCACTCTCTCCTCACCCTCTCTCTCCCTCTCCTCTCACTCTCTCCTCTCCCTCTCCTCACTCTCTCTCACCCTCTCCTCTCCCTCTCCCTCACTCTCTCCTCTCCCTCTCCTCACCCTCTCTCCTCTCCTCTCCCTCTCTCCTCACTCTCTCCTCCTCTCCCTCTCCTCACTCTCTCCTCACCCTCTCCTCTCCCTCTCCTCACCCTCTCTCCTCTCCCTCTCTCCTCACCCTCTCCTCACCCACTTACCAGGGCACAAGGACTTAACTGTACATTCCTCTTTGGTGAGCACTAGTTGGAGCGGTGGGCTGAATACCTTGGTGCTTACAGGACCCTACGCGGTGGAGTTGGCACGAGGAGGTGAGCAGTGTTCTGTGGCAGTGGAACATGTTTGTGTGGGCCTCAGAATGGCTTTGTCCTGAAACGTGAAGCTAATTCCACTTTTAGACTGTTTTACAAACAGGTCTGGTTCTGTTCACTGCTTCCACCAGGAATAGAACTCCTCATGTCATCGGTTTTCCTTCACGCAAAGCCAACTACATCTGGTTGTCTCCATGGAGATGTTATTGCTATGTAGAAAGTATAGCATTACACTTAGCTATATCTGTAGAGATAAACAGGTGACACAACAAGGCCAATCTGTGCATAAAACAATATCATACTTTATATTTATCTACAGAGTCCGTGTAATTGTTTTTGATCATTTTGTTGAATTTTGTTGTTCATCTTGTTGTATTCCGTGATTATCTTTGAACTCTGTTTTAATATTATTATTATCATTATTATTATTATCATCATTATTATTATTATTATCCTCATTATTATTACTATTATTATTATTATTATTTATGTTTAATTTTTTTTTTTTTCAAATTTGTTTTATTATGTGTCAAACAGTCAAGTGTGAGTGAGTGTGAGTGAGTGTGTGTTTGTGTTGATTTTGTTGTTTTGATGCTTATTTGAGTGTATGTATCCTACTGTCTGCTCTACTGTATCTGTCTTTTGTCGTTGTATTTATGAGGACCCCCTCGAAAACGAGATGGCGAGAATCTCAAGGGGCTTATCCTCCAAACAAAATAAATTCAAATTCAAAATACTGTGAACCAATCTGGGTAAAGCAAACAAATCTCCATGAAGAAAATCTGATGATCATGATGATTCTGCTAATTCACATCTGCTTGTCTCCATGGAGATATTATAGCTCTGGCTTAAATCTCACGTATTAAAGCATTAAACATGCAAATCTTCATGGAGACTTCATTGAAGAGGTGACACCATCGTCCTCTTCACACACACAGTGTAGCTCAACATATGCACAGGAATCACTTTTATTATTAACCAATCAGACAATCTACACCAGTGATGTCATAAGTGCGTTCAACAGGCGTAATGACGATGAAATGTGGTTGGACTTCTCATTGTTCAGCATAAGCATAAGTGTCTCCAGGCTTTTAGCAGGAGGAAGACAGGAAATAAGCACATGGTGTCAAAATAAATTTCTGATGCCCTTTCAAAATAAGTATGAACTCTAAAACTCTACAGTTGCTTCAATACTGCGTGTCACATCAGGAGCTCGGGGAAAGGACTATGGAACGTTTATAGAGGATAATACACTTGATACTTTACAATGTTCCAGTGGCATGTAGAAAGTGAAATGGTAATGAGCCTAATCACTGCAAACACCACAAAACAAAACATTGTCCCTTTTTCTAAAGCATAATTCATCTGATTTGTCAGCAATGTAAAAAAAAAAGTGTCATTTTTAAACATGAGAATATACAGAGGCTAGTGTTGGAGCACCTCTGATGCCTCTGGTGTAAATGGACACTTTTAAATATATGCACGTTTACGTGTCCATGTAGCTCCAGGTGTAAAGTCCGGGTAAGAATGCAGAGTATTTTTAGAGCAATAAAACACGAGTAATATGACAAATGCAGACGCAAGTTTCTTTCCGTAAGCAATGCAACATCTCCATGGAAACAAACAAGTAGCAGCCCCCCACAAGAAATATTGCATAATGCACCTTTAATCAAGCTCTTTCTTGGGATCCAAAACCATTCATTTGAAAGAGCCTTTTTATATTTACTTTTTATGACAATGTGTGGAGTAATTTTATCTACAAACTTATCAGAGAGAAATGACCAAGGTTCAGATTGGTTTAAAATGGTTCAAACTGAAATTTAGGATGTGTTAATATCAGTGTTGGGAAGGTCACTTTTAACATGTACTCCCCTACAGATTACAGATTACACACCCCAAAATGTATCTTGTAACGTAATCCATTAAATTACTTGAAGTGAGTAACATAATCTGAATACTTTGGATTACTTGATTTGCTGTAGAGAAGCAAAGACTAGGAAATCTTCACATAAGATGTTTTGTCTGATAAAAGAAAATAAAAAAAGCCCAGACTTTACTGAACCAAATAAAAAATAGTACTAATAGAAGACAAGGAGACACGTCCACACAGCATGATTTAGTCCTGTTAAATCCTGGTTTAGTCCTGGTTCAGATCTAGTTTAGATCTAGTTTAAATCTAGTTTAGACTTGGTTTTAGTCCTGGATTTAGTCCTGGATTAGTCCTGGTTTAGTCCTGGTTTTAGACCTGTTTTAGGCCTCGTTTAGACCTGGTTTAGATCTAGTTTAGATCTAGTTTTGATCTAGTTTAGACCTGGTTTTAGTCCTGGTTTAGTCCTGGTTTAGACCTGTTTTTAGACCTGGTTTAACGTCCGGCAATAGCCCAAAATGTGAAAACAGGAAAATACCTCCATGTAATCCATTTATTTCAACAAAGTAACTGTAATCCAACTGTAATCTCATTGAAACAGTAACTGTAACTGAATACAGTTACTCATAATTTGTACTCTGATTACATAACTCCAGTACATGTAATGTGTTACTCACCAACACTGGTTAAGATGTATAATTATTATCTTTGTTGTCTAAAAAAAAAGGATGCAACAGAATAATAAAAAAATAAAATAAAATAAGTTTTGTGTGTGTGTGTGTGTGTGTGCTGGTTCAATTTGCTGGTTCAGTGTTAATCTGTATACAAATGCATACAAAAATTAAAGCACAAGAGATTCATTTCGAAATGTTCACATCAAGGAACCGTTCAACAGTCAACTTGTTCATGAACAAGTTGCATTTTGGAAAAAACACTGAAGTATAATTTTTCCTTAATGTTGTACACATCGAAACCAGCACGTCCTGAAACCAATTCCACCTTTGCACTCTGCTCCAAACAGGCCTGGCTTTGTTCACCAATCCAGCTCCACTTATTTCACCATCCTCTCCCTCACGCCACGCCGATTGTTGCATAAATAATAAATGGTTTGTGTGCACTGAGGTCATTGTTGGTGCCGTCAGCGCCGAAGCTGCTCTTGCTCCTATGATGAATGAATATGCAAGCAATTTCACGGTTGGATTGGGAGCGAGAAACAACAGCATGCGCGCTCACCTGTGGCCCCTCAGACATGGTGGAGCTTTATTGGCGGTGCAGGCTGATACAGATCTGGCAGGGCCTCCACAGCCAGACAGTTGGAGGTAAATATCCACGTGAAACCGGAGCGGTGTTTACAGAACGGCCCGTACTTATCATATCTAAGCTAATATCTCTCATTACAGCCATTAGAGAGCTGCAGCGAGCCAGCACAGAGCAGAGTGTCCAGAGACAGGAGCAGGCAGGGGTGGGCAGGGGCGGACAGGAGCAGGCAGGAGCAGAGTCAGAGGAGCAGACAGGAGCAGGCAGGAACAGAATCAGAGGAGCAGACAGGAGCAGGCAGGAGCAGAGTCAGAGGAGCAGACAGGAGCAGACAGGAGCAGAGTCAGAAAGGAGCCAGTATCACAATAACCCTAATTAATTAAGGTATTAAATGTTAATTACTTTTGTTTATTTATTTATTTTTTTACATACATGAGCTGATTTTGAATTTCTAAAAAGAAAATGTGAGTTCATTTTTCATTTCTATAAAAAAAAAAATAAAAATCTTCTAGCATTCATTCAAAGTGTGAGAGCTGGCCAGGACCATGATGACATCACAGAGCCCCTGTACCTCCTGGTTATGTCACAGAGCAGACCGGCCAACACTCCAGACCTGAGGAAACCTAACCAACAAACAATCCACTCAACTTTACAAATGGTCAGAAATTAGTCACCATCATTGTATCTGTTAAATCTTTGTCCTGACAAATTTTTGATAATATTACCCAGTCTATGTATGTTAATGATTATGATGGCTTTGGCAAAAAATTGTGTTCTTTTGAAGTGGGCAACCCCGCATTTACCTACACTGGACTTATGGTTAACTCAGTTATCATCAACCATTCCCCTGGAAAAACTGACTCATGAATGAAATGGTAAACAACATATGTTCTGGAAAATATGGACACCTGTACACATATACTTCATTATGTCATTTAATGCACTTGTTATGGGTGTGTGCTTGAGTATGTGCGTTTATGTGTATGTATGTACATGTATGTAATTGTGTTTCATTTGCATCATTATTAATGTAGTTTTTTTTGTTTGTTTGTTTTTTAAACTTATTTTTATTATTATTTTCTGGTCAGAATTACTATTACTATTGTATTTTTATTTAATTATTATTATTATTATTATGTATTTATTTTTTAAAATGTTTATTATTATAATATTTTTCTAAATTGTATTTATTATTATTATTATTATTATTATTATTATTATTATTATTATTATTATATTTTTTTTAGCGTCTATTAAGAGTGGGTGTGGGGAGGGCGAATTGTGATTTGGGAATGGGGAGGAGGGGGGTTAAATTAGAGCCCGACCGATATGGATTTTGCTGTGGCCGATATGAAACCGATATAATGGTAGCTGGAGCTGCCGATAGCCGATATAATCACCGATATATTTAATGATGTAAAAATTCACTGGAAATGTTGAATTGTTTAAAAAACTTAGGTTTGGCTCTGATGGATTTTAAATTGGGTTTATTGTGGCAACATTTATTGTTATTCTGCCTCTTTATATCATATTTACAGACAGTAGGTTGGCTTAATGGCATTTTTGCATCACATTCTAGACACTAGTGATGTGTATTCAAATTATTTTTAGAGAACCGGCTCTTTTGGCTCGGCTCACTAAAAGCTGCTCGTTCTTTCGACTCCCAAGCGGCTCTTCAGATTGTTTTGTTGCAAGCAGGTCTAAAGCAGGTCTAAACCAGGACTGAAAAAGGCCTAAACCAGGACTAAAACAGATCTAGACCATGTGTAAAACAGGACTAAACCAAAACTGAACCAGGACTGAGTGTTCGGACTCGGTCTCTGTCTCTCGTGCCCAAGATTAGTCCTGGTTTATTTATTTTATGCTAAACTACAGCCAAATATGTTCGTTTTTTTTTATCCTATGTACATGCAAATTTCTCAGAGTTTCATTTTTAGCCGCTGCCGCTGTCAAACCACGAGTCTGCACGCGACGTAAAGAGAAAAAAAGTGAGTGAAAGAGAAAACACGGCTCCCAATACGGAGCAGGCGCTAGTCGTTTGCTTCAAAGAGCCGGCTTTAAGAGCCATTTCGATCGCGACCGACCCATCACTAGTAAAGAAACTAGCGCTATTAGCCTTTAGCCGTAAATATGTGCTCGCCGAGGTAATTAATTATATGCGCAAATGTCATAATTCACACATCTATTCACAGCTCATTTACATATCAATGCTGGTCCAGGAACAAATATACGGCCAATACAGTCACTTTACAATAGACCAACAGAAAACAGCCTGTTTATGTGCGAGAGCTACAGCAGCTAACCCATAACAAATAACCAAAACTAGCTTCAAATTCGATGTATTTCCAACACTCAGCGCTCACACAGGCTCCTCCTCACATCACAAGTCTGCACTAATAAATGTGCTTTTAAAACCACTTACCATCCACCCGCCCGCCGGCGGGCGATTTTCCAATAAAAAATGTTCACTCTGTATATTCACCTTCATTATTGTTTTCACTACTGGCATGCCATACATCGTTTGAAAGCTTAATTTATCAATAAAACAACCATATCATTCATTTTATGCCGTACAACGAGCTCGAATTTATGTGAATTTAAAAATTCACATCATAAATGTTGCACTCTTAAATAATCCAGGCGAATAGTTCCGTTTTGCAACGTTTATTTTATCAAAGCGGTTCATTACATGCGAGGCACGCAGGGCTACAACACCTGAGCGCAGGCCACACTCACAACACCTGGATGGGCGTGTCTGACCTACTTTTATAGCCGGACCCCCCAACTATTGGCACCACCCATTTCCTGGCTGCTCTCGATGCTACAGTGTATTAATTACATTCAAATTTAATAAATTAACAGTGCATATACTGTAATTGATAAATACTACATAACATTTCATCAAAATATATTATATAGATGGGCTACATAAACAAAGAATAAGATACGCGTTTCTTACCTTTGAGCCGGTTCTGTCGGTCCAAAACGCGTTCAATCCATGAAAAGTTGTACTCAATAAATCCGTAATAATCCACAGAAAAAGAATATCAAGTTGTTTTTCCAGAAAATAATTCCATGTGGGGGAATAATCCAGAAAATCGTCGTCCGTATGAGTGGATGAATCCGTGAATGAAAATATTATGTCTCTTCTCCGCCTCTTCTCCCGCTCTCACTTCCCTTTCTCTCCCGCTCTTGGGTACGCTTGTTTTTCTCACACTCTTAGCTTCAAAATGAGACCCTCCCCGCTGTTGTCGGTGGCGGGGTTTAGGTGGGACAAGCCGCTGAAGAAGCTAACCCACCCACGTACTTCCTGGCTATACGCACGCGTCATCAGTTTGTTTACGGGAAATCTCTTCAGTCATTGGATCTTCCAGAAAGTGATTGACATATTGTTTTAGCCTATCACCAGAGCTTTCAAACGGTGGGTGGGACATTCAGATTATATTGGAAACGGACCCTGTGTTTATACACGCAGCCGAGAGGGACGATGAGAGAGACACAGAGAGCAGTAGTAGTAGTAGCAGAACAGCCACTTGGAAGACAATTTTGGCTACTTTTAGGTTTTTTTCTTGAGAAAACATGCCCAGCTCAGAAGAATTAGTATTATAATAAGAACAATGATTATTATTATTATATTATTATTATTATTATTTTGGCACAAATTTGGCAATCTTGTGCCGAATTGTCATTTTGTATACACAAAGGCTCTCAGCATCAAAACCCTTTGTCCTAGAGATCTGAAATTCTACACAGTTGTTGCCAACAACTTGAACAATGAGTGTAGTGAGTCACAAATGCCTAGCATGAAGTATGCCCAAGCTAAGGCCTTTATTTTTTTCTATTTTTTTTTTTTAAGCAAAAAAATACAATTTTTTTTCAATTTTAATTGACTGTACTGTAGGTTAGGCAGCACTCACAGTCTTCATGTACATATCTACAAAAACTAGAAGGCCTAAGCTTTAAATTGGTGCCTCACACAAGCATGTGGGTTCTAAGGTTTTCTTTTAATAAGCTATGGCATTTGGGTATGTCTTACCATTGTGCACACACCAAAATGAGGCGGGTGGTAACAGGTTAAACCAGACTCAAACCGATTGTCAATAAAAAGAAAATAATCTCAGTGTTTGCGCACCGCTGTGGGTGTAAACAAACACACGAGTGACGCGACTCTGGGGGTGTGTTCAGGGACAGTACGGACACACACACAGACAAATGACTCCGCAGATAAATCCTGATGTGGAACCACATATTTGGACATTTATCTGTCTGTAAATTGGATTAAATGAACATAATGTAGAGAGCCTAAGATTTATAACGACTATAACATGCCCACGTGAAATATCGACCCCTATCAGCAAGCATATCAGCCGATAGCCGATATGTTTCTAGGTGCCCATATCGGCCGATAATATCGACCAACCGATATATCGGTCTGGCTCTAGTTTAAATGTGGCATTTGTATCTTGTACATCTTGTGGCATTATTGTGTAAAACAATACCACAATATAGGAAAAAATAAAATAAAATAAAATATATATGACAAAAAAAAAAAGGTCAGAAATTATAAATCGGAATGAGAATGAAACATCTGTGCTTTTTTTGAATATTCATTGGTATCCTCCTTTCATTTCATTTCATTTTAATTTGATGATGTTTTTTGCCTCAAATAAATGAGGAACGGCCTGATCTTCTGTTTAGGCAATTGTCCATTGATCCGAAAGGTGGTGGTTCAAATCCTGCTCTCAACATAAACATCTTTGATAGGTGTGAATCCAGCTCCCACAAATGAATACTATCACTGTGTCCTCGGGCAAGACACTGAACACACACTGCCAATAGTGTCTGCACACACTGCTGAAATCATCCATTCACACACACACTGTATGGATGGGGGAGTTCATCGGCTCCTTGATGTAAAACACTTTGAGCCCTGAAGGTGGAAAAGCTCTATATACAATTTAGAGGTGGGGGCAACATTTATTTTATGTGAATTCATTTCAGTGGACTTGTCATTTGTTCGAGCTTGGGTTGCTGACTGTTCTTGTTTGTACTAGGAACAGAACTGCTACTGCCAACAGCTCCTGCAGTTTCTGTGCTCACTGTCACATGGTTTGCACTTTTTTTTTCACATGGTCTTGTAAGGCTAAGGTGCTTCTGTCATATGAAAATCTTTTCAGCACAGTTCGCAATAAACAACACCTTTGTCAATACTTCAAGTGCGATATTTTTTTAATCAAAATTTATCGTCCAGCAGACCCAGAGTGCTTTCATGTACTGTTGTTGTAGCCGGAACTGAATACTTGTCATACCACGACATGGTGCACTGACAAATGTTTCATGTAGTTTGGCGTGTAAACTGTGATAAAATGTGTTAGTATTTTAATGCTTTAATTTCTTTGTCCCAACCCTACTAAAACTGTGACCGCTCTACCACATGTGGGTCCGGTCAAGTGGTAACGGAGGGAAACAGGGGCAGATTTTTGACATTCAAATGTCTCTACAAACTAGAGGGACTATTGAAATAAGTAAAGTATCAGAATGTAGGAAAGAGTTAACACTCCAACAGGGTAAAGTTAAACCTGTGATATTCTTTGAAGTTGTTGACAAAAAATTTAAAAACTCATGTCAGTAACAGAGGGAATGAAATATGCAGCACTTTTTGGGCAATAAATCCAAACAGTGATAACTCTTGGTTCTCACTTACATATCCTTAACAAACTGGTTTGAATATTTGCTTCATATAGTTTTCTACCATATGGTACAAGATTAGGTTGAAAAACCTCTTACTTTTTGAGTCATGAGATGTTTTATTAAGAAAGGTCATGGTAACGGAGGGAAAAGTAACGGAGGGAAAATTGTTCAAGCAAGTAGAAGGTGCATGATTTTACATCATTTGTCAGTTTTTTTTCTTCTGAATACTTTAATATTACTTCAAAATGAAAGGAAACTATTTTTATAAAATATGTCAGTCCTTCCAAGCAAATTTTTATCATTTTAAATATTTTTTTTTTTATTTAAATCCTGTACCTTCATCAACAGTTCAAAGATGGAATAACACAAGATATGATGAAATACATCCATTTATTTACATGATTTGCAGGTCTTTGAAATTTGTGAAATAAATTTTGTTCCATGTTTCATACATGGTCTGTTTAAAACATATGGAACTTTAGAACCAAAAATGGTACAGAAAAAAGGTCAACAGTTTCATAAACTAGAGTACATATGTATCTGTTCAACACATTTTTATATCAGATGCATTAACTTGAATTTTTGGCCTTGCTGTTTACTTCTGCTTGACTGGGCCCATGTGCGTTATGTTTTACCATTGTTATTAAAATGTTCTTCAATTAACACAAAAGACCTGGGCCTAAAAACTTGAACAATCCTAAATACTTTAGATTTCAGCTTAAGTTCAAGTCAAAAATCGAAATTAAAGGGTCTGCCACCTGTCTCCATGGAGATGATATTGCTTTGCCTGGAATGTTACACAGCATTACATTAACCTAGTGCTGTCATCATACTAAAATTTTAAACTCGATTTAAGGAATAGACTCGATATTCATAACCGATTCTAACTTTAATTTCTATTCCCATGTGCGCTCATATGTGTGTAATCCTCAGTGATCCATGTGTGTAGACTAGTCTATGTGCTCTGACACTTGTTCTGTTACAGCTCAACATCAATCTAAAAACATTCAAGAAAGTTTCATTTCTGTCCTGTGAATGTAACTTTTTTACTATACTTTCCACCAGGTCAGGAATCATGTTCTTCAAGGTATTCTTTTCAATTACCAACAAAGAAGTGCAATTGAATGCAAGCAAGATAAGTTTAATGCCATACTATGGGGCATTCCAAGCATCTCCATGGAGACAGGTGGTCCCACATCCTGAGAAGTTACACAGTGCACATCTGAGAACTGGATGATAAAATAATGAAACCGTTTGAGTTTATATGGCATTTAGTATTCCAGATGTTTGTTATGTGTGCTCCTCTGACTCACCTGGCACAGTGCTCGGCAGGTGTTAGTGAGCTTGCTCCTGCCAAATATGGACCCCCCCTCCACACTTCTGAGACCCCCCCCTTCTCCTCCTACCCCTCCTCGCTGCTCCGCATTCATTTATTACTGCCCGCATTCGCATGAGGTAAGGCCCTTTGAAGAATTCCAGGGCTGTTTGTAGTGCCAAGCGTTGCACAGATGCCAGCACTGGGAGGGGACAGGGAGGGGGGTATGGGGAGGAGGTGGGGTGTATGGGTTCACTGGGGGGCCCTCCGGAGATCAGCCTGTTGCTAATCCAAAACCATAGCTCAGGTGCTCGGCTTTTATTGTCTCTTTCAGTTCATGCCAAACTAATAAGAAAACAATTGGGAAATATATTGAAGTGGATTTTTGTGCTCCAATAAGCCTGTGCAGGAGTCCAGGCTGTGCTGCTCCGAGAAGTCAGGGCTCATGTCACTAAGGCTATGTACAGACTTCAGCCTGAAGTGACCCAAATCTGATTTTTTTACCCCTGCGTGACCTGTATATGTATCTGATCTTTTAATGACAGTGTGAAGCACACAGATTCGATTTTTTCAAATTTGACCCAGGACACTTGGATATGTGCTCCTAAAACCCGTACATATCTGATCTTTGAACAGACAGGTCTCATTTATCCAGACTACACATCACAAATGTACACAAACAAAAAAAAAAAAATCTGAATTAAGCATTAAGCCCTGCAGTCTGAACCTACATGATCAGAGGTACCACAGGCGTACTTCTGCCACAGGGCAGATGTGACTCTACAAGTCGCTTACAACTATTATATTGCTTTACAAGAAAGACTGAAATCTTGCTGGTGTAAAACTCTCTGATTTGATGAATGGTCAGTACCTAAACCCCAGCACATCAGCCAGTCATGAGTCAGTGCTAGTGCAGCCTCTGCAGCTCAGGGAATGAATTGTGGAGGCTCAGAGCTTCACATGAAGCATGGCCTGTCCATGTAAAGAGTGAGCTCTTTAAATTGAGTTCTACTAAGTATCGTTTGGTATCCTGTTGTTGAAAAATGATCATGTGGGAGCATGGGTGATGTGGGCTGAGCTTTGGACAGGCTCGTACTCTTAACTGTACAAAGGCTCTAGTGCCTAGGAGAGATCACAAAATTACATCTTCAGGGATGTTTTTGATGACGGAACAACGATATAACACGATAGAAAGCTCCAAAAAGTTCATTTTGCCTTTAAAGCAGGTTCAATTGTGATTATAGTGTTTTTTTGTTTGTTTTGTAGTTAAAGAGTTTAAATTACTAACTTTAAGCTCAGGGCCGTGTTTTGTGGACAGACAGTCAGGGTGTAGTGTGCACATCCCCCTCACGTTAAAGAGGTCCAGCCTCAGACAGGAACAGCATGAATGATGAGCCGGTGCTTGAGCACAGATGTTCTGATGTTAAACATGAGGTCAAAGTCAACAGTGCACCTCCTGTGTAACATTCCTTCTCTGCTCACTCCTCTCGCAGGATCTATATTTTCATGTAAGAATCCACAAGCACCACTGGGACTCTGTTACCACAAAGAATCGGCTCTTCACCTGTTCTCTGACCCACGACTGAAATATCTCTCTGCTCGTTCATCTCATTTATGGAGCCAGCTATGCTAACAGACAAAGCTAACAGACTCTGCTAAGAGACGGCACAGGCTGAGGTGAGCCGGTGTGCGGAGGTCTAGAGAGGAGCAGACTGTTTTCACTGTTGTCCAGACCTGCTCCTACAGGACGCATACTTAACCTAAAGAATGGGCCCCGCAGGTCACAGGGAGAACGGGTGTGAAGTCTGGGGCTGCTGGGGCATTAATGGGCCACTCGCTAAAGACAAATATTGTTTAACTGTAATTTAAAATAGGATTGAGTTCAACTTTAGAATATAAGCTTTTTGTTACATAAATGACAGATGAGAAATGATGTGTGTGCTGAAAATCTAAAGGTGCATTTTGGGATATGTAGAGGTCTAAACTACAGGCACATGAACAAGATTTAAAAGAATAAAAGACTCAAAAGGACATTTACATTTACATTAAATTGTAGGTTAGTCCTGGTACAGACCCCGTGGAACTATAGACCTTGTTTAACACTGGTTCAGTTGGACGAAGAGGACACTGCAGAAAATCTGACCATCAGACTATCTCCAGTCAAACTGAAGCTTGTGAGCTACAAAAACTTTCCAAAGGATTGAGCAATGATCCATATTACACTGAATCATCTGGATTGATCTGGCTTCATTCATCATATGTCTGTGAACAGTAAACATCTCAATTTGTGCACTGATAGACTGACATATAGTTTATGTTTATAGACATAAATATACCCCATCTAAAGCTACAGTTATTACCTTTATTATCTTTATTTCAGCTCAACTTCGTCTAGCCCCTGAAAGCAGTAGCTCACCAAGGGACAATAGCTGGAGAGGCCTGCTGTAAAAGCAGCTCTTTTTGGCTACAGGAGACCCCTGCACACTGTTTACTGCTAATATAAAGTACATTTATTTCTCATCCACACAGAAGTCAGGACCGAGCTCTGATTGGTTGCAGGCGTCTGTATGGTCTGTACAGTAAATGGTGTATGGTCACATTTTTACTGTATATAGAGCTTTTTCACCAGGCTCAAACTGGAACCACTCTCCCTTTCACGCACAGTGCACAAAAAAGGTTGTTCTAAAGCTGGAGTGTCCAAACTTTTTTTCCATCAAGGGCCACATATATAAACACAGATGAAGCAGAGGGCTGATCGAGGGCTGTAGACTGGTGCTCAATACAGTGAATAATTGAAATATGTGCATGTTTAACATGTTAAAATGAGCCTCAGTCTTTATTCATGCTAAGATCCTTAAAACCACACAATAAATAATAAATACTGGCTTTATCGAGGTAAATTTTTACAAAAAAAACTTGCAGTAAATTTTTAATTGATACAAGGTAATTTGGACCAATTCACCTGGAAGCCTGAGGGCCAAGAAAAATGTGTCTGAAGGCCGCATTTGGCCCAAGGGCCATATTGGACATGACTGTTCCTTGCAAAACACTGATGCATGTCAACATGAACACTGTGTGGGTTTGTCAGAGCTCCACTGAGTGAAAACATCAGGTTCCTGACTTTAACAACAACAGATGAAAACTGTACATCTCCACCATCTGTTTGTTGAGCTCAGTGATACTACAGTGATACCACCAGCTCAGATTTACACCCTTTATCAGCCCTGGTCAGACAGGTGTGACAGGTAAGACAGGTGCAGAGCAGGGAGCAGACAGACAGAGCTTGTGATGTCCTCCCACCACTCACCACACTGAAATATGATGGACAAAGCTTTAAAAAGACTGTGCAAGAAGAAGAAGAAGAAGAGATAGTAAGTTTCTGAACATCCAGGTGCACCCTGTAACAGTTTGCACCTGCTTGTCTCCATAGAGATTTTGCATTGATTCAGTTGCAGGTGTTTTTTATTGATACCTTGAAAAACATACATTACCCACATGCAGTACCAACTCCCACATACATCTCTCACTCACACACTGTAAAACACACACACTGCATCTCTGCACTGGCTTCCTGTTCCATTTACAATTGATTTAAAGATTTTATTATTTGTTTTTAAGCTTTGAATGGACTGGTCCCACGATATGCCCCAGATCTCACTCAGATTTACACCTCCGTGTTCTCTGAGGTCCGAAGGCCAACTCCAGCTTGTGAGGCCTAAGACGAGATTTAAAGCAGGGTGGACAGGTTCTTCTCTGTGACCAAACCTAAACTCTGGAACCCCCCACGTCCCAACAGCCCCCACAGTGGAGAGTTTTAAGTCTCGTCTTGAATCCCATATTTATTCTCTGGCTTTTAACACTGCGTTGTGTGCTCCTCTGTGTCTTTTATTTTATTTATTTATTTAATTTATTGTTTTATAATTTTTAGCTTTATCCATTTCAACACTTTTTTATGTATTATTTTAAATATGATTTACTTGACTTTTATTGTATTAACTTGTCTGTGCAGCACTGCCATGTTTATAAAATGTGTTAAGAAATGAAGTGGATTGTATTCAAATGTACAGGTCAGACATATCCTGTACTCTCAGTACGTACACATGCACATGAAGTGTATTTACAGGTTTATACACAAATGTGAGTGCAGTCCCCGGCTCATGTGCACAAGTTTAAGTTTAAGTTTAAGTTCAGTTGTGTGGGCAGATGTGATTGTCCAATAGACATGATTTAAGAGAAGGAGCTCATATTTCTGTGCCATTAGTGCATCGTGGATATTTTATGGTTGCTATGGTAACTATGGCACAGATATGACAAGGAGCTGAACATGTAGCAACTTTGCTAACTTAAGGCTTTTTAACAGATTTCTAACAACAAAAAACATGTAGTTACTTACATTCAAATCAGAACATAAGACTGGAGCACGGTCACACCTTCACTGAAAGACTTTTTAACAAAAATATGAGCGGGCCTCACAGAATTAGTTTAGTTCAACAGCAGCACACACAGACACAGAGGTGAGCCTGGCGTTAAAAGGTGGTTCTATCAAACAGTAGACTGATTTATTTTGTTTACTGGAATAACATATAATTACTTTAAAAGTCCAGGTAGAAGTTTGAGTCGTTTTGGGAAAGTTGACACTATCATATCTATTTATATATGATCACTTTAGTTCATACAGTACATGCTCAGCCCTCATGATGACAAATCAGGATACTGCATCTACATGCCTCAGTATCCTGGATACTATCAGAAAAACTCAGTAAGAGTATCCTGGTGTCTCCTATCCAGGATACTGGCATATCCAGGACACTGTGTCTACACGGACCCTCACATCACCAGGACACATGGCAAAAGGAGAAATTCAACTCATCAACTGGACACAAGTTTATTCTGGTCGAATAGATTTCACAGTTCATCCATGTTGTTTCTTCAGTTGTGGTCAGACGCTGGTGGACACTGTCTTATTTCTGCCTGGAAGGGAGTAGTTAACTACAATGAAACTCCTCTGAAACTAACATACCTACTTGTGTACTTGTGGCAGTGTTCACCAGCGTTCTGACCAGAAATGAAGAAGCAGCTTGGATGAGCTGCAAAATGTGTTCAGCGAAAAAAAAGTTTTGTCCAGTTAACAAACTGAATTTCTCCTTTTGCCTCAGACTCTACCTGGATGACTGAGGAATTTTACACACATAACCAGGATACTTAAAAAACCCCGATCATAACCGGGATAGTGTATGTATACACACTCACTGTGTTACAGTTCTGCTGCTACTACTCTGCACAGCACAGTGTTCACTGTACAGTCTGACAGCAGGAAGGGCAGACCTGTGGAACGTCTCCTTCATACAGCACGATGGATCAGTGTGTCACTGAAGCTGCTCTCCACATTATTATTCTGACTGCATTTTACTGCTCAGTGTGCTTAACAACCCAAAAGTGATATTAGATGTCTGACTGATTCCACAAAATGAGATTGTTTGACTGGAGACATTCCAACTGGTTAGACAGGTGTGACAGGTGCAGAGGCAGGAGCAGACAGGGGAGACTGTGATGTCCTCCTGTAGACATCAGCATTGAAATATGACAAAGGAGAGGCTAAGAAAGACCAGACAGCCTGTTTGGTTAGCTCCCGTCTGCATGCCGCAAAACCACTGAGCTACTGTCTCCTCACCCCTCCTCTCCTCCTCCCTCCTCCTTCCTCCCTCCTCCCTCCTCTCCTCGTCCTGTCCTCCCCCCTCTGTCCAATGACATCATGGAAACTAAGAATCAGACGAGTGATGCGGCACAAGCGCTCGACTATTCCGA
This sequence comes from Boleophthalmus pectinirostris, assembly GCF_026225935.1. NCBI lineage: Eukaryota > Metazoa > Chordata > Actinopteri > Gobiiformes > Gobiidae > Boleophthalmus > Boleophthalmus pectinirostris. The sequence continues at coordinate 307,586 of NW_026571047.1, forward strand.
GAGTCCGTGGGGAAACAGACAGCTAAAAATAGAACCTGAAAAGGACGGATTCTTGGGATAGTTTGAGACCGAGCGCTGACTTTGAGTGGCAGCTAAAACATGATGGTCAAGAGGTAAGGGTTCAAGTGCAGATGAAAGGTTTTCAGGTTGTTCTTGGTTTGGTGGGATAGTACCTGTGGTCAGTATATATCATATCAGTTAAGTGCCAGCTTGTGGAAAAAAATCTTGAAATGAAAAGACATGATGATGATGACGATGAAAATGGTGATTCCTCTGCCTATGTCATCAATACTCAAAACTCCATCCAAAATGCAGAGACAGTTCACAAGGAAAGCATTCTTCTTACAGTTTAAATCTTAAATAAAGGTGTAATTTCTTTTTATTTGTTTGTTTACAACGTGGTTACTAGGTAAAGAACTGGAATTACCTCAGCGTATATCACATCTCCTGCAAGATTTTTAGTAAATGAATATGTTAAATACAACATGTTAAATAAAATAATGTTTACTATGTTTTGGTGAAAAAGTACTCCAACCTATGCACTTTTAAGGTCCTATATATTGAGCAAAATTGACTCCAGTGAGTTACCTGGAGTTTGAGTAATCCTTTATTATTAGTCTGTCTCCATCTCCTAAGCTCCAAATGCTCTGTTCCACATGTGATGTTGAAGCGATAGTTTTAAAATGAACAGCTCCTTTTACCTTTTGTTTAGTAGAGATTGGAAATTTCAGGGCTGAAATTATCCAAATGATTCTAGTGAAGGTGTGTGGAGGTTAAAACACAGTGGTGTTTTCAGTTTGAAAGAAGAAGTCAAAGTAAATATGCAGGGTTTCTGTGTGAATGAAATAAGACACAACTCCAGGTCTGTTTGTGATGAGGAAAGAACATTATAAGACACATCAGACAATAGTATAATATGGGCTCTTTAACTTTTGACCAATAGCAGTAGATTACTGATCACATGGTTGGGATGAAATGTTCTAACTGTTGTGTTGTGTTTGGCAGTGAGCCAGTTCACCTGTGCACCTGCTTTTTATAACATGATTATTCTGAGGATTGAGTTAAGCTCTTCATATTTGTGTTGAATGGGATGTGGATGCAATGAAGTAGCAAATACTTGGTCTGCACACTGAAATTAGGCACAGTTTTAAATTACATACAAATGAAACATTTTAAACCATTTCAAATGCCCTACCTGATTTTCACAGTGATTTAACTTTACACAAGCCACACAAGCACTTTGGCCTCTCAGTGAGGAGGACAGGGACCTCACAGAGACGTTCTCAAAGTGACAGTGGCTCAGTGGTTAGAGCAGTGATGCCTCAACCTGAACATAGTCCTATCATTCTGTCCTTAGGTAAGACACTGAACCCACCTCGTCTTGTATGAGTAAGTATTGGTCAGAGAGGCCGATGGTGCAAACTGGCCCAATGACAAATTTTCAGGCACAATATATCACTACAGAGAGATACTGCCATTAATGATATTATTGAAATGACTTGGCACAATGACAATAAATCAGAATAATCCTCAAAACTCATTTTTAAACACACAAGGCCTGAGCTGCAACAGATAAACGGCACAATAAACCAATAATAAGTCCTCAAAGTTAGTTTTTCATCCCATTACAACTCCAATCTTTGTATACTGCATTAAAAATAGCAGAAACCTCCTGAAACAAAAAACATATAAACAATAAATAGTCCCAAAATATATTGCTCCAACTTTCATATATTGATCTATAAGTCAAGTGAGCGGCCTAATGCAGCCGTGCTTCTGTCAGCTTGCCCTGGGGCACACGGTTTAACATACTGTTATCAGCAGGCGTGTGGGGTGAAGAATGACACAGTGGAGCACTTGGAGGCGCTTTGACAGGCCTGTTAAGTACATTACAAGTGTATTATTATTACAATCTGCATGAAGTTGAAACATTTTCTCTGTGTATGTGTTTGTTTCACCCTCAACCTAAAACATAAAGAATTTTACACATAAAAGCCGTTCTGGAAAAGGAACGAACTGGAACCCCTGAATATCATGCAATGTCAAAATTCTATCTAAATGAAATTAAACATTGCTTGTGCAAATAAAGCTCACCTTTTGGAAATAAGACAATGTCAGATTTTTTTCTACTTACCCTGGAAAATCTAAATGTAATGACTGTGATTTTGTGTTAGAAATGTCTTTATTTTACAAATCTACAGTAGTATTGATATAGAGAATCCTCAGTAATTTGTCTTTGATTTTTACCACTAATCCTCTCCTCAGTTTCTCCCACATGAGGACATCTTTCATCATGGATAAATAGTATTATTGTACATTAGAGGTGTAATGGTGGTAGGCGCCCGCACACCGGCCCTGCTCCTCTCTCATCCATTTGTACAGGTGTGCCCATGTTGTGTGCTATATTTGGCCTTCTTCACATATTCACTGTATTTATTACAGATACTTTATAACTCATTTAACAATTTCCATAAAATCTGATTTGTCAAAAGTGACTGGTGCTGCCAGCGATACTGTGAAGAGCATAACGTTTCTCCGCTTTTCTTTATGTTTTTCCTTCATCTTTCATCTAGTCAAGTCATGTACTTAAGTAGACACTTTAGACTGCTGTATTTTACTTGAGTGCATTTTAAAGTATTTTTTACTTTTACTTCATTACATTTGAGACAGTATTTTCTGCTCCACTACAGTTTTGAAAAGTAAAAACATTTTAAATTTTGTACACAGTTTTTACAGTGTAAATACATAAATACCTGCAAGACAAATATGTTTGATGCCACACTCCTAAGCTATAACATCCTCATGGAAGATAAGTTAAGAGTTGCGTGAACAGTGCCTCCTCCCGTACTCGCCTTTAAACCAGAACTAAACCAGAACTATAATACCAGGTCTAAACCAGGTCTAAACCAGGACTTAACCATGCTGCTCAGACCGTGCACCGCGCCTCCTCCCATACACCCCCCCCAAATTCCGCGAAATATTGCTGAATAAAAAAGCGGTTTGTGGTTCAAAAAAGGCTCGAGACCACTGCTATAGACGGTATAAAGAAAAGGACTAAGTGAACATGATGTTACCAACATCGCTTGGCTCAGGTCAAATGAAGCTCATGAGGCTAGCAGAATTTGGAGCTGAGTTTCATACTAGAATTAAGAATTGATTTATGGACAAAATAGAAAAACACCTGGATCATGTAGAGAATATGAACATTTAAGACCAAAAAGATGAGCCTGACAGCAGCAGAGAGCCCCTTAACCCTCTCAGGCTCAAATTAATTTTTAGTATCAGGAAAAATCTGATATTTGAGGAAAATTATAATATGGGGTAGTAATACACAATCCTGACTTTTTTATCCTTTGTGAACAAAAAAAGTATTTTGCAGTTCTGGCAGGCCGTTTGCGTGTAGTCATTCTTTGCACAGTCTGCATCGTCCACATTTATCAGCATGGATGGGAGAAAAGGCTCCTGAGTAAAAAAAGCTCATAAAATATGGATGTGGAGTAAGTAGGTAATTGGAATTTAGCTGTTGCAAATCTGCAACGCCTGCCTGGAGAGGGTTAACACCGACTGTCACAAATACTCAACAAATCCTAACCCTGACACTAAACAAGATATGCCCAATGCTGGTTAATGCATATGAAGCAAACCAGACTGTAGAATAGGCCAAAAAGTTTAGAAAAGTCAATCATATTGTCAGGTCAAGTGCAAGAAACAAACATGTTATACTGGAAACAGCTACAGTGGCTCCTGCAGCTTTTTATCTGAACACATCAGTTTTATTGCCATTGTTCCAAAATACAAACTTGTTTTATCCCTGCCAACAGTAAAGAGAGGCATAAATTGTCTAGTTTTTTTGGTTATAGGTTTTTGTTTAGGTAAAATTACGGAAAACACAAATAAAATATGACTATACTGACTCACATGTTAGAACAAGTCACGAATGGGCCAAGTGCATAATGATTTTATTTAATTATGCACTTGTTTCACAATTGTATTATTACCAAAAAAAAAAAAAAACACCTTATATAAAACTGAGACAAAGCAGTGGTTTTGTATAAATCCACTAGGACAAGGGACACACGGCTCAAAACTGGGACTGTCCCGGGGAAAAAGGAACGTCTGGTCACTCTACACATGTAGGGTAAATGTTATTTTTTAAAGTGACAGTGACCAGTTTTATAAAGTACACTCTTTAATTCCTGTTTTATTCAGAGTAAGCAAATTATATTCCTTTAATCCTTAAATTATACACTGATTAACTTAATCAAAATGAAGAGGAGGGAAAGGGATGGGACGAGATCTCGTGCCACGCTGCACTGAGACCTTTGACTGAGGCACAAAGGCCGCTGGGACGAGCTGTGAAAATGTTATGGCAGCAAAACTTGAATTTCCCTTGGGTTCAAAAAAGTATCTCTCTCCTCTCTCCCTCCCTCTCTCTTTCTCTCTGTCTCTTGTATGAGTTATAAGTATTTGGATTTTTTATAGGCTGTAATGCATTTTTAGGCCCTGAAAAGCTGTTTAAGAGCAACTTCAAACAGCTTATTTCCTTCGGACATTTCTAATTTGTGTATTTTCACTTTTGGCACCAGTTCCTTACATTCACTTGTAAGTGGCTGGGTCTCTGTGGGCAGGCTGGACACGGGCACACACTGGAAACTATTACTACATTATTTACACTCTGCAGTGGATCAAAGGAACTGTTTTTCACTACAGAGTGCACCACCACAGAGGAGGAGGCGGAGTGTTTTGGGAAGACCCTAGTTTAAAATAAGATATGAAAAATCTCCAGACGCTGTTTATGACATGGAGATATGCACAGTTGCTAGGCTACAGTAGTTTACACATAACAAGTGTATTTTGGTCTGAAATAGCGACGTCCTTACCTGGGTTATCGCACGTGTCAACAGTGTAAATACATTATGGAAACTTCCTACATACTTTCACTGAGGGACAGAGGTGATTTCACACACCACAGAATGTGAACTTAGTCTAGCGTTAAACCAGTGGATATCTGAACAGCAGCACTGCAGCTGATTTTTACTGTCTTCTAAACTGAAACCTTCTGAAGTTATTCTCTCAAACAGAAAACACTCTGTTCCACATTATGATGTGCTAATGCAGAAAATACTCTATTGTGTTTTTAAACTCAATACATCTTCATTAGGATCATTTGGATAATTACAGACCTGGAACTCCCAAACTGAACTCAAAAAGAGGTAAAAGGTGTAAACTAGAAAACTACTACTTCATGACATCATAAGGTGGATCAGAGCATTTGGAGATGTAGACAGACTAATAATTACTCACATTACATAACATATGTGAATAAAACAAAATACAACTCCAGGCCTTTTTTTGAGGAGCTAACAATATTATTATAAAGCTTAAACGGTGATGAGGTTATAAGCACTTTTCACAACATTCACAATGAGTTTTGCTTCCTGATCTTTGAGGATAATAAAACATCTCAGTAAAACATGATCCTAAGAGCAGAAGGGTCTGGAATCGGACAATAAAAACCTTCAGAAATTTGTGACACATTCTAGTTCTGCGGCTGTTAGTGTGGGGTTATGACGGAGTTATGACTATTCGCGTTGTCATTAGTGGAGGAACGGTACATGTAGTAGTGCCAAACTGTTTCGGTACGTGTCATTCAGTTCGTGCAATTGTTGAATGTTTACATTCCTCTACTACATGTGCAGCTACAGGGAGGCTCGGCTCTTTAATATTTAGGAGGAACATCCGTGATTGGGCAGGGTTTCCCACAGCGCTTTATAGTTAGGGCGGCCTCCTTGACAACAACTGCCCCCCACACCTTGACTATTAGTGCTGCGCTTTACTTTTTGAAAAGTATTGTTTATTGTTTACAAGGAATTTATTTTTATAATATTTTACACATTTGCTGCTTACTTGAGAACATTTGATTGATTTTTGACAACCGTTAACACCTCTAGTTGTCATGACACTCCATCCATTCATTTTCTTCCACTTTTCCGGGCTAAAATTATAAAAGTTTAAACTCAATTTTGAGCCAAAGGAATAGACTCGATGATTTCAATGCCACAGTAGTTCTAATTTCGATAATATTAATATCAATTAGTATTTAATTTCCAATACGTTTGACAACCCAAATGTCCACATTAGAAGGTGTAGCAGGTGCAAGCTGGGTGTACAATGGCATTGGTTTTGTAGGTTGATAGTTTTCTGAGCAGCCAGTCCCTTCTGAATTCTGCTCTGATCCAGAAGAGACTGGAACCGGACCACAAGGTCGTGAAAATCCTCCGTAGAAGACATCAGAAGTGAAAACAAAATATTTCACATCTTTTACCTGAGAAATATAACAGTTTTGTGCTTTGATTGTTGATTCTGAAGAAATCTGTACTATCTTTTAGTGTAGCTTTTTTGTGTAGGTATAAGCCGCCATGTCAGCCTGTCAGTCACTTGGGCCTGAAATCGAGGAGACACCATCAACTTTGTACAGTTTTGTGAGAGCATTTCTTTTTGGCTGGACAGGCGTACCATTTCATCACCAACTCAAACACCAGAGTGGAGTAAGAGCCAGGCCTTCCCACTTGTGTTTACTGCTCTGCCTGGACACTGCTGTGATGCTGCAGGACAAAGAGAAGAGACACTTTTTTGCTCTAAACTGCACTGAGACCTTTAACTGAGACGTGAAGTGGAAATGTTGCTGCAAAGCTTGAATTTCTCTTGGGATCAATAAAGTATCTCTCTCTCTTTAGGATCAAACACAGACACATGTTATTTTTCTCCTTAAATAAGATGTTTCTGAGTCCCTGTTTTTGGGAAATGAATTGTCGTGAGGTCTAAACAGCTCATCTTACCTTGCTGTCCTCTCTCTGGGTGCTGGTTGGTCAGACAGAGCTCCCTTGGGTGCTGTCCAGTGAACGTGGCTTTGCTCATGGCCCTTTGCTCCCCTCCTCTTCTCACCTGGACGCAGAGACAGCTGTTAGCACACACATGATCACTGAGTGTGAAGAAGCAGGAGGGTAAACAGTGTAAATCCTGCCTTATTGTTAATTATTTACACAATTTGGAAAAAAAAAAAAGGACAAGGGCAATGTGGTCTAAAAAGGTTACACAGCTTTATTTAATATTCTAGATATTTAAAAGTTATTTCATTTTTTCCAGGCACACAAATAAAAAAAAACCTAATTAACCCAACAATCATCAAATTAGCCTTCAAAAATGTAGAATTTGACCAAAACTTAACTAAACACAAAAACCCTGAGGCCTAAGCTTGTATTACAGTGTGAACCTGGACATATATGGAGCTTCACTCCAAATCACCACAAGACCCTTGTATCCCACAGCGTTCATCCAATAATATCTAACACTGAGAATAAGAACAGACCAGTAGAACAGGAACACAGGAAACGAACATCAGGAAGACCATTAACTACCACCCCCAGGCACACAACAAAAAGGTATTTATGTAGAACTTAGAGCAGGCATGTCCAATCTATGGCCCGGGGGCCAAATGCGGCCCTCAGACAAATTTTTCTTGGCCCTCAGGCTTCCCGGAGAATTGGCCCAAATTACATTGCATCAATTAAAGCATAACTTTTTACTGCACGTTGTTGGAAAATCAACCTTGATAAAGCCAATATTTCATTTTTAGTGTTTGGTTTTGAGGATCTTAGCATGAATAAAGACTGATGGCTCATTCTAACATGTTAAACATGCACATATTTTAATTATTCATTGTACTGAGCATCAGTCTACGGCCCTCGATCGGCCCTCTGCTTCATCTGTGTTTAGATATGTGGCCCTTGATGAAAAAAGTTTGGACACCCCTGACTTAGAGGATTACACCTTACATGGGGCTTGAAGCACGACTGAAGCGACTGCCGTCACCACCGCCAACTCCATACAACACCCTTAACCCAGTTATCATGCAACACTTTAGAAAAGGTTTTCACTATGTGAGAACATTAGAACTGTACTACTTATGCACATTGCATACAGCTACATAAAGGCCTGACAACAACACTGAGGCGTGCACTACTTTTTTCTAGCTTCCAATCAGTAACATGAGTGTGTCATGCACAGCACTGCATTCATGGACGCACAGCGATGTAAAATTAGATTACCCATGACCACCTTGTTACAATTACATTCTAGGGCTAAAGTAAAATATGCATTTTTACTCATCTTTTGTGATTTTTCAATTTAAAAATGAATAAAACAACATGAAAAAAACAAAACAAAAAAACAACCTACAGCCAACTAAATGCACCAAATAATGCACCACTATTTTATGACAAACCATCTTCAGTACATCCAGCACATGCTTCTCAACAAAACTCCACCATTTTCACATCTCACTCCTAACACTGAAGTATGGGTAAAAAATGATCTTAGTAGGACAATGAAGTGTACTTTACTCTTACTTTAATCTACAGCGTATAAGAACCAAGATAATAAAATATGGCATCGCAGTGGCTGCGGGGCTGGCACTCTTGCCTCACAGGTCACCCGGGTCTTTCTGTATGGACTTTGTTCTCCTTTTGTCTGGGTGGGTTTCCTCCAGGTCCTTGACTTTCCCTCATCAACCCAAAACATATACTATAGGTCAAATCCTGCAGCTAAGTTCGTCCTGACCAAGGCTGGCTCAACAACTTTAATATAAGCCCTACAGTTTTTTTTTGCCTCTTCCGGCACCTACTTTTTATGTAGTCAGTTTCTTTTTATTGTCATGTTATATGTGCAAAATAAATAAATAAATAAAAAACATCTGGAGGTGGGTTCACGGCTCCTGACAGTTTGCCCCTGCGACTATGATGGAAGTTCATAGTAAAGAAATATTTTTGTTACTCTTTACATTTAGCTACCACAGTTGAGTCATTCTTAATATCTTCTGTCTCACGAAAGAAAATCTGGACAGGGAGAGGACATGGACAGTCTGGACATGGGGGACATCAGGTCTGCGGTGAAGCTTTTAGGTTCTTAACTGATGGGACAATGTTCAAAGCCAAAGCTCTGATACGAGTTTACAACATGCACTACAGAGGAAGGTCCAGTGACGCCCAGGACATGTCTCATGTGGACTTATCACAGAAGACAAAGCCGCACGCTTCAACACAAATGTTTGGCTTATGCTATTACACCAGGCACTGGCTATGTTCACAAGCACACAAACAATGATTATTCTCAGATTTCTGGACCATTCAGATTATTTCAATGACACACAAAGCACAAAATCTGATGTGACTGATCAGAGAGGCAGAAAGAAATGAGACACTGCTGCTGTTGAAATCTTCACAGTCAGAGTTTGAGTCTGGATGTAACTGCAGCCACTGAACCAAAGCTGAACACTTCATGTCTTAGAAAGTGATTTAAAACATTTATAACAATGTAAGGAGGAATGATCATAGAGTGGTTTCTGACCATTTATCAGAATGGTTTAACAACTGATACAATGACAATGAAGTATTACAGCCTAAATACACTTTTCTTTCCAACTCATGTTCTTCACAGTCAGTTTGAGTTGATGCCATCAGGCAGAAGGTACAGGGTCCCAAACTGTAAACTGAACAGATTCAAACATTCTTTTGTGCCATTAGCTGTTAAACTGCTAAACTCAGATAGTGCAGTTAAAAAATAATTATAAAACACTTAGGGAATGTGCAATCAAAACTGCACATAGGCTAAGGGAATGTGCAATAATTAATAGAATACATGAATGCAAGGGCTTGTCTGTTAAGAATAATTTAAAGGGCCTGTTGGTGCATCACTTGTGGTCATACTTGGTCTCATGTTTACTTTGTTTTATGGTGTTTGTTTATGTGGTGCTTTGTGTTGTGTTGTCCTGTTTTTTAATAAAGCACGTTACCCCCTGTCCCAAGACAAATTTCTCCCATGGAAGACAATAAAGGATTATCTTATCTTATCTTTATAATACACAAAACACAAGGTCACATTGTTAAAGGCCACAAGTAGTGACTATGGTTAAAGTATCTGTATCTGATTTTTGTTCCATGTATTTGAGCTACATGGCTCAGTACAGATGGTTTGTATAAGCAGCTCTTGAGGACTACATGTGTATGCTACATTCTGTCTGCATTTATGTATGTGTGTATTTATTGTTTATTTGAATAGGGACAGAGGTGTCACTGATCTGATGCAGCTGTCACAGTGTTTATAGTCGAGGTTAATTCGTAACACCAATCACCAGTTATAATTATATAATAATAATTATAATGTGTTGTCAGATAAGCAGGAACTGCGTGTTAGAATGATAGTTGTTGTTAGCTTTACCGTCATAACAAAACTCCACTCTGCGTTGTGAAAAGTGTTTATTATTAGGATTAGGGTGACCACATTTCAGTTTGTGAAAACCTGAACACCTTACTGGGGGTGGGGCCTCCACATTGAGCTACTCTCACGTCGCAAACCTGTGCACATGGCCTCCAACTTGTCCCGACCAGGACAGAAAACGGAGAATTTCTGGTGCAAGTCATTGTTAAATACGCATTTGCCCTTCGGCATGTTGCAGACTGACCGACTGTTTGTGTCTGCTTACTCCTTCTGAATCACAGAGCTACGAGAGACGCTCAATTTAATGTCCCCATGAATGGTAATGAAAACTGTAAAAATGAAGACATGAACATATTAAAAATAAAAGTAACACAGAGTCACGTTTATGTTGGTGGCACAGCTGAGTCTGGGTAATGTTGGCTCCAGTGACAGTTCACAGTGAGAGTCCAGTGCTGCTTATCGGTCAATCTGCATTTTATGACCCAAGAGGCTTGAAGACACGAGGAGAGAAGTGACCACAACTAGTGTTCAAAGGAATCGATGCTATCTGAGAGAGTGAAGCTAGAACAACAGAGGCTGGAGGAGCAGGGCTGATCACAAGATAGGACCCTTCTCTGAACCTGGATACTCATCTGGTCCAGGACATGTCTTTAGTCCTCCTTTGTTCTTCTTTTGCTCCTCCTTTGACCCTTCTGTTGACCTCCTCTGGTCCAAGGCACTCCTCTGTTCCTCCTCTGATTCTCTGCTCCTCCTCTGCTCCTATTCTGGTTCAGAACACTCCTCTGGTCCTCCTTTGGCTGTTGTCAGGTCCTCTGCACTTCTTCAGGTCCTCCTCTGATACAAGACATGCCTCTTTTCCTACTCAGGTCCTCCTTTGCTCCTCTGGTCTTCCTCTGATCCTTCTCTGCTACTCTTTTAGTCATCCTCTGCTCCTCATCTGGTCCTTCTCGCTTCCTCTGATCCTGGTCCAGTATACTCCTCTGCTCCTCCTCTGGTCATCCTGTGGTCCTTCTCTCCTCCTCCTTTCCTCTTCTCTTCCTCTGGTCCTGTACATTTGGCAGTTCCAGGACACTCCTCTGGTCCTCCTTTGGTCCTCTGCTTCTCCCCTGGTTCTCCTCTGGTCTAGGACACTCTGCTCTTCCTCTCCTCTTCTGGTTTGGGTCATTCTCTGATCGTCCTCTGCTTCTCCACTGTTCCTCCTACACTCCTCCTCTGCTACTTCTTTAGTCTTCCTCTGGTTCTCTTCTTCTCTTCCTCAGCTCCTCATCTAGTCCTTCTCGCTTCCTCTGCTCCTCATCTGGTTCTCCTGTGCTCCTCCTCTGGTACAGGACAATCCTCTGGTCATCCTCAGGTCATCCTCTAGCCCTTCTCTCCTCCTCTGGTCCAGGACATGTGGCAGGCCTCACCTTAAAGCACACAGTGACATGTCTTGGTGTTTACGGCCACTCCTCTGCTGTTGGAATGTGCATCTATCTTTATGAGCGTGTGCGCTAAAGGACGGGGCTGTGTGGGACTACGGGACAGGAGGACTATGGGAGTGGGGGACGTGGCTCTTAAAGATGCTGTGGAGCAGATTGTGTCAGGCCCAGAGCTTTGAAGAGCTCACAGGCATCTGAAACACGACAAAGACCTTTAGGAGAAGACAGCCACAGGACACAGGGTCATCACTCATAAACGCACATGGAGGAGCCTTCAGTGGTATCAGGAGCACAGCACATCTGGTACTAAGACGACGCATCTGATGAACACAACCATCTCAACTTCACATAAAAACTGTTTGTGTACTTAGTTTAGTTTAGCTGTTAGCAGTGGCCCTCGCAAATACGGCCCTTCCCACCCGCAGCACTTTTTCAGCAGGGGGCGGCTGTCAATCAAATCATGATTTATGAAGAGAAAATAGTGAAATAAAAACACCAGGACCATGTAGAGTAGGTTAATACCTGCTTTACATAATGATAAAACGATAACACCAAGTGGTCTAGTGCACTGTTTCCCAAAATTATTTTCTGGGAACCAACATTTTAAAAGTCACAAACCTTCACCACCCAAGTCAATAGGCGAGTTTCAGCTGACGTCATTGTTATTAAAAGCCCGCGTCGCATGCTGGGAAATATTTTGGTCGGAGGCAAGAAACATGATAGCAGTCAAACACAGTGCGTAATCTCGCGTATTTCTCCCCGATAATGGTAAATTGCTGCATTATCAGATGCACCAATAGAAGCACAGAAGAAGGAAAATGTCTTTTTCGTATTCTGAGTGAAAAGAACCGCTAACGGCGAATTAAATGGGTTTCAAACATTCGCAGAGCAAACGTAGAAGATCCTAACAAACCGTGGACTCCAACAAGTTCAACAACACATTGAGACTCTTGGAGGTTTTCATCTTTTCTGCTGTGAATGGCCCAGGAGTTTCCACCAAGTCATTGTGGATATCGCCGAAGTGAATGTTTGGCCAGGTTGTTGGCGATTCTGACCAGAAATTTGGTTTGGTCCACCTTTTGTAGGGGTTGAAAAGGGTGATTTGGCGTCCATCAATGCTTATGACCAATTTGTGGTCAAATGGTCTTGGGTCCTCTGCCGTTAGAGTGAATAAATAACAGGGATCAATACCCTTTACGTGCTTTCTCGCTCCATCCGTCATGTTGAACTAGTGTTTCTTGCCGCCGACCAAAATAATTCCCAGCATGCAACGTGTGCTTTTGTCAACAATGAAACTTACCTATAGACGTAAATCACAAATTAAAGGTGGATTTGAGCATTATTGAACATTAATGAGGATATTTTATTGTTGACTGAGTGATCGTGTCTCTCTGAACAGTTAGAATAACTCAAGTTTTAAACAATGAACATTTGCAGCAGATTGTCATTGAAGCAGCAATAAAAAGATCCATAAGTCGCCTATTTGGACATTAAATGTACCCCATTTATTTTTCTTTTCAACATTTAATTGAACCAGCAATTCTGGAAAAAAAATAGTCAATAAAATAAAGACAAAAAGATTAGAAATGATACAAAAACATTTGAACCTTTGTCTTAACATTTGAACATTTCTATTGAGATAGGTGGGCCTGTCTGTGTTTTTGTAGTGTGTTTGTGTAGTGTGCTGACCTCGCAGCATTAGGATTCATTCACTCAACGGTAGGCAGGTACTTTTTTTTTATTTAACCAATCGCGGCTGTTTGGTCGTGATGTATGTAATGCGCCAAATCCCGTAGGAAGAAGGACAATAACTTTTTTCCGCTTGATAAAATTCACCATGTTCTGGCTTTAAATCCTCGATCTGGGGAATCGTTGCCAACACAGAATGTCTGTCTTTGTCTACATCCATCTCGATGCTTTGTTTACTTTTGGGTTGTATCACAAAAGGGACACAGACAGGAGCGACGAGTTTGACGTCATGACTTCACAGCTCACAGCTGATTGGCTGGTGCACGGGCTACAATTTCCGGGGTTCTTTCAAACCATCTAGTGTATTCTGATTCCTGACCTAATCGCTGCAGAGAAATGAAATTGAGCAGCAGCACCAGCCTGGCCAACTGAGGGCTGGATATTCTGATGAAATGCTTATCCAGAATGATGATAAGGTCACAGATCAGGGGCCTCATTTATAAAGCTAGCTTACGCACTCTCTACACCAACCGCGGTATTTATGAAACTCGTCTTAAGTGTTTGTTTAATCTCAACGCGGGACCTCCTGTAAGCTCTACGCAAAGTCTGGAGACATAGGGAAAAAGCGACACTCGTGGAGAGAAGCAGAAGTGAACAGAGTTTGAGGAAGAGTTTGAGGAAGAGTTTGATCAGGAACTTAACAGAAAATCCACGTATTTAAAAGAATGACCTTCAGATTTGTGCATTTTAAGTGTTTGGGCTGTTTGTTCCACTCATTATTCTCTAAAATACTATACATTTGAAACTTGTGCACGAGTGCAGCCACGTTCCCGGTGTAGCTCAGAGTCTCCCACAGTTCACACATAGACTCCTACAGAACACAGACTGTGACCAACACAGAGGATGAAATAATGACCCGACCTGAGACAAAAACTCTTCCCTCGGACACAGTAGGAGCCAGGCTTTGATTTAATAAATGCAACTTTAACACTTTTGCTCTAGTATTTACGTACCGAGCGCCAGAGTGACCCGAGTCTGCGCACGACATGAACCCTACTGCCCGTGCACTCACAGAGGTCAGACCCACACCTACACCAGGTAAGCAGTTTGGATGTTTTGTGTGGACTTATATTGGCAGAATAACAGTGCCTGAAATGTATATACAGGACCAGTCCCCACACACATCATAGGCAGACTTCAAAATATAACAATAAAACTCTTGAAACAGCAAGAAAACACATGGGCTTTACTGCAAAGATGTGCTGCCTAAATATTATGAAATATTATTAAATTAACAGATGAGTCAGTGTTGTCACTTTTAGTTTTGTATTTATTTATTAAACCTTGTTTAAGTCTTTGTCGTGATCACGTGGTGTTGCGTGGAGCATCCTCCTCTGTCCCGCGTGTCTCGGTCACTGATTTTTGTCTCATGTTTAGGGAAATATCATTCACCAGTCACTTTACATGCTCCTTTTATGGTGAGGTGGAGGTGTGAGGGGGCGTGGTCTGTCCTTTTATGGTGAGGTGGAGGTGTGAGGGGGCGTGGTCTGTACTTTTATGGTGAGGTGGAGGTGTGAGGGGGCGTGGTCTGTACTTTTATGGTGAGGTGGAGGTGTGAGGCGTGATGTAACGTGGGTTTACGTGCGCAAATTCTAGTTGCAGGTGGGATTTATAAAGCAAAGATTGTGTGGTTTAATGCGTGCGGCGGGTTTTCTAAATATGAATTTTGCGTGGCGCATGCCTCTCGAGGCTACAGGCGTACACACTAACTTACAACAACTCCTGCGCAGTTTTTTATAAATGAGACCCCAGAACTGTATATCGCAGATGTACATGCAGATCGTGCATGGCAACTAGGGGCCGACTGATATGGATTTTGTTGTGGCCGATATGATACCAATAAAATGGGAGTTGGAGCTGCCGGTAGCCGATATAATCGCCGATATATTTATCCATCCATCCATTTTCGTCCGCTTATCCGGGGCCGGGTTGCGGGGGCAGCAGCCTAAACAGGGACTCCCAGACTTCCTTCACCCCAGACACGTCCTCCAGCTCCTCCGGGGGGACCCCGAGGCGTTCCCAGGCCAGCCGAGAGACATAGTCCCTCCAGCGTGTCTTGGGTCTTCCCCGGGGCCTCCTCCCGGTGGGACATGCCCGGAACACCTCCCGAGGGAGGCGCCCAGGAGGCATCCGGAACAGATGCCCGAGCCACCTCAACTGGCTCCTCTCGACGTGGAGGAGCAGCGGCTCTACTCCGAGCTCCTCCCGTGTGAGTGAGCTCCTCACCCTATCTCTAAGGGAGCGCCCAGCCACCCTGCGGAGGAAACCCATTTCAAGCACTTGTATCCGCGATCTCGTCCTTTCGGTCACTACCCAGAGCTCATGACCATAGGTGAGAGTAGGAACGAAGACTGACCGGTAAATCAAGAGCTTCGCCTTTCGGCTCAGCTCCCTCTTCACCACAACGGTCCGATACAGCGACCGCATCACTGCCAAAGCTGCACCGATCCGCCTGTCAATCTCACGTTCCGTCCTTCCCTCACTCGTGAACAAGACCCCGAGATACTTGAACTCCTCCACTTGAGGCAAAGACTCCCCACCCACCCGGAGAGGGCAAGCCACCTTTTTCCGGTCGAGAACCATGGCCTCAGACTTAGAAGAGCTGATCTTCATCCCAGCCGCTTCACACTCAGCTGCAAACCGCCCCAGTGCACATTGCAGGTCATGGTTCGATGAAGCCAACAGGACAACATCATCCGCAAACAGCAGAGATGAGATCCTGTGGTCCCCAAACCGGACCCCCTCCGACCCCTGACTGAGCCTAGAAATTCTGTCCATAAACACAATGAACAGAACCGGTGACAAAGGGCAGCCCTGGCGGAGTCCAACATGCACCGGGAACAGGTCTGACTTACTGCCGGCAATGCGAACACAGCTCCTGCTCCGGTCATACAGGGACCGGACAGCCCTTAGCAAAGGGCCCCGGACCCCATACTCCCAGAGCACCCCCCACAGGACACCACGAGGGACACGGTCGAATGCCTTCTCCAAGTCCACAAAGCACATGTGGACTGGTTGGGCAAACTCCCATGAACCCTCGAGCCGCCCTATGGAGAGTGTAGAGCTGGTCCAGTGTTCCATGGCCAGGACGAAAACCACACTGCTCCTCCTGGATCCGAGGTTCAACTATCGGTTGGATTCTCCTCTCCAGTACCCTGGCATAGACCTTACCAGGAAGGCTGAGGAGTGTGATCCCCCTATAGTTGGAACACACCCTCCGGTCCCCCTTCTTATACAGAGGGACCACCACCCCGGTTTGCCAGTCCAGAGGTACTGTCCCCGACCGCCACACAATGTTGAAGAGGCGTGTCAGCCAAGACAGCCCCACAACATGGTACTCAGGACGGATCTCATCCAACCTCGGAGCCTTGCCACCAAGGAGCTTTCCAACCACCTCAGTGACTTCAGCCAGGGTGATGGATGAGTCCGCCTCCGAGTCCCCAGCCTCGGCCTCCTCCTCGGAAGACGTGATGGTGGGATTGAGGAGATCCTAAAAGTATTCCTTCCACCGCCGGACAACATCCCCAGTCGAGGTCAGCAGCTCTCCCCCCGCACTGTAAACAGTGTTGGCGAAGAACTGCTTCCCCCTCCTGAGGCGCCGGACGGTTTGCCAGAATCTCTTTGAGGCCGTCCGATAGTCCTTCTCCATGGTCTCCCCGAACTCCTCCCACCTCCGAGTTTTTGCCTCCGCAACCGCAAGGGCTGCAGCACGCTTGGCCCGCCGGTACCCGTCAGCTGCTTCAGGAGTCCCTCGAGCCAGCAAGGCCCGATAGGACTCCTTCTTCAGGTTGACGGCATCCCTTACTTCCGGTGTCCACCACCGGGTTCGGGAATTGCCGCCGCGACAAGCACCACAGACCTTACGCCCACAGCTCCGAGCAGCCGCATCGACAATAGAGGCCGAGAATGAAGCCAACTCGGACTCCATATCTCCAGCCTCCCCCGGAATCCGGGAGAAGTCCTCCCGGAAGTGCGAGTTGAAAGTCCCTCTGACAGAGGGCTCCGCCAGACGTTCCCAACAGGCCCTCACTACACGCTTGGGCCTGCCAGGTCTTTCCGGCTTCCTCCTCCGCCAGTGAACCCAACTCACAACCAGGTGGTGATCAGTTGACAGCTCAGCCCCTCTCTTCACCCGAGTGTCCAAGACACGCGGCCGGAGATCAGATGACACGACTACAAAGTCGATCATCGACCTCCGGCCTAGGGTGTCCATAAGTGCACGTGGCACCATGTGCTCAAACATGGTGTTCGTTATGGACAAACCGTGACTAGCACAGAAGTCCAATAACAAAACACCACTCGGGTTCAGATCGGGGAGGCCGTTCCTCCCAATCACCCCTCTCCAAGTGTCACTGTCGTTGCCCACGTGGGCGTTGAAGTCCCCCAGGAAACAACGGAGTCCCCGGTCAGTGCACTGTCTAGTACCCCTCCCAAGGACTCCAAGAAGGCCGAGTACTCTGCACTGCTGTTCGGCCCGTAGGCCGACACCACAGTGAGAGACCTGTCCCCGACCCGAAGGCGCAGGGATGCGACCCTCTTGTTCACCGGGGTGAACTCCAACACACAGCGGCTGAGCTGTGGGGCAATGAGCAGGCCCACACCAGCCCGCCGCCGCTCCCCGCAGCCAACGCCAGAGAAATGGAGAGTCCAGCCCCTCTCAAGGAGTTGGGTTCCAGAGCCCAAACTGTGCATGGAGGTGAGGCCGACTATATCTAGTAACGCTCAACTCCCGCACAAGCTCAGGCTCCTTCCCCCCCAGCGAGGTGACATTCCATGTCCCCAGAGCTAGTCTCCATGTCTGGAGATCTGGTCGTCGAGGCCCCCACCTTCGACTGCCGCCCAGATCTCTCTGCACCGGCCCCATATGGATCCTCCCGTGGGTGGTGGGCCCACGTGAGGACGGCCCCACGTCGCTCCTTCGGGCTAAGCCCGGCCGGGCCCCGTGGGGGAAGGCCCGGCTACCAGGCGCTCGCTGATGAGCACCCACCCCAGGGCCGACGATATATTTAGTGATGTAAAAATTCACTGTAAATCTTGAATTGTTAAAAAAACTTAGGTTTGGCTCTAGTGGATTTTAAATTTGGTTTATTTAGGCAACATTTATTGTTAATCTGCCTCTTTACATCATATTTACAGACAGTAGGTCAGACTAATGGCATTTTTGCATCACATTCTAGCTACTAGTGATGAGTATTCCAGTTCTTTTTAGAGAACCGGCTCTTTTGACTCGGCTCACTAAAAGCAGACGGCTCTTTCGGCTCCCAAGCGACTCTTGAGATTGTTTTGTTGCTGGACTAAACCAGAACTGAATCAGGACTGAGTGTCGGGACTCAGTTTCTATCTCTCTCCATCTCTCGAGCCCAAGATTAGTTCTGGTTTATTTATTTTATGCTGAACTACAGGCAAATATGCACTTTTTTTATCCTATGCACACGCAGATTTCTGAAAGTTTCATTTTCAGCTGCTGCAGCCGTCAAACTCCCACGAGTCTGCACGCGGCTTAAAGAGAAAAAAAGTGAGAGAAAGAGAAAAGACGGCTCCCAATAAGGATCAGGCTCCCGTTGTTCGCTTCAAAGAGCCGACTCTAAGAGCCGCTTCGTTTGCGACGACCCATCACTACTAGCTAGTAAACAAACTACCGCTATTAGCCTTTAGCTAATGCTGCACACCGCGGTAATTAATTATATCCGCAAATGTCATAATTCACACGTCTATTCACAGCTCATTTACATATCAATGCAAGTCCAGTAACAAATATACGGCCAATACAGTCACTTTACAATAGACCAACAGAAAACAGCCTGTTTATGTGTGGGAGCTACAGCAGCTAATCGCTAACCTAAATTGGCTTCAAAGTCGACATATTTCCAACACTCAGCCGCTCACACAGGCTCCTCCTCACATCACAAGTCTGCACTAATAAATGTCCTTTTGATCCAGACTCAAAGCGATAGTCCGTAAAAAGAAAATAATCTCAGTGTTGCGCACGGCTGCGAGTGTAAACAGGAGCACGTGAGTGACGTCACTCTGGGTGTGTGTTCAGGGACAGTACAGACACACACACAGACAAATGACTCCGCAGATAAAAAACTGATGTGGAGCCACATATTAGGACATTTATCTGTCTGTAAATTGGATTAAATGAACATAATGTAGAGAGTCTAAGATTTATAACGAGGTATCACATGCCCATGTAAAATATCGGCCCATATCAACAAACATATTGGCCGATTGCCGATATGTCTCCAGGAGCCCATATCAGCCGATAATATCGTCAAACTGATATATCGGTCGGGCTCTAATGGCAACCCCCCCAAAATCTCAAAAAACAGCCAGTTTTTGAGAAACAACGGTCTAGTGACCACTAAAGCTCCTCTTTGAGGAGACCAGATACATGTAATGAAACACATATTATATTGACCTACACATTAATATGAGGTTTGGACTTCACCTTCAAGTTGTAGTAATGAGCAACGATGTTTCATTTATGTCTATGAGAATAGCCCTCTGTTATCACACTGAAAATTCGACCCAAAATGCACGGGCAATTTGCAAGCAAGGAAAGCATTTTTGACAGATTAAACATACAAAATAAAGGTGTATATTTGTATTAGTCTAATCATAACTATTGTGGAATTCAAATGAGTTTCAGCTCACACATACCCTTAGTCCTAGTCTAACCTGTCATCTGCAGTTCATGAACAGAGATCCAGAGACTTTGCTTTGGGAGCATTCTCCACTCACACATACAGCTCAACATTACACAACATCTGACCTTCTATCTATCATTGCATTGTTCTGTTTTCTATGGTCTTCATTCGTTTTGCCTCCTCACATCTGTTCTACTCAGTACACAGCCACCAGCCTGAACCGAGCCTGATTTTCTGGAAGACCGTTGTATTTACATTGGTTTAAGTCCAAACTTTTCACTGATGGAGACTTTTAACTTTGCAATCAGCGGCTGGGACCCCTCTTCAGATCCATCATGGCTGCTCTATCTCCAGAACGTTTGGGCTGCGCGTACGCTCCGATCACAATTAGCGGCTTCCCTCAGAGATTAGGTCTGTAATGATCCTGGTCCTCCTCCAGCTCCCTGCACTCCCACGTCAGGACTTATCTAAAAGGCTTTTCTTATCCTGCAGGAGGAGGCGGTGGTTTGGGGGGGGGTCTGCTCAGACTTGCTGCATCTGAGTCACCCTATGTACATGCACACACGACTCCAAAAGCGCTAAACAACCAGATTCAAATGACCCCTAAACCACTCCAGCCTGGTCTACAGCAGGTCAAAACACAGAATAGCCAATATTTAAAATGTATTTTCGGTAACATACCTGGAGTTGTGTTTTGTTTCATCCATGCATCAACTGCTAAAAGGCAAAAAGCATAATCTAAAATGTACAAGTTTTAGTACAACATGCAAAGGCCCAGAGATTTGAAATGGAACTGACATAACTATAAAACTGTTTGTATAGCTTTTGTGAAAAAGAAATAGATAGATAAATAAATACATTGATTTGACTGGAGCCAAAAGTTATGGGTGACGTCACACTCCCTTAGTGCTCTTCTTTTTTTTCCTGCCTGTGTCTTACCTTGTGCAGTTGAATGCCTCTCCTTGTCTTTTTCTAATGTAAATCAGACTGCAGCAGTTATCCAAGTACACATGGGCTTCTCCAGATTTGTTATTTGGATCTTTGAGATTACGATGCCTTAACCAGAGCTCCTGGGTTTACATACTTTTCAATAAATCAGCGTAAAGGTGCACTGTGTAACTTTTACGGTGGGTGGTCCGTCAAATGCTTGTCTCTATGGAGATGTTATTGTTTTGTCTGGATTGTTTCACACTGTGATATTAAATTTTTCTATTTTCATGAAGACCAAACCAGACCAAGTTACAGGTCAGATCTGTGGAGAGGTGACCCTGCTCACAGTCAGAATGCCTTTTTTTCTAAGTATTTTTAAACTGTAAAACCACCTGTAATTGAATAAATGTGAAGAACAGCTGTTTAATGTCACATTGTGGAACATTACAGGCAGAGCAATGACATACACTGCAATAACCAAAATCTAGTCAAGTTAAGATGACTTGAATAAAGGTTTGATCATGATTTGAGTAAACTCCACTTGACATGTAAAATGATCTGCCAGTGGAACAAGAGTTTTTGTTCTTAAAATATGAAAAAAACATCTTACTACACTTAAAAAAAAAAAAAAAAGAACTCTTTACACTTAAAATAAGAAACAAAATCTAATGTTGCTTGAATTAAGAAAAACACACTTATTCCATTTGTAAATTATTTTACAGTCAAGTTGAATCGACTCAAATAAAGTCAAATGTTGTTAATTTAAGTCATTTTAACTTACCTAGGTATTGTTTTTTTGTTTCAATGTAATTTTGTTTATTTGTTTAATTTGATTTAATTGCTTTTTGATTTAATACAAATTTCTTAATTTTTCTCATGAATTTTGTGTTTTTATTTTTATTTGCTCAAGACCAACTCAAAACCTTTAGTCAGGATGTTACTAAGAACAAGGCAAAAATAACCCCTCAAATCACATGAAAAGTACTTTTTACTTTTTGGTCCATTTAAAAAAATGTAGTGGAGTAGAACGTACTACTATTACTACATTTTACCACTGATTTTCACCCATATCTGAACTTTAAACAATGTTGTTTATGGTCTGCTCACTGGTCTCTCCAAACGAGCTGTGAGACGCTGCAGAACATCCAGAACGCTGCAGCTCGGGTCCTGACTCGAACTAGGAAGTACGAGCACATAAGTCCTGCGCTCAGGTCTCTGCACTGGCTCCTGTGGCTCAGAGAATAAACTTTAAAGCAGCTCTGCTTGTACAAGTCTCTCCATGGCCGAGCACCAAAGTCCATCTGTGACATGTTAGTGTCATATGAACCATCTCACACTCTGAGGAGCTCAGGGACCGGCCTCCTGCTGGTGCCCAGAGTCACGACTAAACAAGAGCGTTTCAGGTTCATGCAGCTAAAACCTGGAACAGTCTGAACATGTGAGACAGACTCTTCTGTGACGCTGTTTAAATCCAGGCTCAAAACATTTCTGTTTAACTTGTGCATAAAACTGAAAGGTTTTCATTTCACACTCTTCTCTCCAACTTATGTCTCTCTTTTTTAATTTTAATCTTCATGATTATTTATGTTTTGATTTGTTTTTATTATGATTTTAATGTATTTCTTATTCTGTAAAGCACTTTGAATTACTTTGTGTACGAATTGTGCTGTACAAATAAACTTGCCTTGCCTTGCCTTGCCTTATCTAATAATAAAGGACTTACATCATGGGGATGTGAAAATGTTTGTATGTTATTCCTTTGGTAGATGATTTGACTTGTCAAGATGAATAGACTCAAATAAAGTCAAATATTCTTAATTTAAGTCATTTTAATGCAGCTAAATATTGTTATTTATTTATTTATTTATTTTATTTATTTTTTTCTCCCTAGTAACAAGCAGGTGACAGACCTCCAATCAAAAAGTTCCATAGTGCACCTTTAACTAGACCAGACTGGACTAAACCAGTTCTTGTAAACATAATGTGAGCGTCCCTGTGTCTCTGCGTGGGACAGTGGACAGTGTTCTGGACACTTGGACAGTACAGAGGTATGCTTTTATCCAACAGGTGGTGCCTCGGATTTGTTTGAAATGAGGCCCCAACATTTTGAGATGATGACGGCAGCATTCATGTCCCTGACGCCTCTAATGTTTTAAATGTAATTTCAAGAGAACTTCAGAGACTCTTGATCAATGATGAATTGTGTTGTAACTTTGTTTTATGTTGTTGCCAAGACTCACTTACAGGAAACAGTAATGAGAGATACTGAACTGTGCTATCTGGGACTTAAAGTCTAATCTTGTATTCCTACCACAACATTACATCTGGATAGATTTCGTTAGAAGTGTAGGAGGACTCACTACAGCTAAACATCATTTAAACAAACACAAATAAAGTTTTCCAGGTGCTGTACCTTATTTTTACTGTCTCACTGTCTGAGCATCCTCCTCACTATTAATGTACAAGCTCTTTTCACTGTATTCAGAACATACTAGCATACTAACTGTGCACTTCCTGAGTAACAGACAATAAAAAAGAAAGAAAAAAAAGGGGGTCAAGAGCTATTTATAGATTATTTTGCTCAAAAATGTAAAACAAAACTTGTATAGGCTTTTAAACAGAACTGTAAATATGAATATGTTCTACTCTTGAATCAGCAACACATTTAACACCCAACTGGTGCTGAAATTTACTCTATTATTTCTATAAAAATATATACAACAAACTGATATTCATGTCCCTAAATGTTGAATTCAACAGCCCAACCCTATTCACACTTACGTCACAAACCAGGAAGACGTTTGGAAAGATGCAATGACAACTTCTGGCGGGTTCTGCTCAAGGAAAATGAGAAAATGTCCCAGTTTTCTTCATCTCCGTGTCATTGTAGTGTTCCGTTATGTTTGGCTCATCAACAGTTCCAACCACACCTCAGTTTTCATCATTTCCCAACTAACACACAACTCCGACACACAACTGACACACAACTCCGATGCACAACTAACACACAACTCCAAGCACACTGGTACATGTGATTAGAAGAGATGAGGCCAAATTCCAGATGATTCCAAACAGCACATACGTCTGCAGTCTTCATTTTACCACTGATCACTTTTACTTCAGTGGGTTTGATCACAGTTGGTCACAACCGCACACTGACACAAACACAAACACACACCGCCACAACCGCACACCGCCACAACCGCACACCCGCCACAACCGCACACCGCCACAAACCACACCGCACAACCGCACAACCGCCACAACCGCACACCGCCACAAACGCACACCGCAACAACAACCGCACACCGCCACAACCGCACACCGCCACAACGCACACACCGCACACACCGCACACCGCCACAACCGCACACCGCCACAACCGCACACTGACCCAAATGCACAGTGCCCTGAAATCTGAAAGCTCCACTAAATAGGCTGGAATGTAATCACTATAACTCAACCTGTGTCACTGGTGTGTGTGTGTGTGTGTGTGTGTGTGTGTGCCCGTGCGTATGCGTGTGCATGCGTGTATCTCTGTGTGTCTGTATGTGCGTGTGTGTGAGTGTGTGCATGTGTGTGTATGTGTGTGAGTGCGTGTGTGAGTGTGTGTGTGCATGTGTGTGCACGTGTGTGTGTGAGTGTGTGTGTGAGTGTGACTGTGTGCGTGTGTATGTGTGTGTGTATATATGTGTGTGTGCGTGTGAGTGTGTGTACGTGTGTGAGTGTGTGGGTGTGTGTGTGCGTGTGTGTGAGTGTGTGCATGTGAGTGTGTGTGTACATGTGTGTATGTGTGTGCGTGAGTGTGTGCATGTGAGTGTGTGTATGTGTGTGTGTGTGCCTGGTGCCAGAGTGTGTAAACAGCCTGTACATGTGTTTATGAGAGCACATCTTCAAATGGAAAATAACAGTGTTTGTGAACTGTCAGTGACGAGAGAGAGAGAGGGAGAGAGAGAAAGAGAGAGAGAGAAGGAAAAGAGCAGGCTCCACTAACCCTCTCTCTCTCTCTCTCTCTCTCTCTCTCTCTCTCTCTGCCTCACTCATTCTTTCTTTCTCTCACCCATTATTACATCTCTTTTCCTCTCTCATTTTCATGCTTTTACCCTCACTGTCTCACTGTCTCTCTCTCTCTCTCTCTTCCCCGCTTAATCCTCTTTCACACTCTCTCTTTCTCTCCTCCACCACTCTTTCTCTCTTTTGTACTATCTTTCTCTCAGTCTCTCCTAACCTCACACAGAACAACACACACTCTCTATCCCCTCTTTCTCTCCATCCACTCAGTTTCTCTTTCTCTCCATCTCTCTCCTACTCACACTCTCTCTATTTCTCTCCCTCGACTTTTTCCATTTCTCTCTTCCCTCCCTCTCTCTTTTCTGCTCATTGTCACAGTCTCTCACTCCCTCTTTCTCTCGCTCTCTCGCTGTCCTCCTCTCCTCTGTGGAAGTGTGTATACGCAGTAAATAGTGAGTGAATCTTCTGAAGCAGACTGCTCGTCAGTCCTTCACATTTACAGATCTGTGTTCAGCTCAGTACAAACACAACGACGTACTGCTCCAAGGAATTACTGCTATGTACTGCATCATGGGCAAATACGAGCTGGAAGTACTGCTTAGAATACTGTGAGTAATGTCTGTCAAATATGTGCCCAGTACCGAGAGCTCCAAGAGTAATGAAGTGCTCAGAAGAGAAGGCCACATGTAACGTCATTTGTACAAAAATAAAATCAAATACTGGAGAAAACTATTCATTATAAAACAAACATAATTTTTTATCCTGATAAGTGTTGCAAGAACCTGATTTTATAGTTTTATTTAATTTTTTTCAGTAAAATTATGGTTTCAATATAAAGCAATAACCCCTTTCAAATAGGAACTAAGCTTAAATTATTTTTTGTGATAAAAAGTATTATTTATTTATATCATTAATTAAAGGTCCCATATTACACAAAACTGATTCTTGTAAGCTTTATGTTACGTTATAATGTTATTTATCAAAAATCATTAGTTTGTTTATCTTCAAAGCTCAAAATGCTTTGTTCAACTCTGTTTTCAAGTTCTTAACCATCTTTTACCTCTTGCTGAGTAGAGATTCCAGAGCTGAAATCATCCAAATGATTCTAGTGAAGGTGTCTAGAGTTTAAAAACACAGTGGAGCAGTTCGGTCTCCGTGAAGAGAGAAAGGTTTAATGCTATTCTAGACAAAGCAATAATATCTCCATAAAGTAGCTTTTGACTGACCTTCCACCAGAAAAGTTACACAATGCACCTTTAAGTATTATTATCTTTTTTCCTCCAAAAAATCTTGGGATGGGTGCTCTAAATAAAACTTAGGATCTGTTTTCCTCTGTGTTTTCCTCTGTGTTTTCCTCTGTGTTTTCCTCTGTGTTTTCCTCTGTGTTCCATCCAGGGCTGGGTATTATGCCAATAAAATAATGTCACAATTATCTTGAAGTCAGATCAGGATGTAGATTTGAGCACGATTCCTTTACGTCTAGTGTCTTTATATTGTCTTTAGAGGAAACTCGTCATCTGCTTCTTCTGAGACTTCACACTTACTCCAATTGGTTAAGCTCCCTCAGAGATGCTGAAGCTTACCAGTGAGAGAAGTGGGCGAGGAGAAGTGTGTCTGAGCATGAGGCTGCATTTCAGGAAAAATGTGGAACTCAGAACTCAGCTCCAAATTTACTCCAAAAACTGCAGGCCTCTGTGAGCTTCATTTGATTGGAGAAGAACGCTGTGGAGGACATCACACTCACATAGTCCACTTTTTTATACAGTCTATGAATCACCCAGCTCTACGTTCCTCACCTTACAACGTACACTGAGCACAGATTCATCTCCATGTTACTTCTGCATGAATGACTCATGGTCACTGTTGTGTCCTGCTCTTATTAGTCCTGACCTTATGATCTGACTCTATTTAACACTCACTCTGTAAAGATTTCACAAAAATTCAATGTGAATATTTGCTTTAGCACTTTTGTGTATGCCAAACTTTTAGAATGTACAATTACAATATTAGGAGGTGTTTGATACAAACACTGACCAATGAATCGTCTTAACACTCCAATTTATAAACCAAAATAAAATAAACATTCAAACAATATCTTCAAGCTGATCTGATCCATAGGAAAATTCAATATCAGAGCCAATATCTGATAGCAGTATTGGTACATCTCTTATCACACTGTAAACACACGTGAGCGTGGGCAGATGTATTTAGTGAATGTTATGTTGATTTTGTGAAAGTGGACTCCACACATCATACACATGTTTCCAGTGCTGGCTTGTGTCAGCCTCTCGTCTGCAGCTGCTCTCCTCTGGTACTTCTGATGAAAAGTGTTTAGCTCCACACCTCTTCTCCACATTGCTCACAGCACAGTGCATCTGCACTTCCCAGTAACCACGGCAAACATCTGAGACATTCCACCAGATCCTCAAGATGCGGGTGGCAGGGCACAGAAGCTCTAGGGCTTTAGTCGACTAGAGACATTTATTTATTCAATGTTTTTTACCAGGTATGACACCACCTCATTTGCAGTCTATTATGAGGCAGACGCAGACGGAGCATAGTACAACACAAGAATACTCTCCAAAACACACATCAGTCATGACATAAGACAGTGCATCATACATACACTGTGCAGACAGGTCGACTAAAGGAGGCAAAAGCTCAAAACTCAAGGATTTACAGAAGACTCAAAGTTTACAGGAGTTCAACAACTACAGAAAGAAATGTTGCCTCTTTCTGCTTCACTCCATAAATGTATTTATAATGTCATTATATTTCAAGTAAAGCTGTGCAAGTTCCCTGGCTGCACCACAAGGACAAAAAAAAAAAGTGGTATTGATTGATTGGTAAGTTATTTGAAAAAAATGTTTTGACTCATACCTCTGTCAGATGATGTCAGGCTGCACACTCTGGGCATGAGAGCCCTTTGTTACAGTCTACAGTGTCTTTAGCTTATGCTGTCTGAGTAAGTACTTTGTTTATGAGCACACAGAAACACAACACCACTGTGACACTGGGGGCGCTGCTGAGAGACGAGCTGCTGCTGCTCACAAGAGCTGAAAAAGTAAGAAATCCTGTGGGGAAATAAGGTAAACAAAAAGACCTGAAATCAAGTATTGATACAATTAAATATTGATATATTGATACTTAGTGATATTTTGAGTTCCATGGAATCATGCAGAAAGTTACACACTGTAGATGTAACATGATTCATTTTGTATTTTGTTGGTGTATGAATAGTGAGTTCTGACCATGCCATATTTTATTCACTTATTTATTCAATGATCTTCCACCATTTCTTGGGACGTCGGGCAAAACCTTGGGCACTGTAGTGATTAAACCAAAATAAAACAGTAGTTTCCATAAACAAACTGCAAGCAATTGATTAAAGAATGTCATGAGCTGATCCAAGTGGACCACATGCCTGTGTCTAAACTCCATCAGAAATTTCCAATTCCTCGATGACTGTCCGGCCTCTGTGATGTGAACAGTGAAGGCCTGGGAACAGCAGCCCCCATCCACTCACACATGCCTCCTCAAACCATCTGGATTCATAAGATTCTTATTTTTGAACAGACTTTGATTAAAGAGGGGATCTTTTATTTTCTGTGTAACATGTAACATATTTACATCACCATGTTACTTTTTATTGTTTTTAAAATGCTATGATGGAAAGTTTCACAATCAGTATCCTGCTAATCAAACTACTGCATATGGCATCGGGTTTGTCAAAAGCCTGTGTACAGTTTTTGTCATGCTTTAGTATATTTATATTATGGTATCGGATATTGGCGCAGATCCAGAAAAAAAATAAAAAATAAAAAATAAAACATTGTTGGATCAGATGTCAGATTTCAGCTCATTTACAGGATCCGAATCTTATGGATCCATTCGTGTCAAAGCCAATGTGAGAATTCATTTTAACAACAAACTAATCACACAGAGAAATGACCAAGACTCAGATCTGTTTAAAATGGTTCAAACTGAGCGAGGGAGTGTTTCTACACAATGAAATGATGCGGAATCTAAATAAAATACTACAGTACAAAAAAAAAAAATAAAAAAATAAATAAAACTGTTATTGTGATGCCAAATATGTATTTTTTTCTGTTTGGTTTTGTTTTTTGTGTACAACACTCTCATCCATTTTCTACAGTGTGTACAGTGCCACAAGTTCTTATGCCAGTTTGGTTTCAGAGTGGGGCAAAAACAAATGTGTGATATCCAGTCATTTTTATTTTTATTTGGGCAAAACTGCATGTTACAGAAAGTGTCCTAAAACCCTGTATTTTAAAGGTCCTATATTGCACAAAACTGTTTTTGATGAGCTTTTAGTCATGTTAAAATGTTGTTATCCCTTCATAAACATACCTGGAGTTGTGTTTTGATGTGATGTGATGCCCTGAAATGTCCTCGTGAGGTCATGAAGCAATAGTTTTCAAGTTCACAGTTCCTTTTTTCTTTAGTTCAGTAGAGATCAGCAATTCCAGGGCTGAAATTATCCAAATGATTCTAGTGAGATGAAGGTGAATGGAATTTAAAAACTTATGTATTACCACATGACATCACAAGGAGGAACGGAATGTTTTCTGTCTGAAAGAAGAATTCAGCCTAAATCTGCAGGGTTTGTGTGTTAAACATGTGACACAACACAACTCCAGGTCACTTGGTCATAAAAGAGTTAAAAAAAATAACAGTACAGGTGCTCTAGGAGGGTTTAACTAGTCTTAAAACAGAAAGTTGCCCTTAGTGAAAAATGTAAAAGTAGGCAAGGTACAAACAAGGCACCGACTGAATATATTAAACTTTTTTTTTTTTGCATGAAGGGACACCAAAGAGGACTTTGCCCTGACAAAGACCATCTTGCTGGTCGAAACGTGTTGGCATTCCTTCATGCAATAAAGGACATTTAATATATTCAGTCGGAGTGCCTCGGGTTTGTACCTTACCCACTTTTACATTTTCCAGTAAGGGCAACTTTCTGTTTGAAGACAACTCCAGGTCTGTTTGTGATATGCTCATTATGTGAACACAAACACAAACTGACTTGACAAAAAAAAATCCCATCATAACCTTCCCACTGAATTCCTTCCAATGGGACTTTTTGGCTGTGGCAGATATGAGCAGTCTCCACAATAACATGGAGATATGACCATGACCTCAGTGACTCCTCCTGACCAGCTCCCAGCTCCAGGAACAATCCGCACCCATTTAAGCAGGATTTTATAAGAGCGGAGCTGTGGAAGAGAGAAGACTTCCGCACACAAACGATCTCAATCCATCTCAAGGTGAGGTGGTCCCCGGCCCTGGAGTCCATCAGCAGTAAAGCCGTCAGCCATGGTGGTCCTCTCCCTCCACACACATTATCTTTATTATAATTAATGTGCATGTTCTGATAAAGCACACACTTTATGTGATGACATCACCACGCGGTTCAAATTCATTAGAAAATATGTATTTCAGAAGTTGAAGGAGGTTAAGCTGAAAAAAAGGAGCACACATTTTGGTGCATAAAAATAATTACTTAATAAGATATTTCTGAACGGAAGTCTACCTTTACAGCTGGTTTGATGCAGTATGAGCGTGTTCACACACAGTTTGCTGAAGTTTAGGCACAAGGGTCTGTCACAGGTTAAGGTTGGGGTTAATTTGTCACCTCTGTCCCATAAAACAATACATACAAACTGTGCAGTTTCACAGCTTCAAGATCACATAAAACTATGTGATCCTGAAGCATCATTTGACCCACACTGAGAGAGCGGAAATCCATCTCAATAGATACGGGTCAAAATTGACCTGAACCAGCCTCAGTGTCCAAAAAATTGTAGCACCTGTACAAGAGTATAAAATCGGAATATACTTTTCATTTTTATGTATTTTGGCAAAATTTCAAAAGAATGATGCTTAGTGTATTTTTCTACTGCTGAATGTTAAAACAGGTCAAATTTGACCCGAACAGTATGTAAGGGTTAAATGGGACATTATACAATATTTACATTTTCAGCAGACATACTGTGCTGTGCCTGCTCTAAACTTAGAATCTATGACATGGATCATTGTGTTACAATTTTCATATTTTAAATCAAAATGTTCATCTAAAAATGTATCTGAAATGAGTTAAAAGTGTGAGTGACAGTAGCTCATTTGGTCGGGTAAATGGTGAAAGGAAACAGCTATTCAGGGTTCCCACTCTTTTTTACTGACAACATTTCAAAACTGTTCCATGACTTCTTCTTCACCTAAAATGAATTTTCCATGACTTTACAGCACCTACATGTGTAGAATGGATCAGACTTTTAGAGCTAAATATGAAATGTTAACTCTTTCTACTCACCTTATGGTTTGGGATTATAGTTTCTGAACATTTAAAATCCTGTCAGTGCATTTATTGTCGCCTCTTTTAAACAAAAGGTGCAGACAGAAAGTGCTTAGAAAAAATGTCTGCTTTCACCTACCCCCTATCCCCACCCACATTGCTGTATTTACGTATTATTAGAAAATTGAAGACTGAGAATCACACAGATAGGGTTCAAAATGTTGTAAGGCAATTTTTCTAAAAATTCTAATGTAAATGAAAATCTTGCAGTGGTGAAAAAGCTGGCCTCTCTCTCAATGAGCCTGTCTCTGTTTTTAAGACATTTTCCACCAATCGCACATTCACAAAATGTCATTGTAAAAATATGATTGACAATGTTGGGAAGCTAGCATTTCCAAAGATTGAAAATATTTAACGGAGCGCTTAAGCGATGTAAGACGATAGTGGATGTGAGACGGGGACAGAGTGAGTGTGACGTAGGACTCATTCCAGTGTTTGGTCTGTAGCTGCAGGAATGTGGGCACATTTCCACAGAACTGAGAGTTTGAAAATAGAGCCTGACGTCACATCCATGTTACACACACGTCACTGCGCTTCAGTCCATCGCTAAACACAATCCATCGCACTCAGCCCTCGGAGCCTGAGCCTGTCCTCTGAGCCTGTCCTCTGTGAGCCTGTCCTCTGAGCCTGTCCTCTGTGAGCCTGTCCTCTGTGAGCCTGTCCTCTGTGAGCCTGTCCTCTGTGAGCCTGTCCTCTGTGAGCCTGTCCTCTGTGAGCCTGTCCTCTGTGAGCCTGTCCTCTGAGAGCCTGTCCTCTGTGAGCCTGTCCTCTGTGAGCCTGTCCTCTGAGCCTGTCCTCTGTGAGCCTGTCCTCTGTGAGCCTGTCCTCTGCTGTTTGATCATTTTGTTTTTATAAAGGTTAAAATCAGAAGAAATTGTAAAGAAACACAAAACTGACAGTTGAACCTGATGACAAAATATTAGGACTGAATACAGTAGTGAATCCAGCACTGACTTGTGTGTGTGTGGGTGTGTGCTTTAAGAATGCATTAGTCTTATGCAGCATTACAACAGTACACCTGTCTGGAGCTGGGATAAGAAGGACTGGACTAGAAGAACACATGATGCATTTTATATAGGACTCTATTTGTAATAAAGTAAGTCAATATTTATTTATATACTGCTTTTCACAAGCATGTCACGAAGACATTTTCACAGAACACTATTCATTCAGCCCACACTCGCTGATGTAAGCTGCTATTGTAGCCACAGCTGCCCTGGGACAGACTGACAGAATTGGGGCTGCCAATCTTTGCTATCAGCCTCTGTGACCACCACTAACACTCACACACACTCCACTTTCACACTAGGCAATGTGGGTGAAGCCCAACCCTGCAGAGCCTCTGAGATTTGATGAGATCTGACTTTGACAAGACAGTATGGTCACAAAGTTGTATCGTTCTATGGTAAAATGTATTTTCAGGAGGTGCTCCTCTGTTTCTTGTTGTTTTTTTTTTTTTTCTGTACACTAGAAGCATTTTGATTATTTCAGCCCTGGAATTGCCATCTCTACTGAGCAAAAGGAAAAATGTAGCTGTTAACATGCAAACTACCACTTGATGACAGAGCATTTTAAGGTTTGCAGATGTAGACAGATGATCTGGAGAAGGTTTATGTACTTAAAAACTGCACAGAAGAAGCCCAGAGTTTTACCTTTGATACAGCTAAATGGTCACAAGGCAAATTGTGAATTTTTGAGTTTGAAGAGAAGACATTTATGAAACGAGTGAAT
Organism: Boleophthalmus pectinirostris; assembly: GCF_026225935.1. Classification (NCBI taxonomy): domain Eukaryota; kingdom Metazoa; phylum Chordata; class Actinopteri; order Gobiiformes; family Gobiidae; genus Boleophthalmus; species Boleophthalmus pectinirostris. Next base: position 340,726 of record NW_026571047.1, read on the forward strand.
GAAGCAAAAATACAACTCCAGGTGTGTTTTGGTGAGAAGGCATCAGTATAACACAGCTGAACATAACATGTTCCTTAATATTACAGCATGGACACAAGCAGGTGACTAACTGCTTGTTTGTTATAGTCAGATCACAGTGAGAACATTTGTCATGTGTGACTCAATAAATGTTGCATGGAAAACATGCAATGCTGTGGAACATTCTTAACCCTAACCCTAAAACCCCTCCACCAGAAAAGTGACATAGTGTACCTTTAAAGGTCCTCAATAGGGGGTACTGCGAGGGAGTCATGAAAATTATTGACTGATTAGACTTTTATAATACTAATACTAATACTAATAATAACAATAATAATAACATTATTATATATATATATATATATAATTATTATTATTATTATTTTTTATTTATTTATTTATTTATTTTTATTAATTAATTTTTTTAAAGTTACACTGAGTCCATTTTCCGTGATGTCATTGCTCCGTTGCTCTGGTTTTCTGAGAGCCACTGCGAGCACAAAGAGCAGCTTAAACTTCAGGCCTGAGTTAGTTTTGGTCAGAGGATTATTTCTGTCATGGAGCGAGTTGAGGCTTAAACTGGAGATGGAGCTATTTTCAGCTCAGGATTTGAGGAGAAGCCTGGACTTGTTAAACCACTTTGATGGAACATCTTCCTAGTCTTGAATGTACAATAACAGAGTAGCTGTTTATACATGACACTGTTTATACACCACACTGTTGATATGTGACACTAGGCCCAATCAATTGTATTCCATATTTAGTAGGGCATTGTTTCCCAAAGACTGGGTCACGACCCTCTGGTGGGTCGCAAGAGATTTTTTTTGGGTTGCCTGGTCACAGTCTGTATGTAGGTCTGCAAATACAAACATCTCCACGCATTACTGCTCCTCAGTTATTCGGCAGAACTGCCTTGCCTAACCAGTTTTCTGTGGGAAACACTGATTACTCTTTTTCCTTGTTTAAAACTTGAGTACTGGAATTTTCGGACTACAAAGCGCACTTAAACTCTTAGAATTCCAGGCCATTTTTGTGAAATCACTCTTGTTCTGACCTCTCCAAACTAAAATGATTGCCATGAGTGAACCCTCAGTTGCATATACACAAATTTGGGTTTTTTTGTAAGGTAACACCCAATAGTTTCACCCACAGGTGTAAGAATCACTCTAAGTATGTCTGGTAGGTATTTATACACTTTGGCACACACCTAAAAAAATTATTTTTTTCTCATCCTCGCCCACATTTTTTTGTTAAAATTAAGGTGTAGAAAGCTGCAGTAGGTAGCTGGGGACTGAAACACTCTATATTTCTATTGAAAACCATGTTGACCTCTTACATTTCAAATTTGATGAGAATATCTATAAAAATGAGGATTTTAGACTACTTTTATTGCTAGTATATTTAGGCGTTTTCCAGAGGGACTTTTGCTTTATCCAAATTTATCCAAACCTATCCAAATGGAGACATTTGGAGAACGTTTGGAAAAAAATGCAATAACTTTTGAATGCTTCAACCCACAGACATCAATGAGGGCTCTACTGAAAGCTTACACTTAGAGGAATCTTTATCTACACACCAAGCTGCTCTATTCCTTATGAAAATATATATAGCATATCAAAACACAATATAAAATGTATATTTATATATAAAATATAGTCAAAACAAGTGTTATGGGTCAAAATAAATGTATATTTACAAATGTATAACAATGCAAACTGTAAACAAACACATTTCAAACTGTAAACAAACACATTTCAAACTCCGTCCTCTGCCTCTTTTGCTGTTTTCTCTAACCCGGGGAATCTTTGAGGAAGGGCCCGGCTCTGGTTCGGCTGCAGGCACTGAAGTCAGTCTAAAATGAAAACAACAAAAACATATTATAATACTATAAATGATTTGTAAACAGTAAATGCTACTATACAGATTGCTCTACAGACACTATTATTCTACTACTGTATAATATTCAACCACTACTTACACTTGCCTCCCTCCCCCACAAACATTCACACCATATTTACACCTTGAAACTAACTTCATTCCAACATTTTATACACCTAAAATAGTCTCATACTGTAACAAATGCACTCAAAATACATTGCATTTATTGATCAAATAAAGTAACTTACTCAGGGTCATCAATTTCCACATGCACCTCAGCCAAAACTTCAGTGTCTGGTTCCCAATCAGGGTCAGAGTCATTTTGCCTGTAAAAGAAAGAATAGTGTTTATTTGCCACTATGTATGCCATATTATAAGATGCTGCAACTTATTGTTTCACCATTTATTATGTGTATACTTGTTTTACTCTGGGCCTACATGCCCTTATCTACAGTAATTAGAGATTAGAAGTCTGATCCAAAAAACTAACTAAAAGTGCGCCTCCCCAGTGTGCACGGTGTACATAAATGCTGTTTAGGTATCTGATATTTTATTACATTTTACAATATTTTACATTTATATTTATAGCGGGAAAATAAATACACTTACCGATCCAAAATGGCATCCAATCCCTCAAAAAACATTTCTTCTTCCACTGAGTCCACCGCGGACACATCGCTCTCCGGTTCCGACAGCTCCTGGTCCGAGGTGTCACTCAGCCTTCTAGTACATATTTCCGCAGCTTCCAAGGCTGAAAACCGCGTCTTCTCTGTTCGTTTAGCCATAACTTCGAAACAAAGGCAAAGCACCAACACGCACGGCCGCCGGCGGGCCGTCAAGTCCTTATCAGGTTAAAATCCCTTAATTTTCAGAAAAATTGTAAGTGTGCCTATAATCCAGTGCACCTTATGTATTGATTCTGGTTGCGTTTACTGACCTCGAACCAATTTCCACACATATTCCACTGAGTCTTGTCCTTTAGTGCAAGAGAAGATGACTGCATCAGCACAAGAGGAACGAGCAGTTTTTAAAAAAAAAATCCCTTAGTTTATGCAAATGTGGTTTTAAGTTTTGTTTCTGTAAAACATAAACAAATGTGCACAAAGCTGCATTTAACACATTATTACTTAATGTATATTTGAGTCCTCCTCATAGGAAATAAAAAAAAAATCTCATCTGTGTTGGTTTATTTCGCTTAATGCGCCTTATAAGAAATAACTGAAAAATATGGTAATACTAATAGTTCAGAGAGACACAATCACTCAGTCAACAGTAAAAGATCCTCATTCATTTTCAATAATGGTCACAAATTTTATTTGTGATTTACAAATAATGTCTATTGACTTGGTTTTTGAAGATTTGTGATTTTTAAAATATGGGTCCCCAGAGAAAAAGTTTGGGAAACACTGTAGTAGGGGGCCCCTGCTCCAGCTCTCTGTCCCTGGCCTGAAAAATGTTGAAGACCCGTGTCTTTTATTATGCAAAATTTACTTGTAGGAGCTGTAAGACAATTTATAACGATGTTACCTCATCAGAAAATACCTGGAGTTTCATTCGCACGTGTGTACGTTGTCATCTATGATCAGGCTAACAGCTCCTTTTATCTTCTGTTGAGCAGAGATTGGAAATTCCAGGGCTGAAATCTTGCAAATTATTCTAGTGAAGGTGTATGGAGTTTAAAAACACAGTGGAGCACTTCCTGTTAAGTGTTTTCTGTTTGTGATGAAAAAAAAAAAAACATTACACAAAATAAATTAGAACATAGATCAGAAACCAGCATAATAAAGAACATTTACATTTGAAACCTGAGGTGAAGAACACACTGCTCAAACACTCTCCTGCACCTGCCTCTGTAAACCTGTGGAGCTCATTCACATGCAGGACCTCCTCTAACCTCTCTACAACGTAACAAACCTGTGTGTAGGGAGCAGTGTAATGTCCTGCCCTGACCTCATGACATCACCCCCACCTCTCTTTCTCCTCCTCCTCTTCTCAGACTTCAGCTTTAGGAGTGTGTGTGTGTGTGTGTGTGTGTAACTCCACACATAACAGGCAGCTGGCTAATCTAAATACTGTGTAAATAGTGGCGCGCCTGTGTACACCGTTGACATTTTGGCTGTGCCTCTGTCCGGCAGGCTGGCACTGGCTCTGTTTAAAACTCCTGCTCACAGTTTACAGTGAGCGTTCCTGTGCGGGGCTCTGTGTGACAGCTACAGCGCTCAGGAGACGTGAGCACAAACCAGCCACACGGACACGGACCTCCCCTGGTCTGCTCTGCCACGTACCATCCACTCAGGACCCTCCGGCAGACCTACGGGCTGTTTGTGAACCTTACACCAGGGCCTCTGCGTTTACAAGACGGAAGTGAAGGCTTTTCTCTCAGTGAAGTCAAGAAAGCAAAAACATGTGACACGAGCTGCTATAGTCTGCAGGAATGAATGAACCTGTAGCTGTTTCACCACTCTTCCTCTTCCTCCAGACAACAGTTTGACTTTGAAGCGTTCTGGATCATACCACCAACACTGGATTGGCTGGACAAACATTTGACCTACTGAGAGGAGCAAGCCCGTGGCAGAGGCGGCACAGGCCGATGTTCAGATCACACACAGAGCTGTTCCTCGTGCCATTCACAATGTGATTTGATCAGTGGGACTTTGTGACACTGTGGGGAATGAAATATACAAACATTTTCACATCCCCATGATGTAAGTCCTTTATTATTAAATAAACAACATTGTTTAAAGTTCAGATATGGGTGGAAATCAGTGGTAAAATGTAATAATAGTAGTACTTTCTACTCCACTACATTTTTAAAAATGGAACAAAAAGTAAAAAGTACTTTTCATGTGATTTGAGGGGTTATTTTTGCCTCGTTCTTAGTAACATCCTGACTAAAGATTTTGAGTTGGTCTTGAGCAAAACAAAAACAAAAATACAAATTAATGAGAACAATTAAGAAATTTGTATTAAATGAAAAATCTATTAAATCAACTTTAACAAATAAAAAAAACTACACTGAAAAAAAAAAAAAAAAAAAAAAAAAAAAAAACTATATCTAGGTAAGTTAAAATGACTTAAATTAACAACATTTGACTTTATTTTAGTCAATTCAATTTGACTGTAAAATAATCTACAAATGGAATAAGTGTGTTTTTCCTAATTCAAACAACATTAGATTTTGTTTCCTTTTTAAGTGCAAAAAGTTGTTGTTTTTCTTATTTTAAGTGTAACCACCCCTAAAGTCGATTTTTAAATGCAAACCCAAATACTTTTCAGGAGATATTTTCATGTGATATTTTTACTTGAGTAACTTGTCGCCTCTGTATCTGTACTTTTACCTAAAGAACAAAATGGAGATGTTCATCCTGGACTGGTTAAAATGGTGAAAGTTGAGGTAGAGGTCAGAGAAGAGGAAATCTGTTTGAAGTGAAGAGTCTCCAGAATCAAGTCAGTGTAATGTCCCCATTAGACATGTAAACCAACATGAGGGTTTGCTGTGGGCGGGGGGAGATGAGCCGCCATAAAAGTGACACAGTTAACCTTTAAAAAAAGATGATGAGTGTCTTGTGTTTGTGCTAATAAAAGTGTGAGTGCAGCAGCCGGTGTGAGGTGCACACACTCACAGCACATCTGTGTCATAACAACATGAGCCTGATGTCACTTCTCAGAAGACACCTCCCTCAGAAGCTCTGTTTACTCTGGAGCAGCTCTCACAGCAGCTCCACCAGGCTCCACACTCACCACAACCACACCCCCATCTACACTCTACTCACAGCAGCTCTACCAGGCTCCACACTCACCCCAACCACACCCCCATCTACTCACAGCAGCTCTACCAGGCTCCACACTCACCACAACCACACCCCCATCTACACTCTACTCACAGCAGCTCTACCAGGCTCCACACTCACCACAACCACACCCCCATCTACACTCTACTCACAGCAGCTCTACCAGGCTCCACACTCACCACAACCACACCCCCATCTACACTCTACTCACAGCAGCGTGGAGTGTGGAGCCTGGTGGACAGGCTCCACACTCACACCAACTAGAGCTACAGCTATCAGCTATACTCTGCTATACTCACAGGACCTGCACCACAACTCACAACTTTTATTTTATTTTATTTTGTATTTATTTATTTTTATTCATAATTATTATTTATATATATATATATATATATATATATATATATATATATATATATATATATATATATATATATATATATATATATATATAAACCAAGTGGCGGGCATAGTGTACAGAAAACATCTGTGCAGAGTACGGGCTGGAAACCCCAGGATCAAGGTGGGAAACACCTCCAAAGGTTGTGGAGAATGACCGAGCCAAGATCCTGTGGGACTTCCAGATACAGACTGACAGAATGGTGATGGCGAACCAACCAGACATAGTGGTGGTGGATAAGAAACAGAGCAGAGCCGTGGTGGTTGACATCGCAATACCAAGCGATGGTAATATCAGGAAAAAGGAACACGAGAAGCTAGAGAAATACCAGGGGCTCAAGGAAGAGCTGGAGAGAGCCTGGAAAGTAAAGGCATCAGTGGTGCCTGTGGTGATCGGACACTCGGGGCTGTAACCCCCAAACTGGAAGAGTGGCTTCAACAGATACCGGGAAAAACAACGGACATCTCAGTCCAGAAAAGTGCAGTACTGGGAACAGCAAAGATACTGCGCAGAACTCTCAAGCTCCCAGGCCTCTGGTAGAGGACCCGAGCTCAATGAGGGTGAGAGAGACCTACCACCGTGGAAGGTGAGAAACACATTTTTTTTTATTTTATTTTTTTTATTTTTTTTTTTCATGGCTGATGCTGATAGAAATTATTTAGGATCCACAACAACCAATGGCCAATCAACTCTTATTTTCCCCAAATTTTAAATTCACTACAATCTCACCCAAATCCCTTTTTACCACACTTTGAACAATTGTCCCTTGGCATAAAATTTACCCAAAGAAAATATGGGACCAATATATTGGCCAACCGATCTATCTCAACGCATGCACCTGTCAGTCACCTCAACTCACAACACCTGCACCTGTCGACTCAACTAAAATAAAGTTGCCTATAGTCAGGCCTGTCAGAACTGGAGCTTCATAGATTAAATCAATGTCAAGATTTTCCTTGACATATGCCTGTATTATAACCGGGCCGGTCAGTATGGTTAAGAACCTGTCAGGAACAGTGGGCATATCTCTGAATCTTGAGCTAGTCTTGGTGAGGACAACCTCAGCTGGAGGATGTGTCCTATGGCCCATGTTCTGGGTTGGGGGAAAGCTTAGTGTTGAGTCTAGCACAGGGACACAACAGATGGACACAAGGTTTGAATGGGAATTGAAGAAGACGTCTTCCTCCATCCTCCTTTCTATTGGACTCCATTATTGGACTTCATTTTATAATCCCTTGTAATTCTTTATCAAAACCAATTGTCCAGTCACATACTATATGCTTTCATAAGAAGACACTCCAGTTGCTTTTTATACACTGATCTATCAGAAAAGTTTCATAGTGGTCCTAAATTTATAAATTATTCTAATCATTGCAGCTAGTGTTCCACTGTTTCTGCTTGGACAGATTTCATTCACTCATGTGTTAAATGGCTACTACTACTTACAATAAACACATTTCTTGTGTTTTACTGAGAAACATAACATTTTGACAGAAAATGGGGTGAGCTTTACACAAATGGTGCAAAAGCCATCAGATCCAGACAAATGTAAACATCTGCCTCGTGTCAGCTGTGTGCGAACCCCAGACTCAACAGAGGCCGCAGACAGAGCACTCAGCCACAGGAGCAGGGACCAGAGGGAGAGTTACAGCACAGGGAGAGGCCGTACAGTGCACACAGGGAGACAGATTTAACTCTGCTCTGTCGGGCACACTGCTCTGACCACTGAGTGAGGAGAGAGATGTGCTCTCTACTAAAGCTCCAAAGTGAAAGTTGTCATATCACGCATCATGTCATGTTATAGAACATAAAGTGGGGTCCATGTATATTACAAATGACACATCATTTGCTTCAGTTGCACTGGAAAGTAACTAATTACAAATACTCACATTAGTGTAACTGGGGTGATTTTTGGGGTTACTTGTACATTTTGAGTAGATTTTTAAACCTGGATAATTCTAGCCATGGAATTGAATTTTTGTGATATTTGTGCATTCACAAACTCCTTGGAATTTGTACCAGCTCCCACTGTTGTGACTGCACGAGCCACCAGTGGTTCTGACAAATCACAGGGCAGCTTTGTGATTTGGGTGAAGCCAAAGGATCCAGAAACACCAAACAGAGATGGGCACACATTTGATTACACATAAACTATGTATTTGTCCTAATGGGTTTGTACTTTGTACTTTGTACACTAGTAGACAAAAGATGTTCATATTCCTCATGACATTCTGCCTGATCACTTTAAAGGTCGTATAGAGGGATTATCCAAGTATGTCCCTCCCCACTCTACTGCACCTGTCACCTGCAGAAAGAGCCCCTGTCCTGTCTTGGATCATGTCAGTGTATTGTAGAAATTCAGGCTCTCCTGGGGCGCGGGGCTAAGAGTGTCACTGAAGTTTGGGCCATTTCTTCTTGTCATTTACAATCACCTGCATTTAACACACATGGGTCAATAAGACCTATCCCGCTCACTAATGTTCATTTAGAAGCAGAACTTATTTCATCACAGGGTGATAAACTGTTGGAGTGTGCTGACTTTAAGCCATGTTATAATGCTGTTACCTCCTCAAAACCACACCTGGAGTTGTGTTTTGTTTCATTCACATGTTTACCTTTATGTCTTCATCTCTAGTGCTGTCATGAAGCAGTAGTTTTTAAGTTATTGGCTCCTTTTATCTTTACTTCAGTAGAGCATTCCAGCGCTGAAATCATCCAACTGAACTGAATGAACTTATGAAAGTGCATGGAGTTTAAAAACACACACGTGTGAATGCAAAATAAAGAAATAAAAACATAAAAAACAGCTCCAGGTATGAGGTCAAGGTTTTGATGAGGAAGCAACATTATAACAGATATCAGTAAATAGTGAATATAGGCCATAGGCGAGAGTTGTTCCAGAATGATGTGTAGAATTCAGTTTAGAGCGTTGCACACTTCACTGTGCTGAGGCCAGAGCCAGGGTTGTGTGGCGATCCTGTAGCTTGCATTCAGAACCTGGCTGCACAGCAATATAAAATCATATAGTGTATTGTGTAACAGTTCAAAAGTGAGAGAAAGCCCAGGCACCTGCAGACAGCTTGTGTTTTATGATGAAGTGTGGCTCTCCTATCCACAGACACAGACAGGTACACAGAGCACATTCCTCAGACAAACAATCTGGGAGACACGGTGCAGGGACAAATGTCTCCACAGCACAGCAGCCAGGGGCCCGGCAGGGGACATGTGTGCACCCAGAGCAGAGAGAGGGCCCGGGGTGGAATCTGGAGGCAGAGCGGACAACTCCAAATGCCAGTGTTTTAGTTGCTTCAGTGGACTGTATGCTGAGGCAGAACTGTCACCTCAGCCTCACTGTGCTCACAGCAAACAGGCTGGAGGCGTCTACACACTGGAGGACAAAATGCAATATCTGATCTGCTATAATGAAGAGACTTTTTACAACATTCAATATTTAAACATGTTGTAGTTGTCTCCCCTCACCATTTACTCACCCAAAGTGGTATTTGGAGTGAATTGTGCACGTTTGAACAATCTTTAAGCACTTATTTTCAATCAGCTGCTTTTTTCACTACCACTGCTACACTTGGACCTTATTCTTGGATTTAGAACCTGAGTGCACAGCAATATAAAGAGCCAGAGGAAGAGGAGGAGAGGAAGAGGAGGGCAAGAAGAGGAGGGGAGGAAGAAGGGGACAAGGAGAGATGAGTCTCAACAAGAACAGTTAAGTATTTTTGATTCAGAACTTAAGTCCATGGCTTTTAGGTGTGGAGCTGTTCAAAATGTGACTGCATGATATTATATATATATAATATATATATATATATATATATATATATATATATATATATATATATATATATATAATATATATATATATATAGACATTATGCTGAAGGTAGGTCCAGTTTCCCTGGACCCTGCCCCTTTAGGCTTAAACAAATCTAATATGCTACTGTGTATAATTCTGAGCTGATAAATACTTATTGGTCAAAACATAATATATAATATAATATATAATACTGCATTCTCCTGACTCAGGGCTCCTTATAAGTTCTACTCATGATCTTCTCTGTGTGTAGCACTTCTGATCCACAGCCCGAGAGAGGGATGAGGTGAGGAGGGGTAGAGAGGGCAGTGCAGTGAGGCATAGACTGTATAAATAACTATATAGAAAGTGAGCATGGCCAACATCCACTCTGGCTCCAATTCTACCTTTTCAGCTTCGTTTGGTTGGAGCAGAACACTATGGATGACGTCACACTCCAGTAATCCACTTTTTTAAACAGTCTGTGGGGGAGGGGGAGAGTTGGAGAGTTGGTGTTGATGGAGGGGGGTAGGGGGATGGTGGTGGTGGAGGGGTGACCTCAGAGCCACAGTCCCCTGACCACATAACAAACACTGTCTACTCACTGCTGTGTAATTGGCTGCTAATTACTGAAGAGCCTGACCCCCCAGTCTATGTCTCAGAGAGCTGTCAACCACGACCAAACCATCTCCAAGCTTCTATCACACATTCACATTATTATGTCAATAATTAACTAATCAACATGCCTATCTAATTATTCTTCTATACACGACTGCTCCTCAGTCCAGCTCAGACATTGTCCTTGTAGATTTAAAACTTTTTGAGATTTTAACAATGTTATAGTTGTTTCCCTTCTCATTTACCCTCTTAAATATTATTTATTTTCCTCGTAAGCAGCCCTATTTATTTTGCTACAGATGGACCATGCATGTTCCTGATTGGCTAATCCACCTGTCAATCCTGCCCATCTGAACATGGGGAGATTCACCAGTGACTCAGACCTTCATTAAATATTGGAGTGTATTCTGGATCCCAGGCAAACCAAGTGGGCCAGTGGAAAACAAAACAGAGAGTACATGATATAATTTCATTTCAAGCTCAAATCAAACGCAGCTTTAGAGAGATCTAAAAATAAAAGTTATTAAAATCTGATCTATTTTTTGGCCCTAGATTAAAATTCCACCCTAATCACTATGCAGGTATGAGAAAGCGGTGAGTTTACACAGCTGAGATGAAGGGACAGTCAGACACACTTCAGAACTCCCAGATGGAGGCCAGCAGATCAGGCATGTACACACAGTCCCGGACTGAAGAATGCACTAACTCTGAGTTGTGGAGAGGCTTTTGGAGCACTGACAGAAGCAATCAAACTCCACGACTCTGCTCTTCTCCACAATTTACAAACTGCACAGGAGTGGCTCAGAGCAGAGACAGCTCAGCCGTCTACAGAGCTCCTCAGTCACCTGATTTGTCTGTGGAACCTCTCCCCTCTCCATCTGCTCCAGGACAGCTATGTGAGGAGTGTATCAGGGAAAAAATACACATAACGCACCAGCAACGTATGCTAAATACAACTTTTTATGATCTGTGGACAAAATTGACTAAGCATGTTTTCCCCATCTCATTTCCCTCTCAAAGTTATATTTGGAGTGATTCATACATGTTGAAGTAATTTTTATTCTGTAATCTATATTCAAGACGTGATTGCTCTGATCTGCACTCATTTTCACCACCATGATGATACATCCATGTCCACTGTGATGTACGGACTTCATTTCCAGTTTTATTTTCTTTATCAATGATACAGATAAGATTCAGTCATTTTGGTACAAAAAAGAAAAAAGGGGGGGCAGGCCTCACTGGTCAGTCAGCAGAGTTTTAAAAATAATTTAAACATTAAAAAAAAACAAAAAAAAAACAACTTTATACAGTTTATTTAATAGAAACAACAAACAAACAAAAAAACATTATGACAAAAGTAAAACAAAAATAATAATAATAATAATAAAATAAAATAAAAAATACACAATATTCTATACAAAATGGGTTGGTAATACAGAAATTAGACACAGACAAGAATTAGTGTCATCAAAATTGCCATGACACAGGGTATCCATCAAATTATTATATCTAGATTGTATTTTGCATATAAAAAAAGGTTGCGAGAATAAAAATATGATAATAATAATAATAATAATAATAATAAGAAAAAGAAGAAGAAGAAGAAGAAGAAGAAGAAAATCACCCCTCCTTGAACCGTCACCTTATCGTGGTGGAGGGGGTTTGAGTGCCCGAATGATCCCGGGAGCTATGTTGTCGGGGGCTTCATGCCCCTGGTAGGGTCACCCAAGGCAAACAGGTCCGGGGGGACAGGTCAGACGAAGAACGGTTCAGAAGCCCTGTATGACAAGTGTACCAACGAGGCCAGTTACGTCGCCCGGATTGGCGTCACCGGGGCCTCACCCTGGAGCCAGGCCTGGGGTGGGTGCTCGCCAGCGAGCGCCTGGTCGCCGGGCCTTCCCTCACGGGGCCCGGCCGGGCTCAGCCCGAAGGAGTGACGTGGGGCTGTCCTCACGTGGGCCCACCACCTGCGGGAGGATCCATATGGGGAAGGTGCAGAGAGATCTGGGCGGCAGTCGATGGCGGCGACCGGATCTCCGGACATGGAGACTAGCTCTGGGGACATGGAATGTCACCTCGCTGGGGAAAAAGGAGCCTGAGCTTGTGCGGGAGGTTGAGCGTTACCGACTAGATATAGTCGGCCTCACCTCCACGCACAGTTTGGGCTCTGGAACCCAACTCCATGAGAGGGGCTAGACTCTCCATTTCTCTGGCGTTGGCCGCGGGGAGCGGCGGCGGGCTGGTGTGGGCCTGCTCATTGCCCCACAGCTCAGCCGCTGTGTGTTGGAGTTCACCCCGGTGAACGAGAGGGTCGCGTCCCTCGTGGTGTCGGCCTACAGGCCGAACAGCAGTGCAGAGTACTCGGCCTTCTTGGAGTCCTTGGGAGGGGTACTAGACAGTGCACCGACCGGGGACTCCGTTGTTCTCCTGGGGAACTTCAACACCCATGTGGGCAAAGACAGTGACACTTGGAGAGGGGTGATTGGGAGGAACGGCCTCCCCGATCTGAACCCGAGTGGTGTTTTGTTATTGGACTTCTGTGCTAGTCACGGTTTGTCCATAACGAACACCATGTTCGAGCACAAGGGTGTCCATAACTGCACGTGGCACCAGGACACCCTAGGCCGGAGGTCGATGATCGACTTTGTAGTCATGTCATCTGACCTCCGGCCGCGTGTCTTGGACACTCGGGTGAAGAGAGGGGCTGAGCTGTCAACTGATCACCACCTGGTTGTGAGTTGGGTTCGGTGGCGGAGGAGGAAGCCGGAAAGACCTGGCAGGCCCAAGCGTGTAGTGAGGGTCTGTTGGGAACGTCTGGCGGAGCCCTCTGTCAGAGGGACTTTCAACTAGCACCTCCGGGAGGACTTCTCCCGGATTCCGGGGGAGGCTGGAGATATGGAGTCCGAGTGGGCTTCATTCTCTGCCTCTATTGTCAATGCGGCTGCTCGGAGCTGTGGGCGTAAGGTCTGTGGTGCCTGTCGCGGAGGCAATCCCCGAACCCGGTGGTGGACACCGGAAGTTAGGGATGCCATCAAGCTGAAGAAGCAGTCCTATCAGGCCTTGCTGGCTTGGGGGACTCCTGAAGCAGCTGACGGGTACCGGCGGGCCAAGCGTGCTGCAGCCCATGTGGTCGCGGAGGCAAAAACTCGGAGCTGGGAGGAGTTCGGGGAGGCCATGGAGGAGGACTATCGGACGGCATCGAAGAGGTTCTGGCAAACCGTCCGGCGCCTCAGGAGGGGGAAGCAGTTCTTCACCAACACTGTTTACAGTGCGGGGGGAGAGCTGCTGACCTCGACTGGGGACGTTGTCCGGCGGTGGAAGGAATACTTTGAGGATCTCCTCAATCCCACCATCACGTCTTCCGAGGAGGAAGCCGAGGCTGGGGACTTGGAGACGGACTCATCCATCACCCTGGCTGAAGTCACTGAGGTGGTTGGAAAGCTCCTTGGTGGCAAGGCTCCGGGGTTGGATGAGATCCGTCCTGAGTACCTTAAGTCTCTGGATGTTGTGGGGCTGTCTTGGCTGACACGCCTCTTCAACATCGCGTGGCGGTCGGGGACAGTACCTCTGGACTGGCAAACCGGGGTGGTGGTCCCTCTGTATAAGAAGGGGGACCGGAGGGTGTGTTCCAACTATAGGGGGATCACACTCCTCAGCCTTCCTGGTAAGGTCTATGCCAGGGTACTGGAGAGGAGAATCCAACCGATAGTCGAACCTCGGATCCAGGAGGAGCAGTGTGGTTTTCGTCCTGGTCGTGGAACACTGGACCAGCTCTACACTCTCCATAGGGTGCTCGAGGGTTCATGGGAGTTTGCCCAACCGGTCCACATGTGCTTTATGGATCTGGAGAAGGCATTCAAACGTGTCCCTCGTGGTGTCCTGTGGGGGGTGCTCTGGGAGTATGGGGTCCGGGGCCCTTTGCTAAGGGCTGTCCGGTCCCTGTATGACCGGAGCAGGAGCTGTGTTCGCATTGCCGGCAGTAAGTCAGACCTGTTCCTGGTGCATGTTGGACTCCGCCAGGGCTGCCCTTTGTCACCGGTTCTGTTCATTGTATTTATGGACATAATTTCTAGGCTTAGTCAGGGGCCGAAGGGGGTCCGGTTTGGGGACCACAGGATTTCATCTCTGCTGTTTGCAGACGATGTTGTCCTGTTGGCTTCATCGAACCAGTACCTGCAATGTGCACTGGGGCGGTTTGCAGCCGAGTGTGAAGTAGTTGGGATGAGGATCAGCTCTTCTAAGTCCGAGGCCATGGTTCTCGACCGGAAAAAGGTGGCTTGCCCTCTCCGGGTGGGTGGAGAGTCCCTGCCTCAAGTGGAGGAGTTCAAGTATCTCGGGGTCTTGTTCACGAGTGAGGGAAGGACGGAACGTGAGATTGACAGGCGTTGGTGCAGCTTCGGCAGTGATGCGGTCGTTGTATTGGACCGTTGTGGTGAAGAGGGAGCTGAGCCGAAAGGCGAAGCTCTCAATTTACCGGTCAGTCTTCGTTCCTACTCTCGAGATCGCGGATACAAGCGGCCGAAATGAGTTTCCTCCGCAGGGTGGCTGGGCGCTCCCTTAGAGATAGGGTGAGGAGCTCAGTCACACGGGAGAAGCTCGGAGTAGAGCCGCTGCTCCTCCATGTCGAGAGGAGCCAGTTGAGGCTCGGGCATCTGTTCCGGATGCCTCCTGGGCGCCTCCCTCGGGAGGTGTTCCAGGCATGTCCCACCGGGAGGAGGCCCCGGGGAAGACCCAGGACACACTGGAGGGACTATGTCTCTCGGCTGGCCTGGGAACGTCTCGGGATTCCTCCGGAGGAGCTGGAGGACGTGTCTGGGGTGAGGGAAGTCTGGGAGTCCCTGCTTAGGCTGCTGCCCCCGCGACCCGGCCCCGGATAAGCGGACGAAAATGGATGGATGGATAATAAAATCATTGGATCCTCCATTAAGAGGGCGTCTGATCTTTTCCATTTTCATAAAATACAGATTGTTTTTAGGTGAAGGCAGAGCATTTTCCAGTTTCATGAAACTAGTCTACGAGAAAAAGAAGTGTAGAGTGGGACATAGAGACCTGATGGTATTTGTCTAAGAGATGAGGGTTCAAAATAACTCCAAAAAGAGTCAGCCCTGGATGAGGAGGTGAGGAACGCCTCAAAGGGCCTGACGACCAGAAAGAACTCCACAATGTGTAAAAGTGTGTATCTGCTGTTAATTTACACCGGTCACAGGTTGGATATGGCGTCTGTAACTTCGTGATCAACAGGAGGCATAAAGTATAACTATATAATGCAGACATACTGTGCTTCTGTCTGCTAAAGTAAGAATGTCTTCATGAGACACGCAGATTAAAGATCATGGACCAGAAGAGTTATATGTTATACCTTTAAAATAAATAGTCTAAAATAGCAGAGGAAGTCAAGAAGAAGCACATATTACTGTAGTTTGAGAGATGTTTGATCAAACAGACAAATCAAATTGACAAATCTCAATCGTGCACAGCAAAAAGGTTAAACTTTCAGAGTGAAGTATTTCAGAGTTGTTTTTAACACAAAAAAGTGTTATCTTAACTATTTTGAAAGTTACATGGGGGTTGGAGTTGGGATTATTTGCCAGAGTTGATCTGGTTGAAGTGAATTCAACTTCCCCTAGTTTTAATACAACTTCCCTTAGTGTTAATTTGGCTCCTTCCTCCCACTACTTCAAACTCCTGTGAGAGAAGACCAGTTTGAACCAGTTTTGTGCATCATTTCATCTTTTACAATAGTTTAAAGAAAATAAAGGCTTTACCTGCACTGAATGTGTTTTTTTTTACAGTGTGTATGTGTATGTAATGTGTGTAGTCACTATTCCCTAAAATGTTAATTAAGTATTATATATACTTATATAAAGTGTAAAAATAAAACACCTCTGTGTGTTGTTTAGCTAAATCAGGATAATCCTACAAAGTGTGAAGAATCCCTCAGTCGTCCAGGTAGAATCCATGGTGAGGAAAAAATTAATTTGGTCGACTGGACAGGGCTGGTGTTTCTGAAAAACTACAGAGGATTTTCAGACAACATGAGATCCCAGTCTATTTCAAACCTATAAACACTTTAAGACAGAAAATGGTCCAACCCAAAGGACAAAACACCGAGACACAAACAAAGCAATGTGCTCTACTCCATTCAGTGCAGTGAACGCTACATTGGAGAAGCTAAACAGCTGCTTCAAAAGAAGATGAACCAACACAGACGAGAGAGCAGCAGTGGACCTCAGTCTGCTGTACATCTCCACTTAAAAGCAAATGAGTATTTGAGGACAGTGAGGTACAGATTTTAGCCAGAGAGAAGAATTGGTTTGAGAGGGGAGTGAAAGAAGCCATTTTTGTTAAGAAAGAGAATCCTTCTCTAAACAGAAATGGATTCAGACACCATCTATCTCCTATTTACAACTCCATTCTCAAACCTAATTCAAAACAAACAAGAGAACAACAGGTGTATCCAGGTCAGGTCCAGAGGTGTGGAAACTCCATTATGACCATATATTGTTCTGCTAATTAGACTACACCCTGTAGAGACCAATAGGCCCAACTAACAAACAGAAACTGTAAACAAGTGTGTGTGTTAGTTTCAGAGGAGTTCTCCTCCCTGCAGACAGATATAAGGGCGTCTGACCAGAACTGAAGAAGCAGCTTGGATGAGCTGCGAAACATCTTCAACCAAACTAACTTTGTCCAGTCGACAAACTGAATTTTCTCCTTGTCAATCCTACAAAGTGTTATCCATTTACTCTCTAAACGTTAATAAAACTCTTGATTTCAGGGTTAAACAGGTCCAGTATTACTTAAATATTTACAAAAATGTTAAATTAACTCTAGAACAGACTGGACTCATATAAATCCTGTGACAATGTTCAAATTGATTCGTGAGAGTCAGTTTTAACACTCCACTGTTTGCTGTGTGAGAGAGCTCAAAGTTATTGTTCAGGAGTACAGCAGGAGGAAGAACCCACGGTGCATATTTTAGGTTAATGTGGACCCACACACAGCAGAACAAACACAAGACACACCAAGGAGAATAGAACCAGGGACCATGGAGCCCAGGTTGTGTCTACTGCACCAGGTCCTAACAAAAACCATGGTCCATCTGTGGTGAGGCATGTGTGTGTGGTTCTCTTAGACGTGAGTTTATGGAGGTTATGTCATCATTTGGGAGACTATAATACACAAATGAAATACAGCTACAACTGAATCATTTATTGGATTAAGTGGACAGCAAATGCAGCCAAATGGGATCACTGGCACAAGTCAGGACAATGCAGAGAACTACGGCATGGTGACTGAGTTGCCAGCACTCTCACCTCACAGCAAGAAGGTTATTATGGGTTCACCTCCTGGACCGCTCTGGCCTGTCTGTGCAGAGTTTACAGTGTCCCATGACAATAAAGTTTACCTTAAAGAAAGCAATAATTCTAAAGTAATTCACACGAGGAACCATTTGCTCTTTTTTGTGAGAGGTCTAGATTGGTCTAGATGCAGGGAAGATGATAAACAGGAAGTAGTTTGTATTTAGTCTAGATTTAGTTTTATCCTCGTCTCACAATGTCACAAATGTATGAGTGTGTGCAGTCAGAGGAGCCTGGTGAGGCAGCGGAGAAAGCAAGGCACTATTCAGAAGACGCTGGGACCACCAGAAGATATGACACTCGTGATTAAGATCCCAACTCCACAGAAACAATAAACTGCACCAATACATAGTTTTATACTCCATTTCACGTGCTTTTAAACTATGTAACAAGCACACATGCTAACACAATTCTGTCCCAGGATACGGTCCCGTGCGTGGGGGCAGGGAGCAGGGTTCTGGGACACTGGAGCCAGCGTGGTCCTCTCAGAGTGACCACTGTAAACATGCAAACAAACAGCACACAGACTTGTACTCACACAGAGCATGCTTGGTTTGGTGGGACTGGGCATGATGGATGAGCTGCCCACAGACGAGCAGCCAGTATCGTTCAGAGGAGCTGAGAGCCGAAGCCCATCCATGTTCTCAGAGGGACCAGGGCAGTGGAGAGAGGACCAGTGTGGTACGTTCTTAGTTCTTTTTTTTTTTTTTCCCCCCAGTCTGTATCTATTCATGAACTTAAATGTACCTTTTTGTTAGTGAGTACTTAGTGTCTATAAGAGGCATCTCATCTTTATATGTTTCCACTTGACTGCAGCGACCCCTTCCCTTTACATGACGTCGCCTCCGTCCATCTTCGCCTCAGCAGCTCTTTCTTTACGTTTTCCATTTATTTCGTTGTCCTCTTCTTCAATAAAGATGCTGATCTCTCTCAACATCACTGCAGCATCTTTCAGGTGCGTAAAATCTTTGTCCCGTTCTCCAGAAAGATCCGTAACTGTGGCGGGTACAGTGTCTGCACCTTCACGTTACGTTCCTTCAGTTGTTTGATGACGTCACGGACCCATCTTCTTTGCTTTTGTACCTTTACTGTGTCATCCTGGTTGAAATAAATGTCTTGTCCTTCGTACACAGTCTTTTGTTTCCATGCCGCTTGGATTTTAATTTCTTTCACTTTGTAGTTCCAGAAGCGTGCAGTTATTGTTCTCGGGGCTGTGTTGTTCCTCTTCTCAGCATAGCCAATGTGGTGCGTTCTTTCAACGTCTATGTCCAAACCACTCGGCAGTTCCAGTTTTGAGTGGAAAGCCCACCATACCGCTTTTCTCGAATCCCTCGGGCACTCCGTGTATCCTAATGTTTTTGTGTCTCGAGTGTGCTTCCAGGTCGTCACATTTAGCCACTAACTTAGCTTTGTTTTGGAGCAGGTAAACCACAGCCTTCTCCAGGTGTGCCGTTCGGTCTTCAGTTAGTCCCGTACGCTCTTCTAGCTCCACTGTTCACTTTTCCACCTCGGACATGCGGTTTATGACCTCTTTAATACTGCTCTTGACTCTTACAAGCCCCTGTTTGTTCACCCCGCGGCGGATGACCACTCTCCACATCCGCTTCCTCCCGGGCCCCACAAACATCCTCATCGACGTCTTTCATCTTTGAACATTTCTTTTTCCCAATCTGTCTTGTCTTCATGAACTTAACTTGACTTACTCACATTCAAGAAGCCATTTTTTTTTTGGTTCCAGCAGAGACTTTTGTCTAGCACGTGTTACCACCAGAAGCGAAAGTCCACGGTACGTTCTTATTTCTTAATAGTTTCTGTTTGTGTATTTACTAATATTAACAGCATTATAACATAGTGTAATATTACAACAAAGTGGAACATGGGCCCATATTAAGGTTAAGTAACTCTTAATTGTTCCCCATAG
Organism: Boleophthalmus pectinirostris; assembly: GCF_026225935.1. NCBI lineage: Eukaryota > Metazoa > Chordata > Actinopteri > Gobiiformes > Gobiidae > Boleophthalmus > Boleophthalmus pectinirostris. Next base: position 360,521 of record NW_026571047.1, read on the forward strand.
AAAAATGGATCCTCTGTATTTGACCCGTCCTTCAAAACCACTGAACATTCTATTAGGAGCAGGGACCCATCTCCAGATCTTGAGCTATTCTTGGTCAGGACTCACTTAGCTGGAGGATTTGTTATATTGACCCATGGTGCATGTCACGGGTTGATGTGGGAAACCAGAGCAACCAGAGGAAAACCACATAGACACATGAAGAACATGCAAACTCCATACACAATAATAAATAATACAATATAAGCAATACCACACACAGGACAAGTGTAACTCTTCCATATTTGTATACTTTGAAATCTTTGAACTGATGTGAGAGTGAAATAGTGTGATTGTATTGAACACTCACCCAAATACTTAAAGATCATTGCTGCTTAGTTGTGTATGGTTGTACTGATGTTGGCAAGAGGGTGTGTGTGTGTGTATGTGTGAGAGAGAGTGTGTGTCAGTATGCATGTGTGTGTGTATGTGGGTGTGTATGTACATGTACTTCAGTGTGTATGTGTATGTGAGTGTGAGAGAGAGTTTGCAAGTATGTGTCAAAGTGTATGTATGTGTGTGTGTGTAGAGTGTGTGTGTGAGTGTGCCTGTGTATGTCTGTATGTGTGTGTGTTTGTAAGTGTGTGTATAAGGTATAAGTGAGTGTGTGAGTGTGCGTGTCCTTCATTGTGTTTATGAGTGTGTGTGTGTGCATGTATGTGTGAGTGTGTGCGAATGTATGGGTGAGTGTGTGTGTACGTGAGTGTGCATCAGTGAGTGTGTGGGTGTGTGTGTTTGTGTGAGTGTGTGCGTGAGTGTGCATGTCCGTCAGTGTGTGTGTGAGTGTGCGTGAGTGTGTGTGCATGTATTGTATGAGTGTGTATGCATGTGTGTGTGTGTGTGTGTGTGTGTGTGTGAGTTTGTGTGTGTGTGCGTGTGCGTGTGAATTGTTGTTATATTATAGCTGACTAGTGTAACAAAAAAATGGTTCCACAGTACAACATTAAACATATTATTTTGAAGTAACAGTACTCTTATTTGGTGAAATTTTTCACTGCTCCTCTCGCCTGTGACAAAAACATAGTGGATCTTTTCTGAGTGAGCTCTGGCCTGGACTAATGCTTGAGACAAATCAGGACCGCAGACTGAACAAAAACTGTCAATTAGTACTACAAACTGTGAGTACTCCCCTCATAGTACTAATACACCAACATGTGGAAGTCAGACTGAAGTTTTACCTATATCTCCTTCTATTCCTTCACATCTTCCTCCTTTTCCTGCTCCTCCTTCTCCTCCTCCTCCTCCTCTTCCTCCTCTTTCTCCTCCTCTTCTCCTGGTCGTGACTCTGCTGCTTTGCTGGAGCCCCCTGGATGCTGCGTGAGGGTAATCCCAGATTTCCTCCTCTCGCAGAGCTTAGCCTGTGGCTCGGCTAATGGCCCTCTTCTCAAATGATCGCTTTGCTACACCACTTCAGAAGAAGGCAGGCTGCGTGAAATTCTATTATCCACACACGCTCCACAGACCGCTGTAGCCCACCTCAGCCCACTTCAACCCGCCCCAACCCACCACAGGCCGAGCACAGAGTGAGCACAGAGCGAGTGGGGTGTTAATCCTGTAAGTGTGATGTCCCGAAGTACACCTCTGCACCCTGACCCCTCATCCCCTCAACCCCTCACCCCTGTCCTAACGCTGGCCTGCCCTGAACTGCATTTCCCAGAAGACTTTGCCCTTGCTCACCTCACATGAGTCATCTGCTTTCTGGTTTACTTAATCCATTATTTCTCTAATAAGATCATTTCTACATTTGAGCCTAAGTTTAGACCCTGGATGACATTTTGTATAATATTAGATTATACTAACACTACATCCAGTCACTACCCACCTTACTTTTACAAAAGGAATTTAACGTTGTAAAGGAATTGTAGTTTTCAGTTACCACACACACTCCTACTTGAGAAGTTTATTTTTCCTTTAATAAATAAATACTGTAGTTATCACATATTGTGCGTGCAGCTTCAAAGGTGGTGACAGGAGTGAATCATAAAGCAGAATGAGCCTGACCTGAGGTAAGACGTGTGACTTGGATGAGACGGTTGACCTGGATTTACATCATGAGGAATCGACATGGACTCAGATTTTTTTATTTATTTATTTTTTTTGTTTTAAAACAAACATATTTTATTCAAAAGTTGAAACTTTACAACTTTATACAGGTTCCCACACTTTGGTAGAATATCCAGTGTACTGCTAACAAATGCAGTAGTCTGATAAGACTTCATAAACCATTTTAATTATGCTCCTGCTCGCTCTAATCACGAGAGAAACCTTGACTGGAGGACTGTGGTATTCTGACACGTGATGTGGCCAACATCAGTGTCCAGACCACCGCCAACTCCTGCAGGGGAGGCTTCCTGCTCCAGGCTGGAGAATGGAACACCGCCTCCCAGTCTCAACCATGGCCTCCAGCTGCCGGCCCCACCCACCAGCCTCCAGTCACTAGCCTCCACCCACCAGCCTCCAGCCTCCAGCCACCTGCCTCCAACTACCAGCCTCCATCCACCGGCCCCAACCACCAGCCCCGGCTACGAGCCCCCATCTACGGGCCCCACCAAGGGCGCCAAGAGAGAATCACAACATGTTCTCACACAAATTTCTCCAGTCAGGCAAATTGGTCATGTTTGCTGCTTCTCAGGGTTCATTACTTTTTAACTTTAGATAAATAACATTGTAAGATTGGGATTAAACATCACAAATCAGAGGTTATTGGTACAATCTTTGTATTAAATAGGCAAACATCTGTATTATTAGCCTAAATGATTTTAAAGGTGCTCTATACAACATTCTGTCTCCATGGAGATATTACAGCTTCATCTGGCTGCATTGTATAAAATTAAACATAGTTCTCTTCAGTCTACATGAAGACAAACAAGTGATGCCACCAGGAGAAGTCAGGTAGGATCTGCGGAGAGGTGAGCCCACTCACAGTAAGAATGCATGTTTGATAAATGCTAAAATGATGCTGTGAGCATTGGTGTTTGCATACAGAAGAATAAGGATTACTCAAACATGTATGAATCACTCTTTCACTCAGGTCAGTTTCACACTTACACCATTTGGTCCATTTTAAGTGGACTCAAGTTCAGAACACCTGTGAGTTTGGTTCTTTTGGGCTGGTGTGAAAATGGAACAGTTTGATATAGTGCACACTACAGCTGAAGACTAAGGACATAGTTGTTGACTTCCAGAGAAGCCGCACATAACAGCCGCCACTGACCATCGATGGTGCTGCTGTGGAGAGAGTGAGCAGCACTAAATTCCTGAGGGTGCACATCAGTGAGGACTTCTCCTGGACCAACAACACTGCATCACTGGTGAAGAGGGCCCAGCAGTGCCTCTACTTCCTACCAAGACCATGCAGAGGCAGCTAATGGTCCAGTGTGGAGAGAATATCTCTGACACATTTGTAAGATCCAAATCAGAAATCCAAACATCGCTAAAATCTGATGCAGCTCAACACCTCAGGAGAGGAATATTATCTATTTTCTCTTGGTTCGGTTCGTTTGAGCTGAAGTGTGGTGAAAACGTGATCCACACCAAATGAAAATTGCAACAGTGAACTTGAGCCTACAGTCGGACATTTTAACCAGATGAACAGGTGTGGAGACACCCTAAACGCAGTCAGTCGCTCCTACAGTTTAATACGAGTTCAGAGCTTGGCTTTTTGAGGCTGCACTATCGTGCTCTTTCTCCTGTTTTCCCTCTGTGTTCTGTTTTTCCTTTTTACTCATAAACCTGCAGCTGACCATGTGTATCTCGACTGGTTAATCATGCCTATCTGAAATCAAGGTGACAGGATGTACTACAAACCCTGCTTTTTTTTGTAAACTATTGTCAAAGCGTGGCTCTGGTTTTGGCTCATACATGAGGGGTGAGCTGGGGTTAGCACTGTGGTCCAGGCTCAGACTCTCATTGACTGCGCTGTTATGACATGAGGCTGCAGACAGTTGAATGGACGCGCTCCCATGGGTGTCTTTGTGAGCTGTGTGGAGTCGGCTCTGTGGAGACGTCATGTACTGGCCCTGCACGAACATAACCGCACTCACAGTCTGACAAAGTGGAGTCTAAACGTGAATCCAACAGAGACGCTGAGTTTGATAAGGGAAAGAACGGAAATCTCAGGCTAGCCACGCATCCACGCTAAAAGACTTCTCTAAATAAACAGCAGCACGTGTGCGCGCTGCTGCGGTTCTTGTTTTGGCGCTGTCCAGGTCAAATACTGTCAGAGTCAATGAGATTTCTGTTCCCAGTTAAACAGGAAAATGATCAGAGATTTAAGAGAGACATATTATGCAAAAACTATTTGCAAAAGGTTGTAACCATGGAATAATTGTTTCCCTCTTCATTCACTCAAAGTTCTATTTGTCTGATCTGATGCATGTTTGAAAATTTAAGTTTTCCACTTACTTTCAGATTCTACAATGTGATGTCAGTTCTATAAATAGAGTATGGAAAGGGAAATGATCATCTACTGGCAGTACAACCGTGTCCTTAAGGCAAGACACTTCTTTGTTGCCTAGTATGATATTGGTGTGAGTGTTGGTGGTGCTGTAAAACATGTTCACACAGTAGAGCGTGTAAAAGGATTGGGGTGGGGGTATTTTTGGGACCTGATATAGACTCAGATGGTCAGGGTCTGAGTGATGGAAATGTGACCACAGTACACTGCAACGGCTGAAGCAAGGACTACATGTCATTTACATTTCAAGATGCCTGGTCTGGTCAGAGATGAGTAGGAGGAGCCATTTTCATTGAAGTTTATGTTAAAATGTGTTATGTGGTTTATCACAATTAAAAGTAAAAAACAACAAACAAACAAACAAATAAACACACACACAAACAAACAACTATAAGAGATAGAGATGTGTAAAATAATTGCAACCCTGAAAAACTGAATTTGAATGTATTTGTTTGGAGGATAAGCCTCTGGAGATGTGTCACCATCTCGTTGTCGATGGGTCCTCAGAGTCATAACAGCAAAAGACAAATACAAAACAGACAGGAGAATACATACATTTAAAAAAACAAAACAACAAAATCAGCAGAACCAGACATACTCACTCACTCACACATGACTGTTAGACACTGAATAAATCAAATTTAAACCAAAACTAAGACAGAGTTCAAATACAGGTAAAACGGTTCATGTTATGGTGAAAGCTGCTGGTTGAGGTTCACAGACGGTTTGGGTTTGACAATATCATCTTGTGTAATGTTACTTTGAAAACAGTGGTCAGGAAACAGTGATCTTCACACAAATCGATGAGGGAAGATTGTTCCTGTCAGGAACCTGCCTTTTTATTTGTGGTGTTATCAGTCAAGGACACAGAAATCTGGAACAACATTCCAGCTGCAATAAGAAACTCCACCAGATTCAGTACATTTAAAACCATCTGAAATGAAACTTAAGAGAAACCAGATCTGTGATCACTAATGCTCTGCTTCTATGGAAATGTCAGTGTTGTGTCATGATTGTGTTTCTACCATGTTTGTCCTTTGACTTGTTGTTGACAGTTTGTCTGTTGTGTGATGTGTCTCATGTTGTCTCTGTCTCTCTGACCTGCCAGACTACAGATGTAGAGCATTCTAGCGTATTTACAAGTATATGTTCGTGAATATGCATTGTCCCTTTAAAATAAATAAATAAAACAAAAAATAAAATAAAATAAAAATAAAAGAATGTTGTTTGACTCTTGGGACAACAGAAATGATCGGATCTGCATGGCGTAAACTGTAAGAGGATCTGAATGAAATGAAATATTGTTTAAGATATTCAGGAGAACTGAGATGAAGCATTTAAAGAGAAATAATAAGCAGTGAAGTGAGGACAGAATGAGCAGGACAGATGGTGGAACATCCCACAGTGGTGAGTTCTGAAGGGACAGAGGAGAAGAAACCTGCACAGATTGTTCTAGATTACACTGAGTGTGTGGAGCATAGAAGTCATGGTGTTTTGATCAATAATATCACAGTCATCTAAAATGGGAAGAATTAATTGTGAGATAATCTTTTTATTGACAGAAAAGCTAAAACAATAGATGGAGTGGTTTTAGGTGGTATAATATAGTGTTTGTAATAGTTGTATGTGGGCGCTGAATGACAGCGATGGGTCGAGCCGTAAACCAAGATCTATTTCTGAAACAACATCAAATATGATTTAGATTTATTAAGTAGTAATTTGTTAGACTGTAGCCATAACTGAATGGTATTAAAATCATGTTGAATATGAGTAATATTAGCTGAAATAAAACCCTCAAACCAGACATTTTGACAGAGAGACAACAATATAAGAGCAACTTCTGCGGCAGAGTCACTCACAAAACAACAACAACACATGTTTTCACACATAACACAACCAAGAACTAAGTCCCTATAATCTCCCAGTCCCAGTTTAGAGGGAGATCGCGCCCGTCCCCCCGTGCTTGTGTAGTCTGTGTGGTGTCCAGTGTCTCCATGTCAACTTTCACACTGCTCTGCTCTGCACTTATCTGACTAGAATAGAAAAACAAGAGCGCAGTGAAACATCCGAACATCATGGTCCTGGCCTGGTGCCAGGAGGCTCCCAGGGGGCGTGTGGGGCCAGGGTCATGACGGGAATAGGCTCTGGACACAGGGAAAGCCCCGGCGTGAGTGGGCAAGCTAAATACACACATACACACATGCTGACTTTGCCTGCTTTCTGGGGACATCACATTGACTTACATTCATTTCCTAGAGATGGAGCCAAACTTTAAAGGCACTGTACGTTTGACTGTTTTTAAAAAGGTGAAACACAGAACTTGTTCATGTTAAACTGTAGTGCTGTGCTGCTCTAAAGCTTTGCCTCACCTCATGCGTTCTGTACATCCTAATTAATCACAGCGATGAATCTGTAAAAGCTTTTCACAACTTCATCACAGTAAAGAAATCAACTATCAGCATGTTAATGTGCACTTCCTGATTACTGGACAGGAAATTCCTTTATAATTAGATGCAGACAGCACACTTATTCTGACCACAAGAGCTGCTTGTACATTACATCTGCACTGGGGCAAGAACCAGTTTGATCAAATACATTTAAACATTTAACACAGTCATTTCTTTAAAGCTCAAGTATCCAACTTTTCTTATTAGTAATTCAAATAAAAATTTGTAATTGTATTGTAAAAGAGAACTTTATGGCAACATTCTACTACACATGTCAGACTCAGGCCCAGGGGCCAAATTTGGTCTGTGATATAATTATATTTGGCCTGCGAGATCATATCAAATATGTATTAGAGCTGCCGTGCCAGTACGGCTCATGCACCACCAATACTACCAATCCCAGAATGCTTTGCAAAGGCGTTGGCACCAGCCCATCAGTCCACTAACAGCCCGAGAAAGAGAAAGAAAAACTAATCAAAACAGAACAAAAGACAAACAGACAAAGATAACATTCACACAACACACAGACAGCATTCATACTTTACAGTCCAGGATCCTAAGGTATACATACATCTCACTGATATTATCATCACCACACTTATATTTGTAAATGAGTGAAGAAAAAAAAAAAAAAAAAAAAAGCAACTTTATGTGCAACAGAAAGTACATAGAACAAAAATTTATTTTTATCGAAAACAGGAGAAAGGTGTTTGTAAGTGTCTGAAGACTGATGCCTTAAAATGGTGAATTGATGTTGATGATCTTATTGAGGAGGGTAAGTTGTTCCATTCATTTGAAGCTTTGAAGTTAAATGCTCTTCGGCCAATTTCTTTTTTTATTATAGGAACATTGAAAAATAATTGTTCAGTGTGACGTAAATAAAATAAAAATAAAAATTTAAAATAAATACAAAATAAATAAATAAATAAAAATAAAAGGAGTTCTAAAGCTACAGATAGGCTTATAGAGACATTATTTATTTAGAATTGTGTTATTTTTTGATATTCTGCTTGTTCTGGATTCAGTGTTTAAGCAAAACTATTATTACACATTTATTTGAATAACAAAAGGTTTAACATTACATATCTCGAAAGCAGAGAAAAAATGCAGATGTTGTTGAAAGTTTTCAATATATATTTAGTTTGGTCCATGACTTAGTCCCAGTTTTTAATTTTGGTCTCTCTGAATTTGAGTTTGACTCCCCTGTTCTACACACTATCGTCATTTGATGTGCAGCTATCAACAGGAGCGGCCGACCTCATGCAGCACTTTTTTGTGATGATGTTGTGATGATGATGGCTCCTACAGGGCACCACGATTTTCCAACCCAATGTCAGTGGATTTTTTATGTTATGAGTAGGGGTGTGCAAAAATATCAAAATATCGGTATATTGTATCGTTTAATGTGATGATACAATATCGATAATGGGCGACTGCTGGAGTATTTTTTGTTATATTGTACTCAATTATTTTGTTACAGAGCTAGTTATGTTGCTTGTTTAGAGGAAAGAAACTTTTATGCAGCACATTTGACATTTTCACTGTTTTGATGTTTGTGTTTCATATGAACTTTGCACAAGACGTGGTTTCATAAAAACTTTTAGTATCACAGCCATGATTTAAGCCATTGTTCTTTTATTGAACCATATTGAATCGATTTGAAATATATCGTATCAAATCGAAAGCGCACTGTATCGAGATATGTATCGTATCGTGACCTATGTATTGAGGTATGTATCGTATCGGCAACTTCTTAATGATATCCAGCCCTACTTATGAAGCCCTTTTAGATGAATATGGAGATTTAACATGTCAAGATTCTAACATAATAAACTACGGGTGTCATAGATTACAGTTATATAGTAGACAAAAGTACAATATGTCTTCTTTAACCCATGTCTGAACTTTAAATCATGTTGTTGATCTAATAATAAAGAAGTCACAAGGACCAGACTTTTGTCCCTGTAAGTGAGGCAGGTCTCCGTGACGTCAGAGTGTGTACAGATCTGAGTCCGCACACTGTGATAAATATGTGGGCACAGTACACAGTCCCAGCTGGGCTCCGACCTCCTGCAGGACCGTGGACAGGCAGGAGGGCCGTGGAGTGATGGAGCTTTGGCAGAGTGGGGGACATTCTTTGTTTGATTCTGTTTGTGGAGCGGCATATGGGAAACAAGAGCGACCCTTGTTCACGAGGGTCCGGAGGGAGAAGAGGAGAGAGAGGAGGAACACGAGGAGGAGCAGGAGGAGGAGGAGCGTGAAGAGGAGCGTGAAGAGGAGCACAAGGAGGAGGAGCGTGAAGAGGAGCGTGAGGAGGAGCACGAGGAGGAGGAGCGTGAGGAGGAGCGTGAAGAGGAGCACAAGGAGGAGGAGCGTGAAGAGGAGCGTGAGGAGGAGCACGAGGAGGAGGAGCGTGAGGAGGAGCACGAGGAGGAGGAGCGCGAAGAGGAACGTGAGGAGGAGCACGAGGAGGAGGAGCGTGAAGAAAAGCGTGAGGAGGAGCACGAGGAGCATGAAGAGGAGCGTGAGGAAGTGGAGCATGAGAAGGAGCTTGAGGAGGTGGAGCAGGAGGAGGAGCTTGAGGCGGTGGAGTATGAGGAGATGGAGCATGAGGAGAAGTATGAGGAGGTGGAGTATGAGGAGATGGAGCAGGAGGAGGAACAGGAGGAGGAGTATGAGGAGGTGGAGTATGAGGAGGTGGAGTATGAGGAGAAGTATGAGGAGGTGGAGTATGAGGAGGTGGAGTATGAGGAGATGGAGCATGAGGAGAAGTATGAGGAGGTGGAGTATGAGGAGATGAAGCAGGAGGAGGAACAGGAGGAGGAGTATGAGGAGGTGGAGTATGAGGAGATGGAGCATGAGGAGAAGTATGAGGAGGTGGAGTATGAGGAGATGGAGCAGGAGGAGGAACAGGAGGAGGAGTATGAGGAGGTGGAGTATGAGGAGGAGCAGTGTGCCAGGACGTCATGCTTCATCAAAAATAATTCTCTGTTCAAGGCACTCAAACCCCCCCATTAATTCAGTGTATCAGTGTACACAGATGCTAGAAGTGACACTGTTAATTGTCTTGCCTAAAAAAATAAAAACAGTATTCCACTTCTTTTGTTGGGACCAAGATTCAAACCACCACCTGAGTTTTATTTATCCGGCAGTGTACTAACTCCAATCACGACTGAACCTGCACATAGAGACACATCCAAGTTTGTCTCATTCTCAGTTTATGTTCAGGTCTCATGTGAAACTCAGAACTTCCAGAATTCCCTCTTGAGCTGCAGAGGCTGCACTAGCACTGACTCATGACAGGTGCAGGTGCTGGAGTTTAGGGAGAGACCGTTCAGATCAGAGAGACACATTTTAGGTTTAAACACACTGGATTTCAGCTTTAAAACTGACGTGAGGTTCATTCTGCTTTCTCATTGGATAATTGCCTTGAACCAACACACCAAATTATAACATAAATCATTTGACCATCTTGTCCAATGTTTTTGTAATTAAGACCAGAGTTCTCACGGTCATAGAAATCCTGGAAAAGTCTTGGAAATTGAAAATGTCATTTTCCAGGCCTGGAAAAGTCATGGGATTTTGTAAATTCAATGAAACTTTTGGAAAAGTCATGGAATTTTATTATGTCTTTCACCTAACTCCAGTGTTCTGTTAAATTCTCATGAGTCTGTTCTGATTATTTCTGAACGTCTGCACCTTTTGTTTAAAAGAGACGACAATAAACGCACTGACAGGATTTTGAATGTTCAAAAACTATAATCCCAAACCATAAGGTTAGTGGAAAGAGTTCACATTTCATATTTAGCCTTAAAAGTCTGATCAGTTCTACACGTTGGGTGGTGTAAAGTCATGGAAATTTCACTTTAGGTCATGAAAAAGTCATGGAAAATTTTTGAAATGTTGTCAGTGAAGAAGAGTGGGAACTCTGTAAGAATAAATCGGCTTTGGAATTGTTATCAGTAACAAAGGAAAACTACTCTGAAACTAACAATAGATTCAGTGGATGACTGAGGGACGACTGGATGACTGATGACACAGACCTTGCACATTTAGACTATGTTCCTCTGTCAAACAGAAAACACTCCACCTTATGTCATGGTAATACAGGAAGTGCTCCACTATGTTTTTAAACCCCATACACTTTCAATAGAATAATTTGGATCATTTCAGCCCTGACCGATCTCTACTGACCTAAAGGTAAAAAGAGCATTTGATGACATCACGTGTTTTTGATGAGGTAAGAGCATTATAACAGCTTATAACTTGCAAGAGTCAGTTTTGTGTAATATAGGACCTTTAATGTCATGTATTAGTATCAAGTAACCAGTGGTGAGCACTTACTCAAGAAAACAGCCTGACTCGTGTCTCTGCAGGAGATAAGAATCACACGCTCGGGGCTACCGCTTTCAAACAGTAATGGAGTGTAACAGCGCACTATAGACACCGCAGTGCGCCAGGCTTTAAACATGTCTATAATGTGAGCTTTTTGTCCCTCTGGTCCATCTGTAGCGGCGATGACATCACAACGTTTGTTTTCTCAGACGGAGTGTTCCCTGGAGAGACACAGAATCCACGTTCTCACACAGCATGACTAATATGCACTCTTATCTCACTCATGTTTAAGACTATTACAAAGCTGAGTGCAAACCTGAGCTCTGCTTTCAAAGGGAGCTGTCAGAGAGCTGTGAGGCCGCACACTCACTGTTTGGACATTCATAAAAACACATGATTACATAAGGTTTAAGAGGAGACTCTACAGGCACACATCTTTTTCTATTTTAGTTTAGGGTCATTTTGCTCTCTCAAAACTAAATT